>NC_052161.1:96416172-96716172 GCF_902713615.1 Scyliorhinus canicula | reverse complement strand
TCGAACATTAGGAGGGGATTGAACGTGGTTATGGTACCGGCGGAGCGGAAGGTGGTTGTGGCATTGGACGCCGAGAAAGCGTTAGACCGGGTAGAATGGGGGTATAATGGGGGTACTTGATGGCAGTTCTGCAGCGGTTTGGAATTGGACCCAGATTTGTGAACTGGGTAAAGCTACTATATAAGGAGTCGAGGGCCAGTGTCCGCACAAATAACAGCAGCTGAGAATACTTTCCTCTCCACCGTGAGACTAGGTAGGGATGTCCTATGGCCCCCCTGCTGTTTGCACTCACGATTGAGCTATTGGCCATCGCGTTAAGAAGTTTGGGGGTATGGAAAGGGATAGTGAAGGGGGGATAGAGCATAGGGTGTCCTTATATGCCGATGACTTGTTATTATATGTGTCGGAACCAAGTGTGTCAATAGGGGGAATACTGGAGCTGCTTCGGGTGTTTGGGTCTTTCTCAGGGTACAAATTAAATCTAGACAAGAGTGAATATTTTCTGGTGTCTGAGCGAGGGGTGGGGGCAGGGGTGGAGGTGCTGCCATTCCGTAGGGCTGGGGCTCACTTTAGATACCTGGGGATGCAGGTTGCTCAGGAGGACACTCCGTAGGTACAACATTTCTAGTTTGGTGGGGAGGGTGAAAGCCGATCTGGCAAGGTGGGATGGGTCTCCCTCTGTCACTGGCGGGTCGGGTACAGGCGGTTAAAATGAACGTGTTGCCGCGATTCCTGTTTATTTTTCAATGCCTGCCGATTTTCCTGCCAAAGGCATTTTTTGGAGAGATAGAAGAGATGATTACCTCGTTCATATGGGGAGGGAAGGTGGCCAGAGTTAGAAAGATGGCGGCCGGCGTAAGTCCGCGCATGCGCCGGAGCGTCAGCGGCTGCTGACGTCATACCGGCGCATGTGCAGGGGAGGGGGATGCTTCCGCCTCTGCCATGGTGAAGACCATGGCGAAGGTGGAAGAAAAAGAGTGCCCCCACGGCACAGGCCCACCCGCTGATCGGTGGGCCCCGATCGCGGGCAAGGCCACCGTGGGGGCACCCCCTGGGGTCAGATCGCCCCATGTTCCCCCCCCCGAACCCCGGCGCCCGCTCGCGCCGCCAATCTCGCCGGTCAGGTAGATGGTATAACCAACGCTGGAGGGAGAGGCTTGTCAGTGGCGGGACTTCGGCCCATCGCGGGCCGGAGAATCGCCACGGGGGCCCGCCGACCGGTGCGGCGCGATTCCCGCCCCCGCCGAATCCCGGGTGGCGGAGAATTCGGGACACGGCGGGGGCGGGATTGTCTCCGGCCCCGGCCGATTCTCCGACCCGGCAGGGGTTCGGAGAATCCCGCCCTATATGTGTTCATGTTGACTATGGGTGATTCCTGATTCCTTTTTGTCATTTGTTTATGTCAACATGCGGGCTAATTTTTGGGTGTTTGGTAGGAGGATGGGATCGTGTTGTTGATATGTGGATTGACATTACATTTGTTACTGATTATTATTTATTGTTGGGTGTAAATGTGGGAGAAAATGTGAAAAAGGAGAATAAAAATATTTAAAAAAAGAAAGCACCTTCCTTGGCCATTAAGTCTTGGGGTGGGGCCCGAACCCAAACTTCTGGCTCTCAGGCAGGGGTGTTGTCCACTGCACATGGGAGCTCCTTATATGGCTATAGCATAGGTGAGTTGTGAAAGTTATCGCAACTATGAATATCAAGTATTTTCATTGATTTGGAAACATTTATGCTGTTCTAATTTCAATGATCTATTGATCAATAATTATTTCAACTCTATCCATTAACACAAAAACAATATTGGGGGAAATCTGTATATCTGATACCTCTTTTTAAAATAAATTTAGAGTACTCAATTACTTTTTTCCAATTAAGGGGCAATTTAGCGTGGCCAATCCATCCAACCTGCATACCTTTGGGTTTTGGGGGTGAAGCCCATGCAGACATGGGGAGAATGTGTAAACTTCACACAGACAGTGACCCGGGGCCGGAATCGAACCAGGGTCCTCAGCGCCATGAGACAGTAGTTCTAACCCCTGCCCCACTGTGACGCCCTGGTATATCTGATACCTTTGAGTAAGTACTTGTTTTTCAAGAGCATCATTAAAATATTCAAATTTTAAAAGCAATACTTTTTATACTCTTGAGAATGTTATTGTAAAATAACTTAAGAGGGTGGAAACACATGACTGATAATTCAATCTAACTAATGAAGTAATCCAAGAAAGGTCATTAATACAACAAATAACATAACAACTTTAAAGTAGCTTTCTATGAACACAACTCAGTTTATGCGCACTACACTCAGCAGCTTACTAAAACTCGTTAAGTGTCCATCCGGCCCAAATAATAGTGCACTGAACTACAAAACACCGCCAGAAAAGGATAGTAGAAGCAGTAACTCTCACAAGGGAAAATATTCCAGGTATGTCCTGTCCACAAAAACAGGACAAACTTGAACTGCCACTGATTGCCCCATCAGTCTACTCCCAATCATCAGTGATGGTTGATGATATCAGTGTCATCAACTGTGCTATCCAGAGATATTCACCAATAACCTGCTCATTGAATGCCCATTTGGGTTCCGTCAAGGTCACTTGGCACTTGACATCATTTATAGCCTTAGTCCAAACATAGACAAAGGAGCTAAGTTCGGAGGTGAGGCGAGATTGACTGTCCTTGACATCAAGGCAACATTTGACCGAGTGTGACATTGAAGAATATCTGTAAGATTCTAATCAATGGGAGTCAAAGTGAAATTTCCACTGGTTGGAGTCATACCTAGCACAGAAGAAAATGATTGTTGCTGTTGGAGGTCAATCATCTCAGTCCCAGGACATCACAGCAGGAGTTCCATAGGGTAATATCCTAGGCCCAACTATCTCCAGCTGTTTGATCAAAAACCCTCCTTCCACCATAAGATCAGAAATGGGGATGTTCTTTAATAGTTAAACAATGTTCAGTTCCATTCTTTATTCCTCAGAGACTGAAGCAGTCTCTGGGGCGACTGGGCCTGGATGGGCCCGGCTGTTGCTCGGGTGTCCCAGATGGTGTGGTGCGCCCTGTTCCGCCCACTATTCACCAGATGTACCAGGGACAGGAGTGGAGGGGTGGGGGGGGGGGGGAGTTCGGAGTCCGAGGTGCTGTGGTGTTCCAGCAGCTCCCCTGCGGGAGCCACCAGCATGGGCCCCATCACCTCCTCTCTCGGGGTACCCGATGCTCCCTAGGAAATTCCATGGGATGGGGGTGTGAGCGGAGCTATCCCCTGAGGCTCCCCATCCCATGAACAATCAAAAAATTCAATTGGGAAATACTTGGATAGGGAAAATGGAATAGGGAAAGAGTGGGATGATTGGATAATTAAGAAGGAGATTAATGATTCAATCTTCAGATTAGCTCATCTTTATATTCTCCTCTTTCCTCTGTTCTTTTGCTTCTCTCTGTAGCCATCCGATTCGTCAAATCAGTTCTCAATTTTTCGTCCTTCACTCATTCAGGATCATCACCTCGGTTCCTCATGAAATGAAATTTAACCCATTAATAATTGTCCAGCTCTCTCTCTGCTGGTAATCTCACCATTGTGCTGGTAATTTGTGCTTTTTGATTGTTCTTGCATGCCGCCCCACAAATGGCAGAATCAAACTTTCAGAACCATTAGGAATCTACTTACTCTGGTCTAATGATGTCTCAAATTTCACACATCCAGTGGCTGTGACTGTACTTATTAAGATTATTTCCATCATATCCAGACCAGAAACATTCAATTTTTTTGATGGAGATTAATAGCTCAAGACAGCTTTTGGCATCCATAGATGACCGGAAAATGTTACAGTTTAAATGAGTCCTCGTGGAAACAGAATCTAAATTGAGGTCAAATAACTTCAGATGAAATGCTCACCCCAACTTGCATACACATTCCAGATTTCTAAACGCTACTGAGAAACTGTAAGTTCAACAATAGGAGGCAGAGGCTGTTGGTGCTGAGTAATGAAGGTTGGTGAGAGTGAGCATGTGTCAACTTCTAGGATGGATCGGACACAGTTGAGGACTTTGTCAATCATAGTGGGAGAGAAATCTCCATTTAGGAAAAAGGAAGACATGTCAGAGGCACAGTTATGGAAAGCAATATCACTGGAAAAGATGTGATGGAGGTGGAGAAATTGGGAGAATGGAATGGAGTACTTACAGGAAGCAAAATGTGAGGAAATGTAATTGAGGTAAGGTGGGAGTCGTTGGGCATGTAATGAATATTGGCCGCCAGAAATGGAGACAGTGAAGTCAAGGAAGAGAAGGAAGCGTCGGAGATGGACCGTGAAGGTGAGAGAGGGGTGTGCGATGATATGCATAAGCTATCATGTAAAGGGTATGTAAACCGTAAATGGCAAAACTCTTAGGAATATAGAAAGTCAGAGAGATCTGGGTGTGCAGGTTCACAGATCTTTGAAAGTGGCAACATAAGTGGACAAGGTAGTCAAGAAAGCATACAGAATGCTTGCCTTCATTGGATGGCGCATCGAGTATAAAAACTGACAAGTTATGCTGCAGTTGTATAGAAACTTGGTACGGCCGCACTTGGAATATTCTCCACACTACCATAAGGATGTGGACGCTTTGGAGAGGGTGCAGAGGAGGTTTACCAAGATGTTGCCTGGTCTGGAGGTTGTCAGCTATGCAAAGAGGCTGAATAGACTCAGACTATTTTCATTAGAACGACGGAGGTTGAGGGTTAACCTGATAGAGGTCTACAAGGTTATGAGGGGCTTGGATAAAGTGGATAGGCAGGCATTCTTTCCCAGGGTGGAGGGGTCAGTCACCAGGGTACATAAAGGTTTAAGGGCCGTGGGGCAAAGTTTAGAGGAGATATGCGAGGCAGGTTTTTTAAACAGAGGGTGCTGAGTGCCTGGAATGCGTTGCCAGGGGAGGTTGTGGAAGCAGATACATTAACGACATTCAAAAGGCATCTTGACAAATACATGGATAGGATGGGTATCGAGGCATACGGCACAAGGAAGTGCTGGGAGTTTTGGTCAAGGTTGGTATCATGACCAGTACAGGCTTGGAGGGCCTTCGGGCCTATTCCTGTGCTGTGTTGTCTTTGTACAGTATTGTATACGACCTCCAACCCCAGGTGGCAGTAGAGAACTACCACATGACTCTCTACTTGGAAGAGTTGGGAGTTAGTCGTGTTAATGGATAGTCCTACTTGCAGTAGCTCTAGCATAATTTATTATAGTTAGTAGTTTGCAATATGTTTCTCATAGTTATTTGTACCACGCGTTAACTTTATAATAAATACTTTAACCAGTCAAGAACTAGACATTCAATTGTGCATAATTCCTACGGCCAAGCACCAGAATGTAAAAGGGGGGGAAATTGGAAGCAAAGTTGATGAAGTTTTTGAGTTCTGGACGAGAGCACAAAGCAACACCGATATAGTCATCGATGTAACGAAAAAAGAGTTGAGGGAGCGTGTAATATGTATAATCTAAGGAGAGTAAAGAGTTAACAAAATGATGTTCATGTATATCAACACTAGATGGCATCACTGAATAGTCTTATAAAAGGCTGCATCTCTAGGCATTCTGGGAGAAGCTGTTGGAGAAGGATAGTGTGAAGTTGAGTTAGAGTGTAGGCTATATATTAGAGAGATAATTAGTTACTGTATCATAGATTCAATACTATTATTATTTTGTTAACTGTTACTCAGTAAAGTGTGTGAACCAATTTAAGTAGTGTAAAATAAACTTTATAGCTTTATGTTCTTTGTCAACACTACGACTTTGGCTATCTTGGGGAACAATACAAGGAACATAACCTGCTACCATAAGTGGAGAGTCAGAACAGAGGGGGTTCGAATATGACTGGAACAAGGAATCCTCTAACGGATTCAAAGGAACATAGATGAGTCAAAGGAGAAGGTGTTCAATGTTCAAAAAACTCTTGAAGAGTCATCCAGACTTGAAACGTTAGCTCCCTTCTCTCTCCACAGATGCTGTCAGACCTGTTGCGATTGTCCAATATTTTCTGTTTATGTTTCAGATTCCAGCGTCCGTAGTAATTTTCTTTCACTAAAACCTCTCAACATGTTTGTAAGAATCCAAGTGTGTGGCACCTCCATACCTTTTCTCTTTGAGGCTAATTTGGAAACATAACAATAAGAAATCACAAAATGTATTTTTAAAAAATTCAACGTTGTAACTGGAAGAGTTCATTACTTTCTCTCTTTCTCTCTTTTTGCTGTTTCCCACGAGATTATAATTCAAATTCTACATGTTAGTGGCGTACGTTAGTGGACAACGCATGCCATGTAACAGCAGGAAAACTTTCCATTGGTGAAACACACCATTATCTGACAATGCTGCAGCTACGGGTGGCCAAGAAGGAGCCTCCTGGTCAAACAGGGAAGCTATGCACCACCGCCAGCATAATCCACTGCTCGAGACTGTCATATTCTTTGGCCAGGTGAGTGACTCCCAAAGCAGATCAGCTCCATGATTCAGCGATGCCTCCTCACATGTTCTCCTCCAGCCTGTCAGGGAAAGGCGGGAGGCGCCCATTCCTGAAGATGACATCAGGAGGCCCTCCTGCCAGACTGAGGCAGCGAGACAGAGGAGGTGAGCAGCCGTGAGGGCCATGAGCGAAACCTGGGTCCAGTGCAGGAAACAGGACAATGACCTGCTGCGATCTGCCAAGATAACTTCCAGGGTCACATCTTCAACAGGAGTCCCTCTTGTGGCCTTCGATAGTATACGTGTGTGAGCGGGCAGCTATGCCAGGAGAGTGAATGTGTGATCAGCTTTGTGCAACATGGTAATTGAGGCTAAAGATTCTGGAAGTTTGCCGTTTGCGTATGCTTGGATGCAACGTGTGAATGATGGGCTGGTATATGTGATAGGGATTTAAGTAGTAAAGGGGGTTAGGGGGTCACTTGACCTGTCACTTACTCTGCACTTTGTTATGCAGGACGGCAGACACACAATTCTTCGGAGAGGATACACACAGGAGGAGGAGTTCCTGACCTAAAGTTGCTCCCAGCAGCAAGGAGGACGTGATGGCCGATCACCAGTGAGGAGGGAATGTGATCAGTTGCAGACATTGAGACTGAGCCGGTCAGGAGTAAGGTGGAAGAGGTGACCATCCTACTGGTGGGAAGTGGGCACAGCCGATGGACGTGATGAAATGTGAAACTCTCAAACCGCGATGAGTCAGAATGTAATTTTCTAGTTCTTCATTACAAATCATCACCTCCCAGGTCGCAGTCACAGGAGGAGCCCAAATACTTTGACTGGAGGAGTAAAGCAGCCAATACTCTAGAGGATGCATTGCCAAGTGACTCATCATCCACCTGCGCCAGCACAGTTACACCCCCATTGCCTGTGGAAGGGTCAAGAGCACAATCTGGTGAATACACCACAGACAGATCCCCAGCAGCTGAGGGAGAATGTGACGGCCGGATCCCCGGATGATTGAAGTACTGCTGGAGACCAGGCGCGTGCTGAGCCACACGCTGATGGTGGGCATCTGGTTGTGGCCACAAGAAGCATGTTTGACATGCAGCAGAGGCGTGGGGAAAGTATGATGGAGATGCCAGGGATTATGTGCAACATTACATGGGGTATGGAAGAGCTCATGCTAACCATGAGTTCTGCCATGTCCCAGGCATTTCATGCATGACTTTATCCAAGGAGAGCATGGCATCAACCATGGAGAACCAGTTTGAGTATTTGATCCATGTGCCCGCTAGCCTGCATTCCATCATTTTAGCCATGAACTCAGTGCAGCTTTGGCTGGATGAAGGGGGGAGAGGGAGACACCTGACCGTCCCTGTAGGAGCCCTTTCCCTTCACGGAATCAGGGAGGTGCTTTTGGATGCCCAAATGGAGGAGGAGTTAGGGCCAGTTGATCCAGGGCAATGACAGGGTTAGCAGTGTTCCCTCAACTCCTCTACCCGACAGTTCCAGCCAGTAAAGCCGAGAGGAGACCAACGGAGGAGATCCCTAGAAGGCCAAAGCCCTCTAGGCCCATCACCTCCAAAAGATGCCTGCCAGGGTCATGCTGAGCAGTCTGCGCTTCAGCTGTAGGGTTTGGGCCGAGACACAGTGGTAGGAAAATGAAAATTGAAAAATATGTGGCCACTAAGGTGGCATGGGAGATCTTTCCACTTCGTTCTGACCTGTAAAAATATATACATATGTTTTCTGAAATTGTTCATAATTGCTGAGTCTGTCATTGTGTCAGAAAAAACAGTCAGAGTCACCTCATATTTCTCACAATGGGATCCATAGAATGGCTACAGTACAGAAGGAGGCCATTCAGCCCATCAAATCTGTACCGACTCTCTGAAAGAGCACTCTACCTAGGCTCACTCTCCCACCCTATCCCTGTGCATTGATCATGGCCAATCCACCTAACCTGCACAGCTTTGTGATGCTGAAAGAGGAGACGGCAACATAGACAGTCCTGAATGGGATGTCTTTACATCTTTGTGCATTGTTTAATGAATGTTTATGTGAGCTGGAACTTCTGTGATGATCATTCTGTTAAAGATGGCTTAAAATGGCACAGCTGACACCCTACCTATGCACTCTAAAGGATGTTGCCCCACTTTATGTTCAAGTGGATATAAATGAGAAAGGCACAATTGCACTCAAAGCACATGATCAATGGGGCTGGATCGGAATAATTGGCAGGCTGTTAGACAGATGTTCATGCATCCCAAATATGTCCTTGACCAGCACTCACTAGCGATTGTATGCGACAGAGTTCTACGTCCCCTTATAATCTAGGTGGTAGAGGACACAAGTTTATAGTTAACTTGACTCGCCGAGAGGGCTTGGTCGACACCCTAGGAAGGTGATGGTGGTCAGGCGAGAGAGCAATGGTTGCACAGATACATTTGTTGTGCACACCTCATGTCCCTGGCATCCATGAAAGGCCCATTTAGATTTGTGCCGCCCTCCTCATGATCCAACAAACCCTTGCCATCTGAGGTAGATTGATGTTCCTTGAGATCCTGCCCTTTGCATCATTTGTCCACATTGCAGCACCAGGTTCTGCAAAGCACAACAGACCATTAATATTCATGACAGCCTCTGGGGTGCGTACTGCCGAGTCCTTTCCAACCAGAGAAGGCAGCGGAAACACACTTTAAGAATGGTGTGCACACTCATGGTTCTGGTGGATGCATGTGCATTAATGTAGTGCCCCTCGACATTTTTCTGAGGATGCCTCACTGGCATCATCAGTCATAAGAACAGGGGATAACCCTTGTTACCGAAAATCCACCCGTCAACCTGGGCTGGGGCTTGGAAAAGCCTCTGAGCGCTGTGATTATGTAGATGTATGTGTCGTGACATCTCTCTGGGAAACAAACACAGCCCTGCATTACTCTTCGCCTGTGGTTGAAAGCCAGTTCTCCACTGATGGAGTGAATCCCTTTACAATTTACAGATGCAGCTGAATGTTCCCAGGGAGCTTTTATTGCCATGTGGATAGAGTCAATGACCCTTTGTACATGAGGAGACCCAGCGATGATGCTGAATTTGTCCACCTCAGTGTCGACGTGGATAAAACATCACTGTGACTAGAACATAGAACATACAGTGCAAAAGGAGGCCATTTGGCCCATTGAGTCTGCACCGACCCACTTAAGTCCTCACCCACCCTATCCCGGTAACCTACTAACCCCTCCTAACCTTTTTTGGTCACTGAGGGCAATTTATCATGGCCAATCCACCTAATCTGCACACCTTTGGACTGTGGGAGGAAACCGGAGCATCCGGAGGAAACCCACGCAGACATGGGGAGAACGTGCAGACTCTGCACAGACAGTGACCCAAGCCGGGAATCGAACTTGGGACCCTGGCGCTGTGAAGCCACAGTGCTCATCACTTGTGCTGCCGTGCTGCCCACTAAATCAAGCATTGGTCACCTCTTTCATGTATTTATGGTGGCAGACTGACAGTTACCACCCAATGTGTGTGGTGCCTGGGAAGACATTGCTGATGTCAAAATTGAGCACTGATGTAACCTTGAGGGCCACTGATATGGGGTTCCCATCAAACCCACATGGCTGCACATTTTGTTCAATAATCGAGGGCTGGATTCTCCATCCCGCTGCGCCACATTTCTGTTTCAGCATGCCAGCGGGATGCTCCATCACGCCAGCTGGTCAATGGGGTTTCCCATTGTGGGACAGCCCCACGCCGTCGGGAAACCCCCGGGCTGCTGGCAAAACGGGGAATCCTGCCAGCGGAGAATCCAGTCCCTGATGTACCTGGATGCGCTGACGTGCAGTGCCTGTCTTTGCTGATACATTCCCTGGATGTCTTTGTGTGGGCAAGCCTACCCCTCTGGTTTTTTCCCCCCTATTAGCCTTGAGGCCTCTGTTGTTGGGTATTCTCTCCTCCTGCTGCTGAAGTTGCAGGAATGAAGCCTACGGTTATGGCAGTAATCGCACAATGTGAAGAGGGCACAGATAAACATGCTCAAGTGTGGTTCTCATTCATTTAACTAATTATTGGGAAGTCCCTTCAGTCAGACAGTTGGGTGCAACACTCTGTCCAGCTAAAATGCCATCTCCTCTCTTCGATCAAGCTTTACAGCAAGGCCATAAATTATGTTGTATGTGAATTTTGAGATCTGTTCCTGTACCTTCTACCCTCCCCTGTCATCCTCACACTTTCCCCATCACCCTCAACCCATCCAACATAACCTTTCCTCACCCCTGTTACCCTTGAACTTCCCGTCCCACCTCCGCATCTCATTACCCTTGAACCGATTGCCCTTTCCCCCCACATGCCATCTCTGCCCATGTGCCTACATTCATGTCCAACCCAATGCCCAGTCTGACCCTGAAGCCTCCCATTGTCCTCCTCCCTGCTTTTTTTCCCTTCCGTCATCCACTCCATGAGACCTTCTAATTCTCGCCCCTTGTTCATTTGCCCCCACATTAAGTGCAACTCTTCTCTTTGACTGTGATTGCTCCCTCCAGCATCCAGTGCCCTCAATTCAATCCTTGGGAGCCCACATTGATAGCATTGACCCCGTCATTTAAGCCAACATCCATCCTTCAATCCCTATCTTAAACCATCTGCTCCTCTTCCCACCAAAGAGAGAATGCTGGAAAATCTCAGCAGGTCTGGCAGCATCTGTAGGGAAAGAAAAGAGCTAACGTTTTGAGTCCAGGTGACCCAAAGTTCAGCTTTGACAAAGGGTCATCTGGACTCGAAACATTAGCTCTTTTCCCTCTCTACAGATGCTGCCAGACCTGCTGAGATTTTACGGCATTTTCTCTTTGGTTTCAGATTCCAGCATCCACAGTAATTTGCTTCTATCCAGTGCCCCTCCTCCCACACCTTTACAAGACCACTACACCCAGGATGCCAGGTCCTTCCTGTGGTGATATGCATCACTGTAAATACACAATACATATAGACTAGCTAGACCAGGGGTGGGCAAACTACGGCCCGCGGGCCGCATGCGGCCCGCCAAAGGTATTTCTGCGGCCCACCAAGTCATTTTTTAAAAAAAATTAAAAAATTTTTTTTTTTTTTTTTAAGGTTAATGGGGGGGGGGCTGTTGGGTTACTTACTGGTATAGGGTGGATACGTTGACTTAAGTAGGGTGATCATTGCTCGGCACAACGTCGAGGGCCGAAGGGCCTGTTCTGTGCTGTACTGTTCTATGTTCTATATGAGGCGCCCAGAATCATAACCGGGTGAAGTAATTATTTTACTTAATATACTATGCGGCCCTTTGTGAATTGTGAATTTCTGAATGTGGCCCTTGCACAGAAAAGTTTGCCCACCCCTGAGCTAGACACTAGAGGGAGCACCAGAGATATGACACACAGACACTCAACCAATAGAACAGTTAGATAGGACACGACCAATGGGCATTCACAATACACACAGAGGTGACACGACCACAGGAGGGCATTACACCAACCAATATATAAAGGACACCACACACATGATCTGCCTCTTTCCAGTGGAGACAGTCAGTGAGCACAGACACAGGGTTGATTCAATATCACTCCCACCACGTGGATTGTAGCAGACTGGTTAGTCAGTCTGGGTAGCTATAGAAGGATTAACAGTAGTGTTGAACCCGAGTAATAGAAGTGTAAATAGTTTAATAAACGTGTTGAAGTTATCTCCACGTCTGAACCTTCCTTTGTCAAGTGCACCACAAGGAAGCTGCTTATGCTACGCTTAGAGCATAACAAGACACTTCCCTGCAACTGAACATACTCTCTAAATACTCTTCCTTCGCTCCACCACACCTCCCTGTACCCAGTCACCAATCTTTCACCAACCACCTTGTGCCACAGAGTTCAACATGGTCACAACTGCACAAAGATGGCTCTGCATGCCACCTTATAACGATCGTGAATCAAGTGCCACACAATTCTCCTGCACCATTAACTTTATACTGAAAATGGGACTTTATTGAAAACTGTTTCATCTTCATGAGTATTCATAGCATGCAAATGTATTGCAGGTACAAACCTACCCCAGGCTGGCCACGCTAAATTGCCCCTTAGTGTCCAAAAGGTTAGCTGGGGCTACTGTGTTATGGGGAGAGGGTGGAGGCCAAGGTAGAATGCTCTTTTGGAGTGTTGGTGCAGACTCGATGGGCTGAATGGCCTCCTTCTGTACTACAGGGATTCTATGATTCCATGAACACACTGCGCCAACTAGCTTATTACATTTATACACTGTTGGATTTCAACAGCTATGAGAATTTCCATTAATTTTGTCACAGAATTGGACATTTTTCATTATTGTTGCTATGGCACTTGCAGTTGTTAAATGAATTCTGTACATCACCACAAAGAGAGTATTTTACAATATGAGACAAGAATTAAAAGATTAGTTATTTTCATTGTGATATTAAAATGCCAGTGTTATAGTTTCAATTAAAGCTTAAATAGCAGACAGTAAATTATGTACACGAATGTCACAAACACAAATTTGTGGGTTATAGATTAGGAATACTTTCAATGGGAGAGAATACATTGAAATACTGATCAGCAGGGTCATTCTGTCCTCACCTTTCCTGGCTTTGATTACAGCCGGGTGTAGTATCAGTGGGGCTGAGAGTGGCCTCTGAGTTTCATCTTTGCAAAACAAAACTAGGGGGTGGGGGGAGACGCGATGGGCTATGCACCAGCTGCATCAGCTTAATCTGTGTTTCACCCTACGTAAATTGTTAGGTACTGTTAGCCTTTTCATCCTTTATGTTATAAAATGGTTTGCACAGTTATTATTCATGCACCTCAGTTCCATTCGTTGTCCCAACGTAAACAGAAAAGATATAGACTGAGTAGTCATGCGATGACGTGAGGACACGGTTACGTAAGAGGTCATGCAACAGGAGCACAGGAGCTCTCCCCAAAGCGCTGCTCTTCTAATGAATAAACTATTTGTTATAAGTCTTTACACACCAGTCTTTGGAAACCCAGCACTTCTTCGCTATTCTTTATCAAAGCTGCCATAATCTTCTACATCAGATCTTTCATCAAGCCCCTTTTCTTGAAGGAGAGCACGCCCCAGTCTGCTTGCTCATTCGGAGGATAACCATCTGTAGGGTGGAAGAGGTGGAACTTAGGCCGTGAGCCTCCCTCTAACTGGAGGTTAGGAGCTGTGAAGGCATGGGGTGTGAAGGCATGGGGCCCAGAAGATAAGTTCCTATTCTCTCAGAGGATCAAGGAATGGGGCAATGCAAGAGATCTCCATGGCACTTTTTTTGGACAGCAGCTGCAAAATGAGTAGACGTTGCCTCAGGCTCATAGCATGGGGGACATTCCACCTTCAGCCCCTTATGAGAGCCTTGAGCCAGTAAATCAAGTGCAAAGTCGTAACGCTTCAGGGCTACTGAGCCTCACTTAAAAGGTTTCTTTTGTGGGTTCAAATACGAAACATCATCAAAAGTTAAAGTAAAACCAAGATTACCAAAGGTGAACTGACCAGCTCGATAAAACATCGTTCTAGATCTCGATGATAAATACTAACAAAAAGATTATTGTGAAATACAAAGCCATGTTTTAATAAACATTTACCCATTACATTCATTGATCAAAGGGATTTCTGGTCCAATGCACGGAGAGAAACGTCGGGTCACACTTTTGATCTCAGTATCGCTGAGACAAAGTTTGTTCCACCAGATAAAAGGCACTTTGGCCTCTCAGTTTCAACGTGGCTCAGAGATTTTTGCAATTCTTTCTGGGAAAGATTAAAGTAACCTTGACTGGGAATAACTCCGTCCACAGGAATTCACTGCAACAAACATTTGTGTTTAGGTATGAAGCCTGCAGATGCTTAAAATGATTCATAAGGTGAGAATACAGCTTCATTTGGATTGTAAAACGTGCTTTGCTTCCTATCACAATCAGAATCCTAAAATATTCACACAAAATATGAAGTGCCAATTCAGGTGTATCTCATGCAAAGTTTAGTAATCAGCCTCAGAAAGCCACAACTACATTTAAGGATTTGTATCTCTGGACTCCAGGACTATCTCAGTGGGGAAATGCATTGCATAAACACAGTGTGTGCTTCAGTACACTAGGTTGGATTTTGCGAGAGGCTTTGGGACCAGACATTGCCACCAAATGAGGGTCCCATGCCCGCAGTTGAGAGATGTGAGACTGGTGGAGTAATCTTCTTGGAGGCAAGCGCTGAGTTGACCAGGTCCGTCACTCTCACTGTCCTGAGGCCTCTCGATGCTGAAGGCCTAGACAGAGAGCTGGCAGTTCTGGAGCCTCAGCAGCCTAACTGGGAAAGGTAAGGCACTACTGAGGCAGGTTGGCTAACCTCGAGCGCTCCTCAACAAGACCTGCACAGCGGTGAATAAAACACTGGGATCCAGACTGGTATATCAAGTGTGGGGGTGTGGGAGGGGACTGCTCCCGGTTAGGTCTGAGATCATTTAGAATCGCAGACTTCTCTTTGTGATTATTGAGTTCCCAGTTCCAATGGCTTTTTTGGCCTGCTGCAGGGAGGCTGTGTATATGGAGCTGGCGGCATCCACACTGAGGCTCCCACACTGGTCTGGTAAAATGGCAGAGATCATCCCGATGCAGCCACACTGCCTCCCATCACAGCTCTGGAAAAGTACCCAGGGAGTGGAATGGGCCAGGGAGCTGTCCTGACATGGCTCCTCTCTATTTTTCTCTGGCACACTACCTCCAAGCCCTTCATCGCAGTGTTGGAATAATTGAACCCACTGTGATGTATCATTGAGCTACAGGTGTGCTCCCACCCTTCACCCAGGAACACACTGATTCATCCAGAACAGTCAGCACGGATTTGTTTTGGGAAGGTCACGTGTGACTAACTTTATTTAATTTTTTGAGGAGGTAGCAAGGAGGGGAGTGTTTGACGTAGTCTACATGGGACTTTGAACAAGGTCCCGCATGGAAGACCGGTCAGAAAAATGAAAGCCCATGGGATCCAAGGGAAAGTAGCAAGTTAGATCCCAAACTGGCTGAGTGGCAGGACGAAGGACAATGGTTGAGCAGGTGGTCTGTGATTGGAAGCCAATTTCCAGTGGGGTTCCTTCAGATTAAACATAGAGGGCGTGACGAGCCGGTTTGCAGCTGATATAAAACAGGTCGATAGTGAGGAGGAAAGCTGCAGAGTGCTGGAAGATGGACTGGTCAGGTGGACAGAGAAGTGATCCAGGGAATTTGATCCGGAGAAGGGTGAGATAAAGCATCAGTGAAGGGAAAGCAAAGCAGGGGAGTACACAATAAATGGCAGGGCACTGAGAAATGTAGATTAACAAAGGGACTGTGGCGTGTACCTCCATGGATATAACATACAGGTAAACAAGGTGGTTCAAAAAGCCATATGGGATACGGTCCTTTATTAGTCAAGGATGTATAAGAGCAGGCAGATAATGGTAGAACTGCACGAAGTACATTAGACTACAGATAGAGTACTGCAAAGAGCTTTGGTCACCACATTACAGGAAGGGTGGGATCAGAGTCCAGAAGAGATTTACAAGGATGCTGAAGGACTGGACATTTAAGCTACAAGGAGGGTTCAGATAGGCCGGAGTTACTTCCTTGAGAGCAGAAAAAGCTGAGAGGAGGTTTAATGTGTATAAAATTCTGAAAGGCCGAGCTAGAGTGAAGAGGCGGGACATTTTATTCCATCAGCAGAGAGGTCAATAACCAGGTGGCAGAGACTTAAAATAACTGGTAAATGGAGGGGAGTTGGGGAGAAGGTGATGGGGGTCTGGAATTCCCTCTCTGAGACAGCAAGGGCCCCCCCCCCCCCCAATTGCATTTTAAAAGTATTTTCATCTGCATTTGAAATACTACAAGCTACAAGGCTACACGGTAGCACGGCGGGTAGCACAAGTGGATAGCACAGTGGGTTCACAGCGCCAGGGTCCAGGTTCAATTCCCCGCTAGGACACTGAAACGAAATGAAATGAAAATCGCTTATTGTCACAAGTAGGCTTCAAATGAAGTTACTGTGAAAAGCCCCTAGTCACCACATTCCGGCATCTGTTCGGGGAGGTTGGTCCAGGATTTGAACCGTGCAGCTGGCCGGCCTTGGTCTGCCTTAAAAGCCAGCGATTTAGCCCTGTGCTAAACCAACCCTCACTGTCTGTGCGGAGTCTGCACATTCTCCCCGTGTCTGCGTGGGTTTCCTCTGGGTGCTCCGGTTTCCTCCCACAGTCCAAAGGAGTGCAGGTTAGGTGGATTGGACAGGATAAATTGCCCTTAGTGACCAAAAAAAAGGTTAGGAGGGGTTATTGGGTTACGAGGATAGGATGGAAGTGAGGGCTTAAGTGGGTCGGTGCAGACTCGGTGGGCCGAATGGCCTCCTTCTGCACTGTATGTTCTATGTACAATGTAGACCAAGAGTTGGATTAGGTTGGTTAGCTTCGTTTTGTCTAATACAGACGCAATGGGTCGAATGGCCTACTTCTTTGCTGTAAATGTTATGATTCGACCCCGAGGCTGAGTTAGCTAATCTCATCTGACCATTGTCAAGGCTACAATGTCTGATACACAACCATCTTCAGCTGCTTCATCAATGTCCTGCCTCCTTCGTCCCATCATAAGATCAGAAATGGAGATCCAGAGCTTTCCATTGGCGCTGACTCTCCACCCTGTTGGAGGAGGTGCTGACACCTGGAGGAATGGAGAAGGGGGCGATGTCGGCGATTTATGGGGTGATTCTGGGAGAAGAGAAGACACCGCCGGAGGGAATTAAGACAAAGTAGGAGGAAGAGTTGGGCGAGAGCATGGAGGAGGGGTTGCGGTGTGAGGTGCTCCGGAGGGTGAATGCTTCAACTTTGTGCGTGAGGTTGGTGCTGATACAGCTGAAGGTTGTGTATAGGGCGCACCTCATAGAGGCGAGGATGAGCCGACTCTTTGAGGGGGTAGAAGGATGTTTGTGAATGATGCGGGGAAGGGGGAGGGGGGGGGGGGGGGGGGGGGGCTCGCAAAGCACATTCATATGTTTTGGTATTGTCCAAAGCTTGGGAGGGGGGGGGGGGGGTATTGGGGAAGTTCTTCAGGGGAATCTTGAAGAGCGTATATATGAAGCTTGAACCGGATCCTCCGGAGGCCATATTTGGAGTATTGGATTGGCCGGGTTTAGAAGCGGGTGCTTAAGCCTTCGCCTCGCTGATCACCTGAAGTCTCTTCACCCTGTGCCCTGGCACGGCGGGGGGGGGGGATCTGCTGGAGTTTTTAACACTCGAGAAGGTGAAGTTTGAGTTGAGGAAAAGGATGGAAGAGTTCTCCAATTCATGGGCTTTGTTTATTATGCACTTTCAAGAATTGGATGACATCAAACACTTGGTGGTTGGGGATGGGGCGGGAGGGGCAGGGTTTGAACTGTGTATATTGTTGGTGTCTATGTATGGGTGGATGGTGGATTCCTGATTCCTTTTCTTTGATGTTTGTATTTAAAATGTTAAGGCTTCTTAGGGAGTTGGTGAGAGGAAAGGATTGTTGCCTAGGGGATTGACATTGTGTTTGTTACTGATGAGTGTTTGTTAGTGGGTGTAAATTTGGATGGAAATGTGAAAAAGGAGGAGAATAAAAAAATTTTTTTTAAATTAAAAAATAAGATCAGAAATGGGATTTTCATTGATGGCCGTGTTGTTCAGTTCCATTCGCATCTCCACAGATATTGAAGCAGCTTGTGCCCACAGGGAACAAGATCTGAACAACATTCAGGCTTGATTCTGTAAATGGTAAGTAACATTTGTGTCAGACAACAGCTCATGACTGCCTCCAAAAAGAAAGAATCTAACCATCTCTTTTTGACATCCAATAGAGCTCCCACCATCAACATTCTGAGGGTTAACATTGACCAGAAACTGAACTTGACCAGCCATATAAATACTGTGGCTACAAGAGCACGTCAGAGGCGAGAAATCCTGCAATGAGTAATTCACACCTGTCTACCATTTACAAGTCACAAGTCAGGCAGACAATAGAATACTCCCTACTTGCCTGGATGGGAGCAGCTCAAACAACACGCAAGAAGATCAACATCACCCAGGACGAAACAGCCCATTTAATCAACACCCCTCCATCACCTTAAACGTTCACTCCCTCCACCACCGATGCACAGTGGCAGCAGTCTGTACCATTACGAAGATGCACAGCGCAAACTTTGACAGCACAAGGGGAGAGCAGTTTAGGGTCCTCTGGGACTCTGGCGACTTTCACTCTGGGGCGTTGGGGTTGTTAGAGTACCTGAACCTCCACACAGACTCACTGCCCAAATAAATAATTTACAAAATGGCCTCAGTATTCCCTGTCGAGTGAAGGTAAACTAATCCAGATTAATAGTGTTAGTTGCCCTCACCATTGTCTCTAATTTTCCTTGGTTGGGTTGAGGCCCGTTCGATGTGCTGTATGATCCCTTTATGATTGCCACAAGTTGCGCATGTGCTCATCTTACAGGGACCGAGCTTGTGCGTGGCTTGTTTATCTCCTGCCTGGCACATTTCTGATCGCTCAAAGTGAATTCCTGGGCTTCACAACTCCCCGCCTGAAGCTCCTGCTCCTCCGTCCTACAACTATTACATTGAATCTTGTACTGATCAGCCCTTGTTCTTGTCTCCTCAACTAGCTTGGTCTGCTTCTGTCCTGCCTGTCTCATCTTTCACAGTGTTACACGTTTCTATAGCACACCATCATCTAAATTGTTTAATAAAAATTCTCCATTTTTCAACATATTCTGAAATGTTATCCCAATTAACCTGAGATGCACCCTCATTGAAGCCTTAATGTCCTCCCTGCAGAGTGTAGAGCCCAATACTACATAGAGCACTCCGAACTAGGTCATATTAAGTTTTACTGAATTATCTCCTGGTGTTTATATTCTTTGGCCTTGAGTGTCCTCAGAGCTGTTTCTACATTGAGGTTTGAAAATAGGAATGTAAGTATAGGAGGAGGCCACTCAGCCTGTCCCGCCATTCAATGAGATCATGTGACCTAATTCCAGATACCTGCCTTTGACCCATATCCCTTAATATCATTGCTTAACAGAAATCTATCCATCTAAGAAATTGACAACTGTTCCAGCTTCAACTGCTGTTTGAGGGAGAGAGTTCCAAATCTCTACCACGCTTTGCATGAAGAAGTTCTTCCTGACATCTCTCCTGAACGGTCTGGCCTAATTTTTAGACTATGCCCCCTAGTTTTAGAATCTCCAACCAGTGGAACTAGTTTATCTTTATGTACCCTGTCTTTCCCTGTTAATATCTTGAATATTTCAATCCGATCACCCCTTAACCTTCTAAATTCTAGCGAAAACAGGTCGAATTTGTGTAATCTCTCCTCGTAACTCAACCCCTGTAATCCAGGTATTATTTTTGTAAACCTAAGTTGCACTCCCTCCAAGGCCAAAATACCCTTCCCACAGTGTGGTGCCCAGAACTGTTCACAGTACTCCCAAGTGGGGTCTAACCAGGGTTTTGTACAGCAGAATACACCAGAATTAGTGCAGAAACCTATTCATGCAAGGGAGTTGAACACTGGTACTTCCAATACAAACGATGTCCTTCAAGACCAACTACCTTTTGCAGTTCCTCCAACCTCTCAGCTACATTCTCCTTAATATTTTTGCCTTTGGCGATAAAGGGTGTTTATAAATTCCGTGTGCAACTTTAAACTTTAATAACTTTGGATGCGCAGATGATAGAAGCAAGCTGTAAATGGGGCAGGAAAACATAACTCATAAAGAATTTTAGTGCTCTGCTGATAATGTTGATAATGAGGTGTTAATGTTTACCTGTTTGGAAGCCACAAAGGTGAACCATGTGCAATGGCTCGTAGAGCTGAAATGTGCAACAACTGGGGGGAAGCAAATTTGTATCTCAGTACAAGTAAAATGTACCGCACAGCAACTCAAGTAGCTATTGGATGTAAACGTTCCAACCATGCCTTCATCCAAAATGATTAAAGTTGCTCAAGGGCTTTACAGGCACCCTTATACTTACCCAAACAACCGTGTTACTTTCGAAAGGAATTTTTCGATTTAATTTTATTTATCGTACTTTATGCTTCATCCACGGCAGTGTGTAATCCTAGGAAATGGAACACTTTCCAATTTTAAGAATTTGGTATCAGCAGCAAGCACTTTCAGATAAATGCATCAAGGACAGATGTAGGGGAAAGCTTTCATTGGATTCTGGTTCTGTTGTGACCTATCTAATCAAAACCAGAGTATCGTGTGTAATGACTTCTCTTCCTGCTTTTGCACGATTGCCTCTTGCTTCCTCCAAGGATCTATCTTTGGTGCCCTCCTATTTCTCATCCAAATTTTGCCCTCAGTGACATCATCCAAAAGCATAGCGTTAACTTTCACATGTATACCGGCCATACCTCCGAGTCTGGTCTACCTCATCACCACCTCTCTCAATTCCTCTATCATTGCTAAATTATCTCGCATTCAATCATTAATGAGTTTAATGACCAAGAAAGCCAGTGGCAGAAAGGAAAAGATTTATTTTACTTTTAACAATAACCTGCCCACAGCAGTAACCATCTACAACACAGTTAGGATACAGAATTGTCTGGCTGAAAGAAGACAGTGCGTGGTAGTGGATGGAAAGTATTCCGCCTGGAGGTCGGTGACCAGTTTGCCGATGCCCCGAAGGTTGGTGGAGTTGTAGATAGTGTCGAGGGCTGTTGAAGGTTACAACAGGACATTGACAGGATGCAGAGCTGGGCTGAGAAGTGGCAGGTGGAGTTCAACCTAGATAAATGTGAAGTGATTCATTTTGGAAGGTTGAATTTGAATGCTGAATACAGGGTTAAAGGCAGGATTCTTGGAAGTGTGGAGGAACAGAGGGATCTTGGGGTCCACATACATAGATCCCTCAAAGTTGCCACCCAGGTTGATAGGGTTGTTAAGAAGGCGTACGGTGTGTTGGCTTTCATTAACAGGGGGATTGCGTTTAAGAGCCCTGAGGTTTTTGCTGCAGCTTTATAAAACCCTGGTTGGACCGCACTTGGAATATTGTGTCCAGTTCTGGTCGCCTCATTATTGGAAGGATGTGGATGCTTTGGAGAGGGTGCAGAGGAGATTTACCAGGATGCTGCCTGGACTGCGGGGCATGTCTTCTGAAGAAAGGTTGAGGGAGCTCGGGCTTTTCTCACTGGAGTGAAGAAGGAAGAGAGGTGACTTGACAGAGGTGTACAAGCTGATGAGAGGCATGGATAGAGTGGATAGCCTGAGACCCATGGTGGAAATGGCTGTCAAAAGGGGACATAGTTTTAAGGTGATTGGAGGAAGGTATAGGGGAGACGTCAGAGGTAGGTTCTTTACACAGGGAGTGGTAGGTGCTTGGAATGCACTGCCAGTGGAGGTAGTGGAGTCAGAGTCATTAGGGACATTTAAGCGACTCTTGGACAGGCACATGGACAGCAGTAAATTGAAGGGATGTAGATTAGGCTGATCTTAGATTAGATAAATGGTTGGCACAACATCGTGGGCTGAAGGGCCTGTACTGTGCTGTCCTGTTCTATGTTCTTTATTCCCGTTGGGACAACCAACATGCTGATCCCTGCTTAGGCTTGTTTATATGCTTGGTTCTAATGAGCCACAGCTGGATGGGCCTTCCCCCCCCCCCCCTCCAATCTGGGAAGCTCGTACCCCACGAGCCACACGGGGGTATTGACAATGACAATGAGCAAATATTTTTTCCAATTAAATATTGAGGAGACTGAAACCATTGTTTTTTTTATCCCTGATCCAAAATGCATTCTCTGCATACCAAATCCAGTTTGCTCCATGCTAACACTGAGATTAAACCAAATTGTTTGTGTGTGCTTACGCCTTTGATCACAACAGGATCTGTCAAACACATTTTCATGCCATCACTAAAACTGCCCACTGCCACCTCTGTGACCTGACCTTGCCCATTTCACGGCTCCTTTGCCATTGAAACCCTCATTTATTCCTTTGTTAACTACATACTTGACTATTCCTGGCTGGTCTTTCACATTCTACCCTCTGTAAACTTAAGATCATCAAACTCAGCTGCCTATTTCTTAACAGAGACCAAGTCGCATTCCTCCATCACCCCTGTGCTGGCTGACCCACATTGCCACACCTTGATTTTAAAATTCACATCCATATTTTCAAATCCCTCCAGGGCATTACTCCTCGATATTTTTTCTTTATTCTTTCATGGCATTCGGGTGTCGCTGGTAATATCGTGACAGATGAGCAACTACCAGCCTCCCATACCAGCCTCCCCGAACAGAAGCCGGAATGTGGCGACTAGGGGCTTTCCACAGTAACTTCATTAGAAGCCTACTTGTGACAATAAGCGATTTTCATTTCATTTCATTTTCATTTCCCCAGATGGTTTAACAAATGAACAAATTATGAAGATACAAAACTAAGTACAGAGAGTGAGGTAATGTTCCAAGACTCCACATTCTTAAATAACTGGGAAACCAGGGTCCACCCCAGGGTTTGCACGCCCTGGCCCCATTGGGTCACATGACCCTCTGGGGACTCACTCCCTTAAAGGGGCATATTACCACGTCCCTCCCCCTTTAATTTCTGATGAACATTCTCCAATAGCAAAGGAACTACTTACAAAGACGTACAGTGTCCCTCAAAACAGTTTCTTATCGGGCCAATCAATTGGGGGACTTCTTAATTCTTTAACAGCAACACAATTCACTGACGAGTGCTTCAGCATTAGAGGTGATGGGCGTTTGACCCTCAGTGAGTTGACCCTCGAAAGGTGAAGGTGTATCCCTGCAGGTAGTTTCCTCAATTTCCCCTGAAATACTGGGCTTATCTTCGGGGCAGGTTGCTGTGGCGTTGCTTTCAACTGCATCCATCCGGCTGATTAGTTTACCAGGACCAGGTTGTCCCATTAATTCGGAGTGCATTTTTCCTTTCCTTAAAAGGTTCAAATGTTTGTTTTTATTTTCTCCCTTGTACTTCCATCTCGTATGATACTGGGCCAGTTTTGGCTATGCCAGTTCCCGAGCCAACTTGGACCAGCACCAAAATTCTTTACGTTAGCTAAATCATCCACCACAAGTATTCCTTCAACTTTCTTTGAATCGTGGCGTCATTTCTGTTTGTTTTGTTTAGCCTCCATCCCCCCTGCCAAATTTGGAAATATAAGATCCATTCGCATTCATCGAATCATAGAATTTACAGTACAGAAGGAGGCCATTCATAGAATTTATAGAATTTACAGTGCAGAAGGAGGCCATTAGGCCCATCGTGTCTGCACCAGCTCTTGGAAAGAGCACCCTACCAAAGCCCACACCTCCACCCTATCCCCATAACCCAGTAACCCCACCCAACACTAAGGGCAATTTTGGAAAGTAAGGGCAATTTAGCATGGCCAATCCCCCTAACCTGCACATCTTTGGACTGTGGGAGGAAACCGGAGCACCCGGAGGAAACCCACGCACACACGGGGAGAACGTGCAGACTCCACACAGACAGTGACCCAAGCCTGGGACCCTGGAGCTGTGAAGCAACTGTGCTAACCACTATGCTATGTATAATGACTCATTATACATCCTAACAAGCAGAGGTCTGCCCATAACAGCTCAGTGGGTACGGCACCTGTGGTGGCGTGAGGTGCAGCACGATAGGCAAGTAGGAACCCAACCAGTCTGATTGACAAAGGGACTGAAGACTGCTTTTTCATGGCGGCCTTGAACGGCTCACTCAGACAGTCCATTTGAAGCAGGGTGGCAGGGAGAAGTTCAAATATATTGAAAGTCTTGAAGGTCTTCATAAAATATTGGAACACTTCACTTTAAATGCAGTCCCATTGCCTGAGACACAGAACCTCGGGCAACCCATGGGTGGCGAATGTCTGTCGCAATTTCACTTCCACTGGAGTCATGGACTTCACTTTGTGTATTTCAAACCACTTGAGACTGAGCGTCAACAATAAGCAGGAACATAAATAGACCAGTGAAGTCGATGTGTAGCCTTACCCAGGGATGACCTCGCCAATCTCAAGCGTGCATGAGGGCAGCAGATGCCAAGTGTTGCTGCATTTGACATTTGCCACATGGTTTGACCAGATCCTCTTTGTTTTTTTTTAAAATAATTTTTATTGAAAGAGTTTTTCCATACAGACATTTACCCCTACTAATTTTTAAATTATTTACAACACAATCCCTCTAGGCAAATATCCCTCCCTCGCCCGCCCTCTCGCGCGCACCAGTCCTCCCCACCCCCCCCCCCCAAGCAACAACTTAACAAACAAGGCAGCCTACAGTTTCAGACATGAGCAGCGAGCAGACTTGCCCGCGTTACAGTCGTGCATGTCCCCCCACGACCATTGCTGCCCCCCCCTCCCCTCCCCCCCTCCCCTCCCCTCCCCCCCCCCCCTCCCCTCCCCTCCCCCCCCCCCTCCCCCCCTCCCCTCCCCCCCCCCCCCCCCCCGGGTTGCTGCTGCCACGACCCCGAACGCCTATCTCTGATCTAAAAAGTCAAGGAAAGGTTGCCACCGCCTGGAGAATCCCTGTACCGACCCTCTCAGGGCAAATTTGATCCTTTCTAGCTGAATATAGCTAGCCATATCGTTAATCCAAGTTTCAACGCTTGGAGGCCTCGCGTCCTTCCATTGAATTAATATCCTTCGTCGAGCCACTAGGGACGCAAAGGCCAGTATTCCGGCCTCCCTAGCCTCCTGTACCCCCGGTTCTACCCCGACCCCAAAGATCGCAAGCCCCCATCCTGGTTTGACCCTGGACCCCACCACCTTCGACACCGTCCTTGCCACCCCCTTCCAGAACCCTTCCAGCACCGGACATGCCCAGAACACATGCACATGGTTCGCTGGGCTTCCCCGACATCTGACACACCTGTCTTCACCCCCAAAGAAAGATCCTCTTTGTTGATGTCCATCCCGGACTATCACACGTAACTGTGTGTGAGAATCTTCATTTTCATCATCACCAGATAGGTGCAGTGTGTGGTGATCACAAGTTAACCAGATGCAACACAACTGAGCAACCACTAGAGGGAGTACGGGAGAGCCATATAAATAGATCAGGACAGGAAGTGAGGACACACTTCACTGAGGGCAGAACTTGGAGCAACACATATACACAAGACACACTTCACAGCAGGCGGGCTGGTAAGCAGGACACACAGCAAGCAAAGCTGGTAGTTAGCACTGGAAGGTAGTTCTAGGTCGAGCTCTGGAAACTGAACGAACTCACAATAAAGCATCTTCTCCACACTTGAGACTACGAGCTTTATTAAGACACGAGTAACAACACATGGTACCTAGGAGTGATTTCAGACGCTTATGACAGGACAACTCAGCTGCAGATACAGAAAACAAAAAAAACAAAAATGGCATGGAAATCTCAACCAAGAATGGCATGGAGATCTCCTGCTGGACATTCGACTTGGGAAGACATTGCTGATGAGAGGATGTGCCTTGGATTCCCACTTCACCTGGACACGACTGGAAAAGTAAGAAGTGTCTGGGAAAGGTTTAAACAAATGTTCGATTTCGCTATCATAGCATATGATGCAGCAGCAGCCTCAGACGAAATTAAAATAGCAATTCTCATCGAAGGACATGAAGCTTGGAAAGTTTATAATGGATTTAAATACTCAAAAGGTGAAGACAGAAACAGCTTACAAACGGTACTAAACAAATTTGAAGAGTACTGTGAGAAATTTGAACAGCAAGACATACTCAGAGGCCAAACTGCACAGAGACTGAGTGATGCAAAACTTAAAAAATCACCAAAAGAGCAAGAAATCGCGAATGAAAAGTACAGATCAAAAAGAAGAAATAAAAAGAATTTCTCACAAAGCCAAAACGCTGAAACCCTGTCCAAATCGGGAAGAGAAGATCACTTACGAATTTTGCAGTCCTGGTGGGACAGTAAAATCGCTGAAATCCGCGAAAAACGGCAAAAAATGGCGTTGGAGCACATTTTGCAGTCTCCGGTAAGCAAAGAACTACAAATCGCGTCTGCGCATGCGCCGGAACCGGAAGCCGCGCATGCGCAGTTTGAAAAAGATCGCAGCGCCGATTGTTATGCGCATGCGCAAGCCGCGCATGCGCAGTCAAAAAAAGTCGTCGTCGTGGATCGTCATGCGCATGCGCAAGCCGCGCATGCGCAATGGGAACGAAACCCCACAGTGAAGGACGAAAGCCGATTTGCGCATGCGCAAGTCATGCCAACGCGTGACGTCATGACGTCTGAGCATCCCGACCACGCCCACTTAAAAGGGAAATGCCCGAAAATTGAAAATCAGACACTTAAAGTGGTAAACACAAATTTTCTTGCCTCAGAACACAGAAAAACGCCTGAACTTACACCAACAGTTAAAAACAACTTGCACAACACCCTGAAAAAAGCAGTCTGCACCACCCAAAGTGAAGAGAACAAAAAGAATTCCGAAACAACAAAAGATGATTTGTTTTTCGAAGAATACTACTCAGACACAGCTGAGTCAGTCGGATATGCTTCTCACAGCATCAGCGACACGGTCGCAAACTTCAACACGAATCAACTCGTGGTAGAAGAAGCCAACGAAGATGAAATGGCTATCAAGGAATACTACTCAGACATGGAGGAGTTATTTGGACATGCTGATCACAGCATCAGCGACACCGTTGCAAAGCTCAACACGACTCTACTCATGGTAGATGAATCCAACACCATGAGACCATGGCAGCTCGTCGATACATTGGATGACAGCAATACCCAAGACGAAGACGACGCCACACAGAGAGCACAGGAAGACTCCACAGAGCGAGTGATGACAGGCTCCACAGTGCGAGTAATGGAAGACTCCAAAAGGGATGCAAGCAAACACTCCCTGGCGAACACCATGCATGAACAAGACCATGCAGGTAAACCCGCAGTATCTGAGCAACCGCAAGCAGACTATGACAGTCTACCAAGCTCACAGGAACAAGAAGAAGACAACGTACATCTCACCACTGACACCATGCATGCACAAGACCATGAAGGTCAACCCGCAGTATCTGAGCAACCACAAGCAGACTATGAAAGTCTAACAAGCTCACATGAACAAGAAGAAGACAATGCACCTCTACCCACTGCATGCGAAGACAGTGACAAGATGATCACACTCGACGTACAGGATCACAGCGAGACTGACAGTTCTCAGCTTGTCTGTACCGACGCACAGAGCGAGAACAGTGACAAGGTGATCGCACTCGACGTACAGGATCACAGCGAGACTGACAGTTCTCAGCTTGTCTGTACAGAAGCACAGAGTCGGGCCACCCAACAGTCCAGAGCGACGATGCCGAAAGAAAACATGCAGATTTTGACTCCAGAAGAGGAGCACCTGGAGTCCAGAGAGACCAAGCCAAAAGAAACCATGCAGATTCTGACTCCAGACGAGGAGCACCTGGAGTCCAGAGAGACCAAGCCAGAAGAAAACATGCAGATTTTGACTCCAGAAGAGGAGCACCTGGAGTCCAGAGACACCAAACAAAAAGAAACCATGCAGATTTTGACTCCAGAAGAGGAGCACCTGGAGTCCAGTGAGATAACATCAACGGAAATCATGAAGATTTCAACTCCAGAAGCGGAGCACCAGGAGTCCACAGACACCATGTCAACTGAAATCATGCAGATGTCAACTCCAGAAGAGGAGCGCCAGGAGTCCACAGACATCACGTCAATTGTAATCATGGAGGTTTTGACTCCAGAAGAGGAGCGCCAAGAATCCAGAGACACCGCGTCAAATGAAATCGAGAAGAATTTGACTCCGGAAGAGGAGCACCAAGAAAGCAAAGATGAGGAATCCAATTCTCCACAAATGATTGAGGTCACCTGCACCGATGCAACATCAGATCATTCGCACCACTCTCGAGACGAAATGCTCAATGACTCAAATTATCCACTTGGGACACTCATAGAGTATAACAAAAAAAACAAAAGTCAAAAGTAACACAGCAAGAACAAAAGCAACATGAAGCGCGACAAGACCAACAACAATAGCAAGAAGCACAGCAGAAACGAGAACGACAACAGAAAGAACAAAAGCAACATGAAGCGCGACAAGACAAACAACAAAGTCAGGAACAAAGATAGCGACAACACCAAAGACAGAAACGACAAAAACAGCAACACGAACGGCAACGAAAACAACAAAGTCAGGAACAACGACAGTGCCAACACCAAAGACAGAAACGACAAAAACAGCAACAAGTACGGCAACGAAAACAACAAAAACAGGAACGACAGAGACAACAGCAATGAAACAACGACTTGTACACAATGGTACTACTCGGCACATGAAGGACAATGCCACAGCGCATGGCAAAACGATGACAAGACTACAAACATGTCATGGGATGACGACGAATCGCATAAACACATGTCTGCTCCAGAACGAGCAAGCACACCAGCATCCAAGGCGGATAAGACAATAAATCAACACCACAAGCACAGAAAAAAGGCCATGCCAGTCAACATCAGTGAGGTGACCATGCAAACACCTCGGGATGATGCATTGGGTACTTAAAATAACAAGGAACACCAACAACATTCACAGCGGACTTGCAATATCAATATCACCACGTCATCAACAACAACAAAAAAAAACAAGAAAAAAAAAAGCTCTGAACAAATTCATCAAGTTTGGACTCATAAATGTTTTATTGAGATTGGACATATAACTACATTGGCTTTGTACAGTATGCAATAGCACCATCACCTGTATAGATACGCATATCATAAGTAACTGTTTTCTATAATTTTCTTTAACGATGTACAGCAAATATGTAAAGAGAAAAAGGGGGATGGGGTGATCGTAGATTTACTAGATACAAAACAACTGAGCAAACACCAGAGGGAGAGCTACAAACACACCGGGACAGGATGTACAATTTTCTTTAACGATGTACAGAAAATATGTTAAGAGAAAAAGGGGGATGTGGTGATCACAAGTTAACCAGATGCAACACAACTGAGCAACCACTAGAGGGAGTACGGGAGAGCCATATAAATAGATCAGGACAGGAAGTGAGGACACACTTCACTGAGGGCAGAACTTGGAGCAACACATATACACAAGACACACTTCACAGCAGGCGGGCTGGTAAGCAGGACACACAGCAAGCAAAGCTGGTAGTTAGCACTGGAAGGTAGTTCTAGGTCGAGCTCTGGAAACTGAACGAACTCACAATAAAGCATCTTCTCCACACTTGAGACTACGAGCTTTATTAAGACACGAGTAACAACACACAGTGTAGCTCCTGTAACAATAGCTTCCCAGCCCATTGGGGACGACCACCTCGCTCTCTACAATAACATGCCATCTTCACAGCTTAACTCGCCTTTGCTTATCTGAAAGGGCCAGAGCAATACAGCCCTGTTATCATACTACCAGCCATGAAGGATCATGTGCTTGAGTCGAGATAAGAAGGGGTCCTTTTGGGTCCAAAGCTTAACCTGCCTCGCCGACACTGGCAATGTATGAAGGAAGTGAAAAGCAAGAATGATCTGTAGTACTGTTGGAGGTAGGGGAAGGTGGCTCAAAACATCTGCATTTGAAATGTGAGTGCGCACCCGATGTTGAAACATATACTCGTAGGCTGCTAACTATAGAGCCCAGCGTTGGACCCTAGCTGAAGCTATGGGGGGTGGGGGGGAACGGCCTTATACTTCCTAAATTCCCCCAACAGGGGTTTGTGGTCGGTAGCGACTGTGGAATGTCGTTCATAGACGTATTGATGGAACTTTTTGATTCCGAATATTATGGCCAATCCTTCCTTTTCAATTTGCATGGGTGATTGGCCTATCTGCACCATCCTCCACCTTATGGGCCAAGTCTGCCCCTATTGCGTAAGGGGGCATGCTACAGGTAACAATTATCTCTTATGATGGGTAGAAATGGACCAAGAAATGTGGGGTGTCTGTAAGGCTAGTTTAACCTGTTCAAAGGCTTCTTTCTGATGCTCTTTCCAATACCATCTCGGGTGCTTCTTCAGTAGGGTGTGTAAGGGTGTCAACACTATGGAAAGATTGGGAATAAGTCCACCATAATCATCTACCATTCCTAGAAAGGATTTCAACTCAAGCGTATTTTTGGGGGCTGATGTTGCTTTAATAACTTTGATCTTCCTCTTCATCTGGGTCTACCCTAAATCCTAAGTATGTTGGGCGTGATCTCTGTTACACCAGCACTGTTTTCAGGCGTGGCGCGCCCCCAACGGCAGCGGGAATCTCTGTACCCACTGCTGGTGAATGGGGTTACCCATTGTTGCCACCCCACATTGTCAGGAAACCCACGGGCGTGGTGCTCTGCCGGTGAAGCGGAGGATCCCACCGATGGAGAATCCTGCAGGGAATTTCCAGAGCTTGGAATGTACACTTTTCTCATTTAAGCCTTACTCTGGCCCACTTGTGCTACCACGATACCGTGGGCAGCATGGTAGCACGAGTGGATAGCACTGTGGCTTCACAGCGCCAGGATCCCAGGTTCGATTCCCTGCTGGGTCACTGTTTGTGCGGAGTCTGCACATTCTCCCCGTGTCTGCGTGGGTTTCCTCTGGGTGCTCCAGTTTCCTCCCACAGTCCAACGACGTGCACATTAGTTGGATTGGCCATGATAAATTGCCCTTAGTGACCAAAAAGGTTAGGTGGGATTATTGGGTTACGGGGATAGGGCGGAAGTGAGGGCTTAAGTGGGTCAGTCCGGACTCGATGGGCCGAATGGCCTCCTTCTGCACTGTATGTTCTATGTTCTTAAATCTCTTTCTGACTTCTTGTCGATTTCATAGAATTCCAAGAGTTCAGAAGAAAGCCATTCAGCCCATTGAGTCTTCGCCGACCCTCCAAAAAGCACCCCACTTTGGTCCATTCCCCTGCCCTATTCCCGTAACCCCACCTAACCTAAGGGAGACGAAGGGGCAACTGAACATGGCCAATCCACCTAACCTGCACATCTTTGGACTGTGGGCGGAAACCGGGGCACCTGGAGGAAAATCACGCAGTTACGGGAGAGCGTTTGCCTCAACACAGACAGTCATCCAAGACTGGAATTGAACTCGGGTCACTGCCGTTGTGAGACAGAAGTGCTAGCCACTGTGCCATCATGTTTCTGGGTTCTCCCCTTCAAACGCTCCTGTAATTAGTACGTCATCTAAATAGACAACCACCTTGGGTAGGTCCTGTAGTAAACTTTCTATCATGCACTGGAATATCTCATAGGCAGATGAAACTCCAAAGGGTAGCCGGATACATTGGTACAAGCCTTCATTGGTGTTTATGGCACAAATTCCCTGGACGTTTTGTCTAACTAATTGTTGGTACGCATGACTCATATCAAGTTCAGTTTAAGTTAAGGCTCCTGCGAATTTAGCGTGGAAATCTTAAATTCTTGATTTTGGGTAAAGGTCCAATTTGCTGCCTGATTTGCAGTTAGTTTGTAGTCTCCGCATATTCTAATGGTTCCATTTGGCTTCCTTACTGGCATAATTGGAGCTACTTCTCTGAAAGTGCAGGTTTGGTGATATCTAATTCTTCTAGTCTCTTGAGTTCAGACTCAAGCTTTTTGTTCAAGGTATAATGGATGTGCCGAGCTCTGAAAAACTTGGGCATGACCCCTAGATCCACATAAAGCTTTGCTTTAAGACCCTGTATCTTGCCCAGCTCAGTTGACCATTTACTATCAACACAATCACCTTGCCCACTTAGATATTGTTTAAACTGTATATCTCAGCTAGAGCTTCAGGGTTATTCTCAATACTGTGTACTGGAGTTGGAGTTTTCTTTCTAGCCCCCTATGGGCTTTGCCTAGTCTTACATGTCCTTCTCATGTGCCTCCTTCTATTACAGACAGAACATTTAGCAATTACATCTTGCCTGGAGGCAATCACCCCCACACTGGCCGCATTCTTCTTCACTCCTGGTCTGCGGCCCAAACTTTCTATATCTCTGCACTCTCGTTTACTCCGAGCCTCTTTGCTCCATGGATTTTGCAGCATCATCTCTGGCAGCGCAGCTGCTGGTGACTTCCCGATAAAACTGGTGGACCTCGCCTGCTTGCATGTTCTGCAACTCCATCGCCCCTATTTCATCACTTTCCATAGTCTGGGCAACCTCTGTTGCTTGCTTTAAGGTAATTTCTGCCTGTGCTGCCAATATTTTTTGTATGATCGTGTCATTAACATCACAGACCAGCATGTCCCTGAACATATTATTGAGTGCAGACCCGAGCATGCACTATTCAGCCATTTGTTTTAGGCATCACAAATGCCACAATTGTCTCCCTGAGGCCTTTGTCATCGAGGTGAGTTTGTAATGTTGCATTATTATCAAGGAGTTCGGATGGTAATGACCCTTTATTAACGCCACCACCCCCTCGTGATTTGTGCTGAAGATTAATACCCTCTTCAGCCCTTCCAAACCCAGGGTTATTGCAACCAAGAGAAGAGGCTTTGATCCGATTTGTCTGTGTTGGGTTTGAAGTGAAGAGGAAAGGTGAACATCTAACCTCGTATTACCCGTTTCCTCTGATACACCGGGAAAGGAGATGATGGAATGCCAGACTGCCAAGCTCCAAAAGCAGCTGCTCTGATAGATTTATGGAAAATGCACACTCCTGCCTCATGTACCAACCCACAGCTTCGGGAGTAGCCTAGCTGAAAGTTAGAGCCAGGGCTCAAGATCACCTACTGCGTCAGAGCAGCACCTAACTCTCTGGGTGGGACTTCTGAGGAGGAGTCAGAGCAGTCAGCGTTATTCTAGACTTGTGGAGTACTGGACAGCCTTCTTCGAGGCTATGTCCAAAGTGGTGGGGGTGAGGGTGGAGCCATGCCCGATAGTGGCGGTCTTCGGGGTTTCAGACCAGCCAGATCTATTCCTGGGGAGGAGGGCGGACGCCCTTGCCTTTGCCTCCCTGATCGCCCGCCGTAGAATCCTGTTTGGCTGGCGGTCAGCAGCATCGCCCAGAGCTGCAGACTGGCTGTCCGACCTCTCGGAATCTCTCCAAATGGAGAAAATCAAATTCGCCATCCGAGGGTCGGACGACGGCTTCCACAGAACGTGGGAGCCATTCATGCAACTGTTCCGGGACCTGTTTGTGGCCAACGTACAAGAGGAAGAATAGTCGGGTGGCCAAGAATCGGGAAAATGGACGGGAATCGGGGGAAGGTAGCCGGGGGGGGTGGGGGGGGGGGGGGGGGGGGGGCGGGGTAAAGGGCTCGTTATGGGGGTTTGATGGCAAGCCAAGGCCCAAAACCAAACTATAAATGAATGCCTATAAACATGTGCCTCGGCCATACTGGGGAATGTAAAATATGTATGCTGGCTAAAGGGGGCAGCCACAATTGTTGTTATGAAGATGCTTACCTGTAAATATTCATGTTAAATTTTTGTGTTTTCTTTTTTTTTCCTCTCTAATAATTTGTAATCTGTCTTATATAAAATATGAAAACTCAATAAAAAACATTAAAAAAATTATTGAGCTGGCAGCTTCAGAACCCCCGCCATCTTCAATTTATGGGTGGGCCCATAAGTGGGCCAATTATGAGGTTGCCTCCGTTAAAAATCACACAGCATTTTCACTGCTGGGAAATGTGGGGCTTGGACTTACTTTGCACCCTGACATCGGGATCGCCAAGCATGTCGGTAAAATGCAGGCCAAGATACCAAACGGAGACCAGGAAAGAACGTTGGATTAGAAAGTGACAAACGTGCTGATGTTAGTTATACGTCAGTGAGTTACTTCATTTTCCGACTCCAAAATGTCAGAAAATAACTCCCCTCTCTGACCCCAATCAATTGCTGCCGAGCGATAGTCCCAGCTCCGACTGTAATAAAGGATTAACTCTGCTTTCCAAAATCACCCTTCCATGTTGAAGGAAGATACCATTAACTCAAGGGAAACATCAAGAAAAAAAACCCCAAAAGCACATTACTAAAGCTTAACTGTAATCTTCTGCCTCCATGAGTGTAAATTAAAAGTGCACTAATGTTTAAAATTGAAAATCGACCTTTCGCTATCCCCTCAACAATCCCCTGTCCCATATGGGGTGAGCTTTATCAAGTAATTGGCAATTGATTTCATGATCAGTGATATCACAGACTGGGTCAAATAGAGGTCTCACTCCACCTCTCCCAATCTTGTGCAAAGCCCTCTCTCTCGCCTACGTTTGGAATTCTGCAGTGAATTTATCAGACGAACAACATAGATTCGTAGAATCATTGAGAAGGAGGCTGTTCATTCCATTGCATCTGTGCTGGTCAACAAAGAGCTGTTCCACCTAATCCGACTCTCTGCGTCTTGGTCCGTGCCCCTGTCCTTTCCGACACTTCAAGTGGAGATCCAAGTATATTTGAAAGAGAACGGGAATTTCTGCCTCAACCTCTTTTTCAGTCTGAGTTCCAGACCTGCACTACCCACTGAAAACATCCCACCCCGAATCCTTCGACCAATTACTTTCAATTTATGCACACACACCCACCCCTTCCCCATGGTTATTGACCTCTCTTTTAAGGGAGATAGGCCTACCTCACAAATTTATACACCATTTTTAAAATCTAATGAAGACCATGAAGCCATTGTCAATTGTCATTAAAAAAAATCATCGCTAATGTTATTCAGGGAAGGAAATCTTCCACCCTTACATGGTTTGGCCTACATGTGACTCCAGGTCCACTGCAATGTAGTTGACTCTTAAATGCCCCCTCAAGGGCAATTAAGGATGGACAATGATAAATGCTGCTCCAGCCATCGATGTCCACATTGCATGAAAGAATTTAAAAATTCTCATCAGCTTCCTCTGTCTCAAGGAATGCTACCCCCACCTGTCCAATTTTACCTCACAGTCAATATTCTACAGTGCTCGCAAAATTATTGTAAGTCTTCTCTGTATCCTCTCTGGCATTATAACAATGATCCAACTGTACACAATAGTCGAGCTGCGGTTGAACTGGTGTTTTCTCTAGTTCGATCATAACCACCTCCTGTTTTACTCTATGCCTCGGCCAATAAAGGAAAGCATCCCATACGCTTTCTTCACCACCTTAGCGACATGTCATGATAAGAAGACTCACTCGATGGGACAAGGTGGCTTACTTCTGCTCCTATGTTTTATGGTCTAAGGAGGAAAGCAGAAATACTTGGCTATAACATGGATGCTGGGTTTACCCCACTTTGCTCCCAGGGTTCTGTTCATTGATACTTGGCAAATCATTTTTCTTTTCATTCTAGTTGCCCATCTCTAATTTCCTCTTGGGAAGGTGTTGGTGAGCAACCTTCTTGATCATGCTGCAGTCCATGTGGTGCAGGTACACCCACAGTGCTGGTAGTGAGGGAGTTCCAGGATTTTGACCCAGAGACAGTGAAGGAACGATGATATATTTCCAAGTCAGGACGCTGAGTGGCTTATGGGGGGGACCTGTTTAAATATAAGCACTTACGAGACGTAGCGTTACCTAGTAGTGATTTTTTTTTTGGGACATTCAATGACATTTGTCACAGTAAAAGTTTTCATTTAAAACATGGAATCTTGTTTCTTTGTTTCAATGAATAATTAGTAATTGTTACAGACAGGGGAAAGATGATGTAGATGACTTCCCTATTTTCCATCTCTTGACAAACCAAAGATTTTCCAATCTTGCCCACGGATATGATAGCCACTTTTGTCTTCCCCATTGTAACCCACATAGTCTCATTTAATGATCTTTCTACCAAAGAAACCTTTCAGATGATCCTGACCAGTGATTTAAAAAAAGAAAAAATGATTCGATGCTGGTGTGGAAGGAACAATTGACAGGTTTTCTATTAAGTTTTAAAACATATGTTAAATGTTTATTATTCAATGTCCAAATATATACACAACCACACCCATTCACACACATATACAGACACACACACACTCAAGAAAAGGTTGTGTGATTACAAGAGGTAGCATGCACTGAGGTCTTAAAAGTTTGAGAGTTCTTTGTCACACTTGCTTTTCCCCAGGATCAAGCCGAGAAATTCTACAGGGTTGTAAGACTTTTGGGTCCAGTGAACAAAAGGATCTGGAAGTTTAGGAAGAACTGTTGTTTGTATGCAGGAACAAATTCTCTTGTTCCACTCCAGTTGAGCTGCAAATAAAGCCCTGGTTTGAGTCCTCAAGGAGGAAGGTCAAGCACAACCCAAATTCACTGTCTATGGTTGTTCTTAGGGAGGGTCTTGTTCCTTTTCTGGTCCAGGTGTTTTCCCACTCTGATCCAAAAGTTGAATCTCCTGATCAGAAACCTACTTTCTATCATGTGACCAGAGCATGTTTCCATTCTCCTCACAATTGGTTTCTGATAGTTTGGTCTTTGTCAAACAATGGGGTCAAAACATTGCCCATTCATATACTATTGTTATCAGACAGAAGTTTTCTTTACACCTGGGGCGGGATTCTCTAACCCCGGGCCGGGTCGGAGAATTGCCAGGGAGGGGAGGGGGTGGCCCGATTCATGTGACGCCGCCCCGATGCCGGTCCGCAGATTCTTGGGTCACCGGAGAATTGGCGCTATTGGCACTGGTGCGGTGCCGCTCGACGGCCGTGCCGGCGATTCTCCGCGTGGGATGGGCCAAGTGGTTGCCAAGATAGACCAACTCCCACCGGCGCCGTTCACATGTCGTTCTACCCAATGGGACCTCGACATCCATCCTGCAGGGGCAGCCTGGTGGGGTTAGGGGTGGTCCAACCCCGGGGGGTGGCCTCCACCGTGGCCTGGCCCGCGATCGGGGCCTACCGATTGGCGGGCTGGCTTCTCCTGGTGGGGGCCAATTTACTCAGCACCGGGCCCCTGTAGCTCTACGCCATGTTGCGTTGGGGTCGACGCAGAGCAGGAAACTAGCGCGCAAGCATGTGTTCATGCTGGCGGATTCGCGCATCCGCGAATTTGCGCTGGCCGCAGTGCGCATGCACGGACCCGCAGTGCCCATTTGACACCGGTATTGGCAGCTGGAGCTGCGTGAGTCACTCCAGTGCCGTACTGGTCCCCTGCATGGCACAGGATCGCTGATCCTGGGGGCCTGTTGACGCATCGGCGTTTACGACGGCGTCAACACTTAGCCTCAGGATCAGACAATCCCGCCCCTGTTCTCCGGATTTTAACTCTTGCATCAAAAATTCTGCAAATAACATTGTGAAACCATTTTCTTTAATTATTTGAAGAACCCATTAAAAACAGAACGGTTATTTTGTGTGTTAATTACTCTTCAAAGACATGAATGTAGGTTAGGGACCTTGGCAGGAAAGGAAAGGTCACCTGACGACTCAACTCCATTTTGTTTCAAAGTATTCATTTCGAACCTATACTTCGTAAGTCCATATTGTATTAGCATGACTTTGTTTTTAAGTTACTTCAGAATTAAGTTACTGATTTCTTCAGAATAATAATACTTATTATACTGGCTAAAAAGGTTCTCCAGGATGTATTTTTAAAAAATTGAACCCCTGTACCTTTTAGGGTGGCACGGTAGCACAGTGGTTAGCGCTGTTGCTTTACAACGCCGGTGACCGAGGTTCGATTCCCGGTTTGGGTCACTGTCGGTGCGGAGTCTGCACATTCTTCCCGTGTCTGCGTGGGTTTCCTCTGGGTGCTACGGTTTCCTCCCAGAAGTCCCGAAAGATGTGCTTGTTAAGTGAATTGGGCATTCTGATTTCTCCCTCAGTGTACCCTAACAGGCACCAGAGTGTGGCGACGAGGGGATTTTCACAGTAACTTCATTGCAATGTTAATGTAAGCCTCCTTACAGCACTAATAAAGATTATTATTATTAACACTGATTCTCCCCTCATCAACATTCAAGTAATTGAAGTCACCTATTGTTATTATCCTATTATTTCCATTCTTCTCAGAGATTTTCTACATATTTGCTCTTCTATCTTCTTCAGATATTTTGGGGATCTATCGTATACTCCCAGCAGTGTGATTGCCATTTTTGTCTTCCTCAATGTAACCCATATGGTCTCAGTTGATGATCTTTCTTCCATATGAACCTTCCACAGAACCATAGAATCCCTACAGTGCAAAAGGAGGCTATTCAGTCCATCGTGTCTGCACTAACTGTCCAAAAGAACACCCGCCCAGGCACATCCCTGGACTCTATCCCCGTGACCCCACCCAACCTGCACATCTTTGGACACTAAGCAGCAATTTAGCACGGCCAATCCACCTACCCTGCACATCTTTGGACTGTGGGAACCCGAAGATGAAAAAAAAAGAAATCCATGTAGACACGGGGAGAACATACAAACTCCACACAGTCACCCAAAGCTGAAAACGAATCCGAGTCGCTGGTGCTGTGAGGCAACAGTGCTAAACACTGTGCCACCATGGCACCCCGCCCACCCCCTTCCTCACAACTGTGATTGATTCCTAAACCAATATTGCAATGTTCTCTCCTTAATATTCCATCTATTTTTCATATCCAAAATCCCTGAAACCAAGAATGTTGAGTTGCCATTCTTTAAACCATGTTTAAGTAACAGCCATGATATTTTACTTCCTGATGACATCCTGTTCCCTAAGCTTAGTAACGAGCCTCCTTGCATTGAAATGAAGACCACTTAGCATGCACAATGTCCTTTGATCTTTATATTTTGCCTTTGATTTTTCCATATTTGTTCCAGGCTGGTTTTAGTAGGCTGCTTCCAGATTGTACAGGTCCCATCTCCCTCCGAACTGCACCCAATATCCTCGGAACCTAAGCCCCTCCATCCTGTGACCATCTCTTTAGCCACACATTCATCTGCTCTATTTTCCCAATACTATATTAATTGCATCTTGGTGCTAGGGCTAATTGGGAGATTACTCCCCCTGAGATCCTGATTTAATTCTGAGCTCCCTAAATTCAGAGTGCATGCCCTCATCCTTCTTTCTGCCAATGCCATTGGTACTAGTGAGGAGTATTATCTCTGGCTGTTCCCCTCATTGCTCAGAATGTTCTTGGGTGAGATTTTGGGTTTGTAGACAGGAGTTGCCAGAAGAACTTTCGCTTCATTGCAGTGATTGCTGAGAAACCGAGACTCGCGAGATTCAGGGCGAGACCCAAATTTCTAACCAGACATGACTCTCCAGCCATGCCCAGATGCCAATCTCCACCCAGACGCCACTCTCTATCAAGACCCAGAACCCAATCTCCACATGGACATGACTCGCCACTCAGATCGCGACATCCATAAAGAATGTGATTGAATGTAACTTCCCCTTTGCCCTGTTAGAGCTGTTTGCCATTGGCCGGTTGCTTTCTTCACCTGTCTCAGAATGGTCAATCTGATTATGGTGACACTTCCCTCCCCATACCATGACTGGAATTCTCCGGCCGTTCTGGTCCCATCGGCAGCGCACTCCCGCCCAAAGGTTTTCCGGAGCAGAGAATTATAGTGCCAGTAAATGGCGCACTGCCTCCTGCCACTGAGAAACACGTGGCTGGGAGGCTGGAAAAGGTGTTTACATGGTACCAGTCCTGAATTTTCACCATTTTAACAGATAACCGATAGCTTGAATTTTATGCTTCTCCCCACCCCCATGCCAGAGGGTTCTGAGGCAGGAGGGGGAGCAGCATAAAATTGCATGGGCAGGATTCTCTCTGGGGTTCTGACCCTGAACCAGATGGAATCATTCAGTGGGGCGGACTCAGACGTGAAACCCACCCATGCCCATATTAAGGGCCTTTTCCTGCTAGGCCTCCATTTTTAGGCTGGTGGGCAACAGCTGACTGAAGGTGGGAAACTGAAAAGGTTCTCGCCCTTGATATCAAGCAGAAAGAAGGGGGTGCTTCAATCAGAAGGACCCTTCAGAAATGAATTTTTTTCCCATCAATGATCTAGGAGTCATCGCCCTCCCTCTCCCTCAACCTACCCCCTTACATTGAAATTCCTCATCGTCCCTGACCCTGCCCCCCCCTTTCTCTACAGGGCAACCCCTATCCTCCCCTCCCCGGGACCCCGAGGGCGCAATTCTCCCATCGGTAGACTAAATCCCGACGCCGGAGTGAAAACTGGAGTGGGCACCGATCGTGGGCCAGACACCTTTTGAGGTCCCCCCGGTGCAAGGGCCCCCCTTCCCCTCCCACAGGCTACCCCCCCCCCCCAGCATTCCTGTGCTGTTCCCGCCGGCAGCGACCAGGTATGGACGGCACTGACGGGAACCTGTCGTGTTGGGACGGCCGCTCGGCAATTCTCCCAGCGGCCAGCCGTGAATCTCGCCGCGCCGGTTTGGGAGGGGGGGGGGAGAATCACGTGCGGGTGCTGGGGCGGCATGGCGGGACTCGCTCGGCGCCCCGCCGATTCTCCCACCCGGCGTGGGGGGGGGAGAATTCCGCCCCTATTACTTTACCTGAAGAACCGTCCCGGGACTTTGGCACTGCAGTATCTATTCCGGCCACTGCAGCGCTGTGCCTGGAGTGGCTGGAGAGCTGTCAGTCAATCTGATTTGGAAGTCCCGGCTGCTGCAAATCAACACTCAGTTGAGCGTACACTCGCAGCAGGCGTGTCGGAGTCAGCTGAGATGTGTTCCTTGCTGAACCTCAGGATGATGGCCGCTGAGCGCTCACCAGCCTGAAAATTCAAGCCAATGAATAGTAAGAAAGAAAATCAAGCACACACAACAATCACTCAACACTCCGACTCAGTGCTTATTTTACCAACAAATGCACAAAGAGATTCAAATTTACACATTCCCAGTGTATATATGAATTTTTAGATTGACGTTTTGAAAAGAAATGTATTCATTTTTACGGGATGTGGGTTTCGCTGGCGAGGCCAGCATTTGTTGCCCATCCCTAATTGCCCTCGAGAAGGTGGTGGTGAGATGCCTTCTTAAACCTTTGCAATCCCTGTGGTACGTACACCCCCTGTGCTATTAGGAAGGGAGTTCCAGGATTTCGATGCAGCGAAAGTGAAGGAACGGTGATATATTTCCAAATTTGGATGGTGAGTGACTTGAAGGGTAACTTCCAGGTGGTGATGTTCCTATGCAGCTGTTATCCTTGTTCTTCTAGAGTAGCAGTCGTGGGTTTGGAAGTTACTGCCTATGGAGCCTTGATAAATTCCTACAGTGCATCTTGTAGATGATGCACATTACTGCCACTGTGCGTCAGTGTTGGAGGGAGTGAATGTTTCTGAAAGTGGTGCCAATCAAGCAGGTTGCTTATGCCTGGATGGTGTTGAGCTTCTTGTTGGAGCGGCAATGATCTCGGCAAGTGGGGAGTATTCCATCACCTCCTGACGTGTGCCTTGTAGATGGTGGACAGACTTTGGGGAGTCAGGAGGTGAGTTACTCGTTGCAGGATTCCTAGCCTCTGACCTGTTCTTGTAGCCACAGTATTTACGTGGCTGGTTCAGTTAAATCTCTGCACAATGGTAAACCGCCAAGATGTTGATAGTGGGGAATTCAGTGATGGTAATGCTGTTGAATGTCAAGGGACGATATTTTGATTCTCTCTTATTGGAGATGGTTATTGCCTGGCACTTGTGTGGCATGCATGTTCCTTGCCATTTGTCAGCCGAAGCCTGGATATTGTCCAGGTCTTGCTGCATTTGGAATGGACTGCTTCAGTGTCTGAGGAGTCGTAAATGGTGCTGAACATTATGCAATCATCAGTGAATCTCCCCACATCTGACTGTATGTTGGAAGGAAGGTCATTGATTAAGCAGCTGAAGACGATTGGGTCTAGGCACTACCTTGAGGACCTCCTGCAGTGATGTTCTGGAGCTGAGATGACTGACCTCCAACCAGTATCACCATCGTCCTTTGGGTCAGGTATGACACCAATGAGTGGAGAGTTTTCCCCCTGATTCCCATTGACTCCAGTTTTGTTACGGCTCCTCAATGCCATAGGCGATCAAATGCTGCCTTGATGTCAAGGGCAGTCACTCTCACCTCACCTCTGGAGTTCAGCTCTTTTGTCCATGTTTGAACCAAGGCTGTAATGATGTTACATGTACCTGGGGATAGGGTTGGATGGTGCAGCTGAGGTAGATGATCAATTACGACCATGTTGAATGTGGAGCCGGATCGGAGGGCCCATGTGGGCAATGCTGTTCTTATTTCTTCTGCAACTACCTGGGTTACTCTTCCACACATCCAGCTTCCTGTAAGGAGTCCATTCTATTCTCCCAGTTCCTCAGTCTCCGTCACGCCTGTTTCGATGATGCTACCCTCCACAGGTAGCATCATCTACCTGTGCTTGAGAGGTGCCTTTCTTCCTCGATCGGGGATTCCTTCCATCATGGTTTACAGGGCCATCACCATGTCCACCTCAATTCCAGCAGCTCTTCCCATCTCCATGATAGGATTCTCTTTGGCGTCAACTTCCAAGCCGCCAGCCTCCCTATTCAACAGATCATTTTCCGCCATTTTGTCACCTCCAGTGTGATGCCTCCGCCAAAAAAAAAAATCCCCACCCCACCCCTACCCCCGTCTCCTCTTTCAGCATTCCAAGGGGAATGTTCCTCTGTGACATCCTGGTCCAGTAACCACTAACACTCCATCCCCTTTCCGGAGCGCAGGGACGTGTCACCTGTCCTTTCACCTCCTCAGTCCTCACCATCAAAGGTTCCAAACACTCCTTACTGGTGAATCAGTGATTTATATGGATGCCTTTCAATTTAGTCTACTGTATTCGCTGTTGATAACATGGTCACATCTACACTGGGGAGACCAAACACACATTGAGTGACGGCTTTGCAGATTGCTTCCGTTGTTTCCGCAAGCACGACGCAGGAGTGCAGGAGGAGGCCATTCGGCCCATCAAGTCTGTACTGGCCCTTGGAAAGAACACCCTACTTATGTCCACACCTCCACCCTATCCCTGCAACCCAGTAACCCCACCTAACCATTTTGAACCTGAGTCCCTGGAGCTGTCAGGAAGCAGTGCTAACCACTGTGCCACTGTGCTGCCTGGGCAGTTCAAGAAGGCAGCTTCTGATGAGCAATTAGGGATGGGCAATAAATGCTGGCCCAGCCAGCGGTGTCCACATCAGATAAAAGAATCTTTAAAAGAAAGATAATCTTGAAGATGGCTGTCATCTGTTAATAAACTGTGTCACAATGCACTGCACAGGTACACAGGTGACTCACCTGATGAAAGAGCTGCATTCTGAAAACTAGTGATTCCAAATAAACCTGATGGACATTAACCTGGTGCTGTAAGACTACTTACTAGTTAATACATGGTGCCAAAGAGGTTAGAAAAATGGGGATGGGATTTTGTTCTGAAATCCTGAATGGGCAGCTGAGGATATTGTTTTCAATTCCTGTGGCATTTGGGAATGTCAGGATATTTCCTCCGCCTCGGGAGACCATGTGTAGGAGGTACCTCCAGCTGCTTGAGATTGAGCTTGAGATTTCCAAACTCGAAGGGTGGATGGAGTCACTGCACAGCTTCAGGGAGAATGAGAATTTTTCTGGATTATGTGCGCCAGGGGACGGTTACTACACAGGCAGTGGCAGGTCAGCAGAGTAGGTGCTAGGCGTCACAGAATCTTTACAGTCCAATAGGAAGCTATTCGGCCCATCGAATCTGCACTGGCTCTCTGAAAGAGTGCCTTACCCCTGAGTCCCATTCCCCTGCCTTGTCCCCGTAACCTTGCACATTCTTTCTTTTCAGATAACAATCCAATTTCCCTTTAAATACCCCGATCAAACCTTCCTCTAGTACCCTCTCAAGAAGTTGATTTCAGACTCCAACCACTCTCTGGTGAAAAATCCTTTCCTCACATCACTTCTATTCCTTGTGCTAATTATTTTGAATCTGCCTTTTATTTCTTGATGCTCTCGAGTGGAAACAGTGCCTCACTATTAACCCTGTCAATACCCCTCAGGATCGTAAATACCTCTATCATGTCTCCCCTCAGCCTCCTTTTCTCCACGAAAAACAGTCTCAACCTCTCCATTTTATTCCCATAGCGACTGTTCTTTATTCCTGGAATCATTCTTGGGAATCTCTACTGTATTCCCTCTAATGCCGTCATATCCTTCCGTACGTATGACACCCAGAACTGGACACAATGTCCAGATGAGGCTCAAATAATATCTTATACAAGTTCAACATGACCTTCTTACTCTTGTACTCTTTGGGGTGTGTGCCATTCTCAAGCAGGTACTCAGCATTGGCGACTGCTGGGAGTGAACAACACTTTGATGGAGTGCAATCAAGATCTTGAGAAAGAAAGTCGCTATTGGGGATTCCATATTTACAAGGACCAACAGACATTTTCCTGAATATCACTGTGAGTCCCGCACAACGTGTTGCCTCCCTGGTGCCAGGGTAAAGGACGGCATGCAGAGGGTACAGAATATTCTGCAGGGAAGAGTAAGCCAGATGTTGTGATGGATGTTGGTACCAACCACAAAGAATATATTGAAGCCCCACAATCATATTTTTAAGAGATTGGGTACAAGTTAAAAAGTCAGACCTGGAAGGTAGAAACCTCTTGATGATGAGAATAGAAATAGGGAGGTAGGGAGTATCAATGTGCAGCTTGAGACATGGTGCAGGAGGAAGACCTTCAGATTCTGGGGTGATTGAGATGTGCTTTTGCAGGAGGCACATATTTTAAAGGGATACGAATTTGCCATGGTCTCCTGGATTGCCTTTGTATGCTGCACACTGTGCAACATAGTGCAGAGCTCAGAGGCAAGAAAGGCCCTTAAGGAGGAGGAAGAGGAAGAAGATGGAGGAGAAGGAGCAGTGGTCTGCAGCAGGAAATGCTGAGGTGGAGGGTAGAGGATGGGAGACATGCTTCAGGTCAGACTCGAGACGTGAAGAGGAATCTATGCAGGACACCATTGTCATGGGGGACCTTCTGGTCCAGCAGCAGTTCAACTGAGTAGATGGTGATAGAGCACAGACCTGGTAGTGGATGAAGCCCAAGGCTTCAAATGGGCAGAAACAATGCCAACATCCATCCCATTACACTTGCCATATATAGAAATTATACTGATTGCAGTCTCCACGGCCTTGGTGAAAATCTATTGGTCTTTGTGTATGACTTCTTCTTGGGCAGTCCCTCAGGATCGAGGGTGACCTGCTTTCACTCTGGTTCGATGAGTTCTGAGGTGGCTGATAGGTCCAATGCATAATCTACAGACTCTGCCACACGTGAGACATGTGGTGCTTGGCGTGTTGGGTAGATGAGTTGTCGGAGGTTTGGGTGTTCTCTCCAACACCTCAATGTGTTCCTGACAAAGTCTCTCAATGTCTTTGCTGCCTTCCTGAATCAACATTGTCCATTCTGGTCTGTCAGAAGTCAGGGAGTCCATGAGGTATATTTGACCTCTTCAGAGAGGAGAGAATATTCCTCGAGGTGCCATTGTCCTTCTGGGAGTCTCAATCCGTGACCGGGTTCCAAGTGGAGCAGTTGCTTCGGGAGTCCAGCATCAGACAAACAGATGACATGTTCTGCCTGCGGAAGTGATTAGTCTCTCGATGCTGGACAACTTGGCTTGGAAAAGGGCACTGTTGCTGTTGGACTGCCTTTCCTGTCACTGGATTTTGCGGATTTTTCAACAACACTGCTCGGGGTTCTTCAGTGAGTTGAGGTAGGTTGTCCAAGTACCTGAAGAACATGGGAGTGTGGGGATCACTCCTGCCTGGTAGTTCCAGTCGACATTGAATTGCGATTGGAGACTATAGATTGAAAAGATTACAGAAATCAATTAGGGCTCCAGAAAATGTTCAAGATAGGAATAAAAGCAGAAGTCCCCCCAAATGTGACGTTTTGGTGGCTAATAATAAACTTGAGGATGAATGAATAAGAAAACAAGAGGAATTAAATATTGGAAGGAATTTGGAGTTTATTCTGAAGGACCAGATAGGGGAAAACAAGCCTAGTCACAGATGGATTTGTACTGACAAAATCCTTGCAGGTGGGATTTACAGTTCGACTCACTATTCAGAGTTTTGAAAAGCAACTCGACGATATAGATGCTTGAGTGGACTCTGTCACAGCAGGAAAAAGTATCCTGCAAATTGATTTAGCACTTTCTTTAATGAGGCTCGGGAAGTCCAAAGTTAGCAAAGGTAAACAACATTTATTTTACAACAGTTATAGAATTGCTCCAGTGCAGAAGAAGGCCATTTGTTCCATCAAGTCTGTACCAACCCTCTGAAAGAGCACCCCACCGTATCCCCGTAACCCCACCTAACCTGCACATCTTTGGACACTAAAGAACAATGTTGCATGCCCTGTCCACCTAACCTGCACACCTTGGGACTGTGGAAGGAAACCGGAGCATCCAGAGGAAACCGACGCTGACACGGGGAGAAAGTGCAAACTCCACACAGTCAGTCACCCAAGGTCAGAATTGAACCCGGGTCCCTGGTACTGTGAGGCTGCAGTGCTAACCGCTGTGCCACCGTGCCGCCCATAATATAAAAAGAAACCTCCATTTGAGTTCATGATACAGCACGATGATTCCTTACCAGGAGGTTTTGCAGAGAAAATGTGTAACTCATGTGCTATGTAAGAGGAATTCCTGATCAGGAGTCTGGATTCTTGGGCTTTGAAATCCACTGGTTTGACACCAAGCAGAATAGACCTGTGGTGAATCCAAACCAGCAATCCTATTTTGTGAGTTTTATTCCCGTCTGGGTCAATCATCACAGATAAATGATGCTGAATCTGAAGAAGAGATAGGGCAGTTGTGGAGCTGGATCAGGCCACTTGAATTGTCTGTGCCCTCAGACAAGATCTGAACCCTGTTTTTGGAATGAGGTTTGATGTTGGACCACTCTAAAGTCAAGGTTGTGCGAAGGGCAAATAAAACATCTTGAAAATTAATCTTGAGAAATGTGTACTTAAGTTTCCACCCTCGGGTGACCCAGAGAACCTGAAGTTCATCATTCTTCCCGGTGGATACTCGCATACAGCTGGTTTCACTGTGGCCTGTATGGCTGTCGGAATTGGAATGCCTCTCCATTCCTGCTCACTTAGCTGGAAATGAAGCCGTTCCTTTCCTAGCCCTCAGGCGGGGTGAGGGCTGAATTGCAGCGGATTTCTGAGGCCTTGTGTCAAGTGCCAGAGACCGGAGATACAGGAGCCACTCCCCCCTCTTTTTTTGTGTGGCGCTAGCAGCCGTAAAGCGGGTAAGTGTAATGGTCCAGACCATCTGAGAAGCCAGGTCGGGTTGAGTTGTCAGTTGGGGGGGGGGGTAGGTTTCGGAGGGGGGTAAGTTTCGGTGGTCAGTGGGAATAGTCAGGAGATCATTTGGGGGTTGGGGTACGCTGGTTGGTTAATAGCCAGATGTGGGGGGGGGGGGGGGGTCAGTGGGTGGGGTAGTCGGTGGGGGCAATCAGGTGGTGAGAAGGTGCTGAAGGTCAATGGGGGGGTGGGTAGTGGGGGCCAGATGTTATGTTATCTTGGGGGTGGGTCAGATGGTCAGTGGGGGGGTAGATGAGGGGTGGGGGGAATCAGGGATGTGTTGATCAGTGAAATGGTAGGGAGGTAGGGAGGGTGGTCGGGGAGAAAGCAAGGCAGTTGCGGGGAGGGGGAGGTTCTTATGAGAAATAACCTGGATAGCTGGGGTTACTGTGAAGATTCCTGGGTGTTGGAAGTCCTTTGGGGGTAGGGGTGTAATCAGGAGATGAGAGGTCTGTGGGAGAGCCCCCATGGGGTCTGTGGGATTGTGGAAGACCCGTGGGGGGCCGACGGGTGGGTGTGATGTTGGGGTGGGAGATGGAATTTCTGTATTATAGTTACCCAGGAGTTAGAAGTTGTTTTAATTCTCCAGCTGTTTTTGAAATTATTCCTGTCAGACTGTCAGGACCTTCCAAAATTTGGGATTTAAGTCATACTTTCAGATGGCTTCGATTGCAGGGCAATTGCTCAATGGAAGTTTGAATTTCTCAGGAAATTGCCAGGTAATCCTTACCTGGGGCCCTCTAGGGGAGGGTGTGGTGATGAGGGGCTTCACCAGCGCATCTTTGAGGTAGTCCTCAATTATGACATCCCAGAGTTCGAAAATTATTTTTGATGGGTGTAAATTGGGAAATGCTTTTCTTTTGCCTGGAAAGATAAGAACATTTAAAAGGATTCTTAACAATACCTTCACTGCGGAAACATTGGCCCTTATGGAAGCAGTGGATATGGGATTCTATTTTCCAAATATTTCAGAGGCAATTCCATACAAGGGACTTACTGAAAACAGTTTGCCTATTGACTGTTACAAAGAAACTCATTCTTTATGGAATAACATTAACTCTACAAATCATGTGAGTGAAAGAAAGAAGATTCTGGATTGACCTTGCTGGCTCAGATCAAATATTGGAGAAAATAGAAAGCTCCAAAATCAAAAGTGTTGATAGATGTCATCAGTCAGCTGACTGTTGCACAGAATAAAAACTTCTTGTAAGAAAAAGCTGTAGGGGGTCCTAGAAGAGAAGTCTCTTGTAAAGCTTTATACAAAATATGGAACCAATATTTTTTCTCTTTGATGTGTTTTGAAATATTGTTTGAGGATATTGGGGCAGCAGGGTAGCATGGTGGTTAGCATAAATGCTTCACAGCTCCAGGGTCCCAGGTTCGATTCCCGGCTGGGTCACTGTCTGTGTGGAGTCTGCACGTCCTCCCCCTATGTGCGTGGGTTTCCTCCGGGTGCTCCGGTTTCCTCCCACAGTCCAAAGATGTGCGGGTTAGGTGGATTGGCCATGCTAAATTGCCCGTAGTGCCCTAATAAAAAATGTAAGGTTAAGCGGGGGGGTTGTTGGGTTACGGGTATAGGGTGGATATGTGGGTTTGAGTAGGGTGATCATGGCTCGGCACAACATTGAGGGCCGAAGGGCCTGTTCTGTGCTGTACTGTTCTATGTTCTATGTTCTATGATATTAACTATTAGGTTTGAATTTGAAGAGAATAAAGGGAATCTGTTACTTGAGTTTAATTATGCACAAGTGAAGGGCATTGATTGGTTGGTTACTTGAACACATCTAAAGAGACAATGATGCACGGGTAGGGTGGGGCGAGGAGATATATACCTGTAATGTTTCATTCTGAAAATAAAGTCGGGACCAGCTCTGGTTTCTTCCTTCACCAACTGGTATTGGGAGTGGATCACGCATCAAGCTCCCACCATGCCTGTGGCACCTGCCAACTGCTGTTATTCATGGCTATTTCCCCCCTTCTAAATGCCGCTGGTAAAGTTTCCCTGATTCCAACAGATGGTGAACTTTAAACTTGCGCTGACTCCATTTGGCAAGCAACGCAGTCAATGTTTTTACTAATTCACAGGATGTAAGCATTGCTGGCAAGGTCAGCATTTATTGCCCATCCCTCATCGTCCTTGTTCAGGGGGCAATGGGGCTTCCTGAATATAATGAGTTCCTCGCTAAACCATTTCAGAGGGCAGTTAAGATCAAACCACATTGCTGTGGGTCTGGAGTCATATAAAGGCCATTGTGTAAGGATGGCATAAGCCCCTCTTCAAAAGGCATTAGTCAACCAGATGGGTTTTTAGTAACAATCTGATCATAGTTACCACTAATGATGCTCGCATTTCATTCCAGATTTATTTAATTAACTGAATTGAAATCCCCCACCTGCTGTGGTCGGAGTTGAATTCAAGTTGCCTGATCATTAGTCCAGGCCTCTGTATTACTCATCCAGCAATGTAATCAAAACGCTGCTGTACTCTCGCACAAACCAAGTATTTGCCTCTCAGTCTCTCACCCTGATTACCTAAACCTCCCTTGGACCACAGCAGCTCAGTGAGATAATTCAGCCAACCGTTTGAAATGTAGTGAACCCCAATGTTGTCATTGGTTAAACTTCAGAGTTGATATCCTGGTGCTTCAGATCGGACCAGAGGAAATTTGAATGAGGCATCGCTAAAGGCAGACGTGAAACGTGCATCAATTACCACGGCTGACAAGCACTCTGAGCAGCTGTAAAGAACTGACAGCTTATTTCCCCTAAACCGCTCCCAAATACAACAGTGAATCAATCCCTTGAATACGTCACCTGAATCGTTACAAGCATCGGTCAACACAAAACTCTCCCTGCGAATTAAGCTGTTCAACAAACTTGGGTCAAGTCTGAGCCATGAACCTCTCACCCCCTTGAAGGAATGAGAGCAGAGCAACGTTTTTACTGTCACTGAGTAGCCTTTATCTTAATGGCCTGAGATAAAAGCTTCTTTAAATTCACAGACAACTGTAAACCCTGAAAGCTTCTAAAAGATGAGCAGCATAATCTACCATCGCAGCCCACACCTCCTCTTGCCCTTTTGATGATACAAGGCATCGATCCTTTTCTGGGGATGAAAGCATTGCTCAAATAGAAGTTAATTAAAGAAAAATATATTACTATAGAGGTGAGGGAGTGAGCCTTTGGATTCGTGATATCATTCCTACATTAGAGTCAGGAAGTCCATCAATTCAGGTCCCAACTCAAGAATCCCTAAAGTGCAGAAGGAATCCATTCAGCCCACTGATTCTGCACCAACCCTCCGAAGGAGCACCCCACTCAGGCCCACACTCTTGCCCTATCCCCATAACCCCACCTAACATTTTTGGACACTAAGGGTAATTTAGGATGGCCAGTCCATCTAACTGGCACATCTTAGGACTGTGGGAGGAAACCGGAGCACCCGGAGGAATCCCAGAGACAGTCACTTGAGGTCAGAATTAAACCCAGGTCCCTGGTGCTGTGAGACAGCAGTGATAACCACTGTGCCACCGTGTTTATCTGTGGAGGCTAGAGTTCCACATGCAAGTGGTAGGAGAAGGGTGAGGAGTAATGAAGTTTGCTGAGAGGGGTGTGCACCTGTTACAATTCTTGTAGAGACATTTGAGCTTCTAATTGAGAGCTAAAATGATGACACAAAATTTCACAGTCTAAGGCTTTAACTTTTACAACATGTTGTTGCAGGAAATTTATACTTTAAACTACAGAACAAAACTTTTCCCTTTCACTTTTAACTCAACTGAATAAACTATTTCACAGATATACTTTACACTGAACCTATAGTAGTCATTCAGTTTTCCTGGGCCCAGTTCCAGCTGCCTTCCATGATGAAGGCTTTTTCCTGGAGATTCTTCCTGCAAGTTAGGTGAATCTTCCAGCCTTCTTCAAATCCTCATCAATTTATTATTTTCAATCATTCCCATGTGGTGAAATATAGAGACTTTTGGCCTCTAGTTTGTCCCGCTCTCCCAGTTCTGGGCAGACTGCCTCTGAGTTTCAGGGATATCTTAGAAACTCTATCCCTCTCAAAGTGCATTTTCATGGCAACATGAATCACATGGATCTTGTATCCAGGCAGAAATGTTGATTAGCTATCCTTGAGATTCCAACTCGCTTTTATCTTGGAAGTAAATGGACAGTTTAAAGCATGACTGTTTACAACCCAATATTCTCAATACCTTCTTGGGACTTTGGAGACCGCAGATGGGGGTTGGGGGGATTTTATTGAGCCTGCAGGAGTGGGAAACATAACGTGAAAGGTGACTGAATTAGGTGAAATTTTGATTTCCTGACAGCAGGTTGAGATGCAGTCAGCGATGTGTTTGCAGCATGTTGAGTTTCAGCCTGGGTTCCCACTTATAATGCAGTTCCATGGTGTAAAACATTTATTAATGAGAAAGGCAGCTCACCACCACCTTCTGAACGACTGTTCGGGATGGGCAATAAGTGCTAGCCTAGCCAGAGATGTGCCACATCCCATGAGAGAATTTTTAAAAATGATGCCATGATGGCCAGTACATGTAGCTCTTTGACAAAGCTAATTTTAACAAATAATAATGATGCTAACATGAATAATGTGAAACCAATATAATGTGAAATATTTACAAGTGAAATTTGAAGCTGAAGAAAAAAACAGCTTCTGGCAGAACTGACACCAAAACTCACAGCTACAGGCCTGGTCCCTCCCATTATGACATACTTTTTAGCCCACTTAAATACCATGGTCTGATTACTTAAGTTTTTAACACAATGTGCTGGATTTTTCAGTCCGTCAGCCATCTGTTTCTTAGTAGCGCGCCATTCGCTTATAGCAAGATGTTGTACTCCCGTTGCTTTCCCATTGAATCCACCCCATACAGCCAGGAATCTCGTGGTTGGGGGTACCCTGCCTGGGAGAACAGAGAATCCCAATGGCAGTAGAGTTCCAGCCAATGTTTCTAATCATCCACACCCCAGAAATCATAACCAAAACCTCTCCTTTTAAACATAAGCATGTTTTGAACTAATGATGATCTTACTTTTACAACATCTTAATGTCACCTTATATAGCCACGGTGTCTGCTTGTGTTTTAAAAATGTTTTTAAAAACATTACTGCAGCAGATACATATAATACAATATTTATTTGAAATTCCTACATCCATCACACTTACCCAATGTGAAGAAGAAAGCTACTTGTGGACATCAACAAAGGAGGCCATGTCACGTATCATTTCAGTGTGGAGCACTGCTGCAAGGTGGTCATCACTAATGGTGGATCTGTTCTTTGATGTTTTTAAAATTTCAAAACAGAAAATTTCTGTTTGCAGACTTAAGTTGAATCAAACGATTACAAGCATTTTTTTGTGCTTGAGCCCTGATCTTCAGACAGTCCTGTTCACTGAGAGATGCATAAAACCTTAGAAGTGGTGCTGATCTGAAGCACTCCGCAAGCAATAGGTCAGGCTGCAAGTCAAACGGCTGAAGTTGGAGGTCACTTGGAGGGTTGTCTATATTTCATGCAATGGTAAATGCGAGATCAGGCTGCCAGTCCACGTCATTCACTTGAGGAAATTGCACATCTTTACCTTTCATTCGCAGAAACAAATCAATCTCTGCTTTCAGGTTCGACACCCTTTTCAGAGTTTTCCCCTAACTAAGCCAGTTATCACTTGCATGGCAAAGAACATCCGTACATTTAAACTCAGGCTCCAGTAATAAAGAAACAAATTGCCTGCGGTTTAATATTTCTGCTCCAATAAAAGTTGACAAGTTTTGTTTCTGTGTAAACAATGTTGCCTAATTTCAGAGCACTCGTACAGAACCTCCCAGTTAATAGCGCAATGCAAAGAAAAAATTGATTTTCTGTTCTGGGTTTTGTTTCGTTCACTTTGGCCTGAATTCCTTTCAACAATCCAGCATTATTTTGCTGGTCAAGTTGGGGGCTTCCAATGGTGGGCGCACTCGTCAATCTCTTCCAACTCAGTCCAGATTTTGAGACATTGTTCGTTTCTCCTTCCGTTAAATCTTTCCCAGTAGTTGTATTTCCCATTGACCGCATTTAAGCCAGTTCTTGGTGAACTCCCAATTTGTGGCAATGCCTCGTATGAAAATTGACAATTGGGACGTGCCCTTTAAGTCACAATTCTGGTCGAGTGATCAGGGACGAGAGCAAAGTAAGAAAAATCATTTTCCTTGCTTTGCCACTGTTAGTCCAGGTTCTCCAAGATTTCTTCTGCCTGTCTTGCCACAGTTTGCTTTGATAGTGAAACCTTTTCCAACTGTGTTTTCTTCTTTGAGCAGAATATTGCAGCAGAGACAACCAAACATCCCTGGATGAATTCTTCCTCGGAGAATGGCTTGCTATTTATGGCGATTTTAGGCAATCACGTACCTCACTCTGGTAATTCCATCCTGTGGTGTGTCTGGTCTGGTAAAAAGAACTTTGCGCTTTTTCCATTTAAGCTACCATCTCTTGCGATTGTCCACCTTTTTCTTCATTTGCCATGTTCTTTCATTTTTGCTCTCAAAGTGTTGGTTCAGGATGTACTCTTTGAATATGGCGACACTGTGTTTGCAAACTAAGCACACAGCTTTCCCTGCTATATCCCAAAGACAGATTTTGAAGTCTACTACTTGTTAAACACTTGGCATTCAGCATTTACTGTTAGAACATAGAACATAGAACAGTACAGCACAGAACAGGCCCTTCGGCCCTCAATGTTGTGCCGAGCCATGATCACCCTACTCAAACCCACGTATCCACCCTATACCCGTAACCCAACAACCCCCCCCCCCCCCAACCTTACTTTTATTAGGACACAACGGGCAATTTAGCATGGCCAATCCACCTAACCCGCACATCTTTGGACTGTGGGAGGAAACCGGAGCACCCGGAGGAAACCCACGCACACAGGGGGAGGACGTGCAGACTCCACACAGACAGTGACCCAGCCGGGAATCGAACCTGGGACCCTGGAGCTGTGAAGCATTTATGCTAACCACCATGCTACCCTGCTGCCCTTGTTCTCTTCTTCGATAAACTAATGGCACGGTGGCACAGTGATTAGCACTGCTGCCTCAAAGCACCAGGGACCCGGGTTCGATTTTGGCCTTGGGTGACTGTGTGGAGTATTCACATTCTTCCCTTGTCTGCGTGGGTTTCCGCTGGGTGCTCCGGTTTCTTCCCACAGTAGAAAGATGTGCAGTTTAGATGGACTGGCCAAGATAAATTGCCTCTTAGTGTCCATGAATGTGCACGTTAGGTGGGGTTATGGGGATAGGGCGGGGGGAGTGGCTGAAGTGGGGTGCTCTTTCGGAAGGTCTGTGCAGACTCGATAGGCCAAATGGCCTCCTTCTGCACTGTACGGGTTCCATAATATGTTTGCATTGTGTCCGTCCCTGAAATGTGACAAATGCAAATTCCCGCAAAACTGAACACTATGGTCGTAATTCTCCGGCCATTGGCTGGCGGCGGGATCCTCTGGTCTTGCCAGCACCACACCCCCTTCCTGGCAGCGTGAGGTGGCTTCAATGGAAATCCCCATTGACAGCGACGGGAGCAGAGAATCCCGCCATGAGTAAACGACGCATCGCCTCTCGCAGCCAAGAAACACGTGGCTGGGAGGCCGGACAATCCCGCCCTATATAATTAATTTTCATGCGGCTCCTGTGCTAAACCATTGCTGGTAGTATTAGCAACCTGGTCAGAGCAAACAATCATCGGCCTGTTTCCTACACGTGGACATTGCCATGTTTTCCTACTGTACAACATTTGCCAATCACATAAATTTTGATCAAATCGGAACAATCTGGTTTTTGTTTTTGTCTCGTTTATGAGTCACGGCGAGCCGGACAGAAGTAATATGCGGCCTGGCCTGCAAACCATATTTCGCCCACCCCTGCCCTACACAATGGAACAGGTAAACAATTTCCATCAAGGTCCTGTATTAATACACTTTTAATTAGCAAACTCTCATGTGAGAAATTCTGGTCTTTTGCTAACACCGGGGATTGAACCAACTTCGTGTCTCAAAGGTTAACAATCTTTTTGGCTCCTTTATCAGACAGAAATGGAGTTACTTCACCCTCAAGTACAAAATTCCAATTGTCTTTTCTGTCCTGATTTACGCCCACTATAAATACATTAGGTGGTGTTGATATGTCACAAATTCAGCCACTGCTCCAACATCGTCTGGAGGCGGCGCTCTGACAAAAGATACCAGTTTAGCTTTTAATTTCCACCAATCTGCCTCAAATGCCCTGACTTCTGGTAAAATTAACATCTAAGTCCCCTTGTTACAATCGGTATGGACACATGCCCAGGCTCAACCTTTCCCACTTTTCAATTGATAATAACAGGGGTTTCTATTATTTATAAGGACGAAAGTATTAATTCAGCGCCTGGACTTAATCATTTATGTGCTGATCGCAGGAACTCAGTCTGACAGGCTCTCCTGAATTTAAACACAGAAAGGTTAGTTTTATTGTGTTAAAAACAACCCAGGTAAATATATAAAGATATTTAAAAATTAGACCCATGTGCCGACCTTTGCAACACACACATATCCATGCAAAATTACAAGTTATACAATCAGGGGTTACTTCTTAGCCCAATTAAAATTCAGTTCTAAAAGGTTAAAAGAAAGAGAGTTCACTGCGTGTGCATCCTTTGCTGGTATTCGTGCCTAAGGTCAATTCTTTTGTCTGTTGTCTTGCAATTCCATTGGGGTTGAGACCAATGTAAACTGCAATTTCTGGAGACAGCCACTATTTTTTAAATGTGATCCAAGTTTTCCAAAAGTCCATGATGTTCCTTTTGATGGAAATTCATCATCTTTGTGTAACAGAGATTAGGGGTGGGATTCTCCGTCCCCTTGACGCAGCATACCCCCGGGATTCTCCGTCTTGCCAGCTGGCCAATGGGGTTTCCCATTGTGGGCAACCCCACGCCATCGGGAAATCCCCGGGCTACCAGTGCAATGGAGAATCCAACAGCAGAGAATCCAGCCCAGGGTCTTAAACTTGGGAAAGAAAGGAGAGAGACAGATGGTTTTAGTACCTCATTGTTAGATACTTCACGACTATTTTAAACAACCAGAGTGACAGAGATAGAGAAATACAGCACAGAACAGGCCCTTCGGCCCACAATGTTGTGCCGAACTTTTGTCCTAGGTTAATCATAGAATTTTGGACACTATGGGCAATTTTTCATGGCCAATCCACCCAACCTGCACATCTTTGGATTGTGGGAGGAAACAGGAGTGCCCGGAGGAAACCCACGCACACATGGGGAGGATGTGCAGACTCCACACAGACAGTGACCCAAGTCGAAATAGAACTTGGGACCCTGGAGCTGTGAAGCAATTGTGCTATCCACAATGCTACCGTGCTGCCCTTAAGAAGAAGTTAATCTACACTCCATTATTCTACCCTAATCCATGTACCTATCCAATAGCTGCTTGAAGGTCCCTAACGTTTCCGACTCAACTACTTCCACAGGCAGTGCATTCCATGCCCCCACTACTTTCTGGGTAAAGAACCTACCTCTGACATCCCCTCTATATCTTCCACCATTTATCTTAAATTTATGTCCCCTTGCAATGGTGTGTTCCACCCGGGGAAAAAGTCTCTGACTGTCTACTCTATCTATTCCCCTGATCATCTTATAAACCTCTATCAAGTCGCCCCTCATCCTTCTCCGTTCTAATGAGAAAAGGCCTAGCACCCTCAACCTTTCCTCGTATGACCGACTCTCCATTCCAGGCAACATCCTGGTAAATCACCTTTGCACCTTTTCCAAAGCTTCCACATCCTTCCTAAAATGAGGCGACCAGAACTGCACACAGTACTCCAAATGTGGCCTGACCAAGGTTTTGTACAGCTGCATCATCACCTCACGGCTCTTAAATTCAATCCCTCTGCTAATGAACACTAGCACACCACAGGCATTCTTCACAGCTCTATCCACTTGAGTGGCAACTTTCAAAGATCTATGAACATAGACCCCAAGATCTCTCTGCTCCTCCACATTGCCACTTCTCAGCCCAGCTCTGCATCCTATCTATGTCTCTTTGAAGCCGACAACAGCCCTCCTCACTATCCACAACTCCACCAATCTTCGTATCATCTGCAAATTTACTGACCCACCCTTCAACTCCCTCATCCAAGTCGTTAATGAAAATCACAAACAGCAGAGGACCCAGAACTGATCCCTGCGGTACGCCATATCATAAAATACATTTATGGGCAGCACAGTGATGCAAGTGGTTAGCACGGTTGCCTCATGGCGCTGAGGTCCAAGATTCGATCCCGGCTCTGGATCACTGTCCGTGTGGAGTTTGCACATCCCCCCCCCCCCCCCCCCCCCCCCCCCCCCGTGTTTGTGAAGGTTTTGCCCCCACAACCCAAAGATGTGCAGGCTAGGTGGATTGGCCACTCTAAATTGCCCCTTAATTGGAAAAAATGAATTGGATACTTTAAATTTTTTTTAAAACTTTTATAATGATTTTAGGGGGTAATTGATTAGCTCAGGATTAGATAGACTTTGGCTATTGTTTTATGGAGTAGGTAGTTAGTTTATTTATCATTTCTGAATGGACCATTCTTCCCTGTGTTGAGCTAGAAGGTGTGCCTTTTATATAGCCACTGTACCTGTAGGTTTCCTATCTCTGCATTAAAGGTAGCTAATTAGAAATGCAAATGATGACAACCAGCACAGTTTTAGTTAATATTTGAAGTAATTCTTGACATCAGCAGGTATGAAATTCCATAGAATGTTGCCTTGGTATGTCCGACTTCTTACTGGAAATTTCCAGAAACTCACTAACTTTTAATACCAGACGTGTCACTTGACCTGTGGCAGCCATCACAATTCATTGTCTTTTTTACTTTTACTGTCTTTTATAATACGTTTCCCATTGTAGGAACACACGTGCCATTGAGAAATCTGCGGCAAAATGGAGGATCCCGCTGGTGGAGAATCCAGCCCCATTTCTTTTCCTCGAGCAAATTCCTCAAAGTCTGATTCCATCATTGAATTGTAAACTTTGTCCATGAATTTTTGGCACTAATGCATTCATGAAGCACAGAAATCTTATCTGTGTCATAGTCTGTAGACTGTTCATGTGAAAGGGTTGAATAAAGTTCCAATGCTTTCCCTATTGTAATAAAATGATCTACATTTCTTGAGGCCTTTGTAACGTTGTAGCAGTATTTTCAAATGAGACAAAATGCATTTCAATGACTGAACTTAGGCACTGGACAGATATTCCTTACCAAATCAAAATCAGGGCTAGGATTCTCCCATTTTGGGACTAAACCCATGGTGGGGATAGGAATTTGGGGTTTTTAATAACCCTAACCCTACATTGCAGAAGGAGGCCATTTTACCCATCGACTCTGCACCGACCTTCTGAACGAGCCCCCCAACTAGGTCTACTCCTCACTCTATCCCCGCCCTTTCCTTGTAACCCTACCTAACCTCACATCTTTGGACACTAAGGGGCAATTTAGCATGGCTAATCCACCTAACCTGCACATCTTTGGACTGTAGGAGGAAACTGGACCGAACAGAGGAAACCCACGCAGACACGGGGTAAACTCCACACAGAGTTCAATTCCGACCCAAGGTCCTTGTGGTAACCATTGTGCCACCATAGAGGCCGGTGGGAAAACACGCCCAAACCTCTGGCGAAGACCTTGTTAATTATGGGTGTTTGATGCCATATTCAGGCCTAATAGGGTGTAGATTGCTGTCATGTTCAGGTGCCATATTGAAAAGGTGCCTAACATCACTGATCCACTATTGAAAAAGAAAGTGGGCCACCTGAAAATGAAGATAGATCTCGGGGAGCATTCGGAGACCGAAAGATGGACTGTCTGAGAAAGACGTGTTTTGGCCTTCATCTGCATCTCATTAACCGGACGCAAATTAATTTCCCCCACAGTCTCCGGTGGGTTTTCTAACTTATCATGGTGAACACCAATGGGGAAGATACTGATTTCTTGGCCTCCCACCATATTTCCCCCCACGTCCGTTATCGAACATGCAGATGGGGGCTTGGGAGAATTTGCCACAGTAGCTAAATCTGACTCCGTGCCCAATTCGCTTGCTACTCACGTCCCGTTCACCCCATCAAAGTCTTTCTCTGTCGAATTCATATTTTCTGACCTTTTCTTCCCTTTCTCTTTTCCCTACTCCTTTCTTCTCATTTTGGAATTCAAGTACAGATTCCTGCATTTTTCTTTCTCTTTCATGTCCTTTTTCTTCTCTTCCAAGCTTTTATTCTCTTTCTCCCTCTGCTTTTCTCCCTCCAGTTCCAGTTGTTTTACTTGCAACGGAACCCTAGCCAACTCAACGTATGTTTGTTCCGGATTACCTTTTTCTTCCTCATGGCCCAAATGTTGTGCCAATACCTCAACTATTTCTGACATCTAAACACAGAGCTTTAAATGTATTTTGAACTTTTCAGCTTTTCAATTAATCATTGTCAACTACTGCAAGATAATCAAAGCCTCTCTATCGAGCAACACTCAAGAAAAAGACATACACATTTTAACTTCTGACGAATACAGCAAAAGTCCTTGTGAAATCTTGTTCCTTTAAACTTTGGCCAAACTCACCTCAACCTGGGTTTTCAAGATCCCAGTCAAGCTCCCAGTTTTTTCGATCCACTTTGAGACTTATAACTTTAACAAAATAAACCAAAACCGCTTGTGAGCTCTGTTGATGTCCCCTACCATCACTTTACTGATGATCAAGAGTCAATCGATGGGATGGTAATTGGCCGGATTGTCAAGTACAGGTTCCATTCATTTATTTTTGGTTATTCGTCCAAGGGACATAGGTAGCACTAGCTAGGCCAGCAGTTATTGCCGCTAAGGTGACGTTGAACCGCCTACTTGAACAATGTGGCGGAAGTATACCCACAGTGCTCTTAGGGAGGGAGTTCCAGGAGTTTGGCCCAGTGACAGTGAAGGATTCGTGAGATATTTCAAAGTCAGGCTGGTGAGTGACTTGGAGGGGAACTTGGTGGTGTTCCCATGTATCTGCTGCCCTTGTCCTTCTAGATGTAGAGGTCATGAATTTGGAAGGTGCTGCGAAGGAACCTTGGTGAGTTGCTGCAGTGCATCTTGTGTGTCAGTGGTAGAGGGGGTGAATGTTTAAGGTGGTGGATGGAGTGCCAACCAAGTAAGCTGTTGGATGGTGTCAAGCTTCTTGAATGTTGTTGGAGCTGCACTCATCAAGATGGTTGGAGCTGCACTCATAGACCATAGAACATAGAACAGTACAGCACAGAACAGGCCCTTCGGCCCTCGATGCTGTGCCGAGCAATGATCACCCTACTCAAACCCACGTATCCACCCTATACCCGTAACCCAACAACACCCCCCTTAACCTTACTTATTAGGACGCTACGGGCAATTTATCATGGCCAATCCACCTAACCCGCACATCTTTGGACTGTGGGAGGAAACCGGAGCACCCGGAGGAAACCCACGCACACACGGGGAGGACGTGCAGACTCCGCACAGACAGTGACCCAGCCGGGAACCGAACCTGGGACCCTGGAGCTGTGAAGCATTTATGCTAACCACCATACTACCGTGCTGCCCCAAACTCATTCAGGCAAGTGGACAGTATTTTAGTACACTCCAGACTTGTGCCTTGTAGGTGGTGGACAGGCTTTGGGGAGCCAGGAGGCAAGTTACTCACCATAGAATTTGCAACCTCTGATCTTGTAGCAACAGTAATTATATGGTTGATGACCAAGGGTAGACTAATAGGGAGGTCATTGGCCAAGTTGGATTTGTCCTGCATTTTGTACAGGACATAATTGAGCAATTTTCCATATTGCTGGGGAGGTGCCAGTGCTTTGGCTATACTGGACCAGTTTGGCTGGGGGGTTGGGGGGGGGGGGGGGCAGCATGTTCTTGAGCACAAGTCTTCAGTACTGTTACTGGGTTGCTGTTACTTGTGCTCAATCCCAATTAAAGATTGTGGTTTATAAAAATACCGGTGTTGCTCATGGCCCACAGTGCCTCATGGATGCCTAATTATATGAAGCACAGTTAGTCATGTCACACAATACTAACCTCAGTGTGAAGATGGAACTTTTTCTCCACTAGATCTGTGCATTGATCATGCCTCCTAATGCAGTCATGGACAGACTTCATCTTAGAAATTGGTGAGAACAGGTAAAGTAGTACTAAGGAATGATATAATTCTTATGGAGGGAGTGCGATGGAGGCTCACCAGACTAATTTCTGGAATGGTGGAATTGCCTTCAAGGAGAGATTGAGGAAACTGTATTCGCTAGAGCTTCGAAAGTGATCTTGTTGCACCTTACAAAATTCTTACAGGGTGCGATAGGGTGGATGTGGATAAGTTGTTTCCTCTGGCTAGTGAGTCCAAAATCTCAGAATAAGACCATGTCCCAGGTTCAATTCCCAGCTTGGGTCACTGTCTGTGCGGAATCTGCATGTTCTCCCTGTGTCTGCATTCGTTCCCTCTGAGTACAAGTACTGAACGACGTGCTGTTAGGTGAATTGGATATTCTGAATTTTCCCTCTGTGTACCCGAACAGGTGCCGGAATGTGGCGACTTGGGGCTTTTCACAATAACTTAATTGCAGTGTTAATGGAAGCCTACTTGTGATAATAATGGTTATTATTATTATTATTAGATGAGGTGAATCTTTGACATTCTCTACTCCAGAAGCTATGAAGGCTCAGTCATTGAGCATGTTCAGGACAGAAATCAATAGGTTTCTGGCGACCAATGGCATTGAGGTAAAGTTATGATCTAACTGAATGATGGTCCAGACGTGATGGGCTGAATGGCTTACTCCGGTTCCTATGTTCCCACACCACCTGCCAAAACTCAGTCCAGCAGCTATGTCCTTCAGGACTTGGCATATTTAGCCAGCAGTCCTGCCACCAAGTCAGTCTTGATGATAGGCATTGAAGTGCTCCATGCAGAGTACATTTTGTGTCCTTGCCACCCTCAGTGCTTCTTCCAAACGGTGCTCAACATGGATGAGAAATGATTCATCGGCTGAAGGGGGCAGTGGTAACCATCAGAAGATTTCCTTGCCCATGTTGGACTTGATGTCAAGAAACTTCATGGGGTCCAGCGTCTCAGTTGAGGATTCCCAGGGCAAATCCTTCCCAATGTTTTACCACCGTGTTTCCAGCCTCTCATCAGTTTATCCTGCAGGGACATACCCATGCAAGGATGGTGACGGATGCGTCTCAGATATTATCTGTGCAATTTGATGAGTATGACTCTGTCAGTCTACTGCCTGACTATTCTGTGGGACAGTCCCCCCAATTTTCATGCACAGCCCCCTGGATGTTAGTGAGGATGGCAGGCCAGGGCTGCAAGGGCCAAAGAGTTTGGTTCAAATCCCATCGGTACAAACTCACATGCCACTAACCTGAAATGAAATCACAATCAAAATTAAATTTCTCCAGAAAGTTTATTTTATTCAATTTTCAAAAGTTTCTCCGGGGAGTTAATCATCTAAAAAAAATGCAATTTAATCACTATTAATGTACAAAATGAGCCAAAAACTCTCACCCTTGTAGCTATAAAATGCTGCTGAGTGACATGATTCAAGTGATGGTTTGATAACATCACTCAGTGATTCGCAAGTTATGGATCCTGACTAAATCTCTTTCCCCAGAAGATCGTTTATCTTTATGAAAATGAAGCAGTTTATTAAAATGATGAAATGGGAAGTGACCATGGGTGCCACGGTGACGCAGTGGTTAGCGTTGCTGTCTCACAACGCCAGGGACTCTGATTCAATTCCAGCCTTGGGTGATTGTGCGGACTCTGCACGTTCTTCCCGTGTCTGCGTGGGTTTCCTCCCACAGTCCAAAGATGTGCAAAGTTCCCGGGATAGGGAGGGGGGGGGTGAGCCGAGGAAGGATGCTTTTTCAGAGTGTGGGTGCAGACTTGATGGGCTGAATGGCCTCCTTCTGCACTGTCGGAATTCTATGATTTTAACTTGTATTGTAACATTTGTGTGCCATGGCAGCTTGCAATAATAAAACCAACAAAGCCTTTCCAACTGAAATAAATAAAGGCAGAAAATTCTCAAGGGAAATTAGGCATGGGCAATAAATGCTGGCTAGCCCATCATGCTCACATCCTGTGAAAATAATATATTGAAAAATAAGCTCTGCTGCTGTTTTGAAGCTGGTAGAGCTCTGATTGACACTTGAGCTTTGAGAACAGATCCGCCCTCCCCAATTGGATAGCAGGCTGCTGTTTGGTGAATCAATTTGTCGTCCCAATGAGTGACTTTTCCCACGTCGTGCCTGACCCACATTTAAGCCTGACAGCAGGGAAGACCCTTCCCAAGATATTTACTATTCTGAACTGGGCCATTCACCAGGCCACAGTCGGAAACAAAGAACATACAACTTGTGGATTGCTGTAGCTCAACAGGTTGGGTTTTTATTTATCTTATGCTGTCACAGGCTTAAATACAAAGACTGGGCCTAAAGCCTGTGCACCTGACTGATGATGTCACCAGTGCTCACATGACTCCCTCTTAAAGGGACACTGCCTCGACATAACATACATCAACTGTAATACATAACAGCCCCCCACTTAACTTTGTAACTTCCCCGGAATCAAATACCTCCAGTATTTACATGGTTACAAATGAAAAATATATGCACAAGCAGCAAAACTATTTCCATAGATAAGAAAAACAGTTTCCAGTAGGTGCGCAAACATGATGTATATTTAATAAAATAGTCTGTCCAGCGAGTGCCTGTTTCACAGCGCCTGTCTCCCTACTTCTGGTACAGGTTTTTTCCTCACTGAGGGATACTGGGAACCTCAGGTAAAGAGGGTTCACCCCTATGGGACATACAGATAGTCTCTCCCACAGGGGCGGTAGCTTCAGTGACTGTGGTGGGTTGCCCCTGGACAATGTGCTGACTTCAAGTATTAAGGCTGAGTCACCTTCTTGAGGCCCTGTGGTGATGGATGCTTCCACTTGGGGATGTGCCATTAGCAGCTGGTCCACCAACTATCACCACACAATCTCGTTCCTGGTCTCAACCGTGTAGAATATGGGACCTATCTGGGCCAGTACCGTGGCAGGTACCCACTTGTCAGCTGTGTTGTGGCTCTGGTCAGAACTTGCTCACCTTGATGGAAGAGTGTGTCTTGGAAGTTCTTTCCATTCTGGACCAGCAGGGGACCCACAGCTCCCAATTCAAGGTTGCAGAATATACAGTCACAAAATCCTTCAACATGAAAATTACAAATTTAAACTCCAGTGGACAATTGATTCAAATCATGACACCAGCTGTGGGCAGGAATTCGCTCCCACATTGTCATGTGGTATCAGAAGCGCCAAAGCAGACTCTAGAGCTGCAAACAAGACACCAACAGAGACCATCCTAGATCACCCAGCAATGGGCAACATGTGTGATGCTTGTGACAGACTTTGCCTTTCCAGAATCTTCTCGTTCAGCCATCGAAAAAAGTATAGCATCCAATCCGACCTCGTCAAATTCTGATACTGCATTCCTATCCTCTCTCGCAGGTGGGAAGATGCCAACTAACTGTGCACAAGATGAAATCCAGTAACTTGCCATGGCTTCTTCAAAGTGCTCTTCAAAAGTACCTCTCAGACTTTTGACCTCCGTCATCTTAAAAGCCAAGAGAAATTGGGGCAAATGAATGTTATCACCTGCAAGTATCCCTCAAAGTCCATAGGGATTAGTGCTGGGACCCCAGCTATTCACAATATATATCAATGATTTAGATGAGGGAACAAAATCTAATATCTCCAAATTTGCAGATGACACCAAGTTGGGTGGGAGGGTGAACTGTGAGGAAGAAGCAGAGATCCTTCAGTGTGATTTGGACAAGTTAATTGAGTGGGTAAATGAATGGCAGATGCAGCATAATTTGGAGAAATGCGAGGTTATCCACTTTGGTAGCAAAAAGGAGAAGGCAGACTATTATCTGAATGGCCATAAATTAGGAGAGGCGAATGTGCAATGAGACCTGGGTGTCCTTGTTCAATAGTCACTGAAGGTAGATATAGCAGGCGGTAAAGAAGGCAAATGGTATATTGGCCTTCATAGTGAGAGAATTTGAGTACAGGAGCATGAATGCCTTGCTGAAATTATACAGGGCCTTGGTGAGGCCACACCTGGAATATTGTGTACAGTTTTGGTCTCCTTATCTGTGGAAGGATGTTCTTGCTACAGAGTGAGCGCAATGAAGGTTTACCAGACTGATTCCTGGGATGGCGGAACTGACGTATGAGGAGAGATTGAATCTGTTCAGATTATATTCACTGGAGCTCAGAAGAATGAGAGGGGACTTCATAGAAACCTATAAAATTCCAACACGACTGAACACGGTAGATACAAAAAGGATGTTTCTGATGGTGGGTGTGTCTAGAACCAGGGGTCACAATCTGAGGATATGGGGTAGACCATTTAACACACAGATGAGGAGAAATTTCTTCATCCAGAGAGCCTTTAGAATTCATTACCACAGGAAGTAGTTGAGGCCAAAACATTGTATGTTTTCAAGAAGCAGTTAGACATAGCACTTAGGGCGAAGGGGGTCAAAGGATATGGGGAGAAAGCGGGATTAGGCTATTGAATTGGATGATCAGCTGTGATCATAATGAATGGTGGAGCAGGCTCAAAGGGCCGAATGGCCTCCTCCTGTTCCTATTTTCTATGTTTCTATGTAAGTCACACATTGTGCTGATTTGACCATGTGTCTCCATTCCTTCATTGTGATTGAGTCAAAATCCTGGGACTTTCCACTTGTGCATATACTTAAATGGAGTGAATCTTTCCAGTGTGTCAGAGCAGTGGTCAGTGTTCATCTGGCAGTTTTAGCCATTCCACAACAGGGTTAAGCGATAGGTCACATACATGAAAGATTAACTCTGTTTCTCTCGCCGCACATGTTGCCTGATCATTTGGGTACTTTCACCATTTTTTTCAGTGTTTTTATCAGATTTCCAGCTTTCACAGATTGTTCTTATGTATTCTCAGGACTTGACTGTCAGGAGCTGGGGACACACGAAAAGCACACTGTCACACAAAATTCCTCAGCTCAAACCTTACGGCTACTCAGATAACACGGAAATTGGAATCAGGGCAGCATTTCCAAGAAGAAAAGAAGCATTGCTGGATTGTATGCTGAGAAATGCATGTTGCAAATAACTGTGATCTGAGAGTCAGAAAAGTATTGGGGAACAGTGATCATAACACTGCTGGGTTAACTGTAATAATAGAAAACAAGAATGAAAAGTCAAAGATGTTGGTTCTGGGTTGGGAAACAGAAAACATCAGTGTAATGAAAGGTGATGGCCCCAAATAAGTGGGCAGAAAAGAAATCAAACAGACTGATGTATCAGCGGAGGGATTTCTTTAGATTCAAGATAATATAAGAATATTCAAGCTAGGTAAAAAGGCAATGCACTAAAGGGTAGAGTTCTAGAGATTGGAGAGATGGGGAGATATTTTGATTTAGTTTGATGATGTCAGCATGATGCACCACAAAACACATCCCATCAGCTCCTTTCTTAATTCTTTGATGGGATGTTGGCATAACTGGTTGGGCCATCATCTATTGTCCATCACTAATTGTTCTTGAAGGGGAATTGAAGATGGGGCTTCCCATTTAGGAAGTGGCCCATTGGGTCTGCACTGACCCTCCGAAAGAGCGCCCCACTGATGCCCACTCCCCCATAATCCCAGTTAATCTGCACATTTTTGGGCACTAAGGGGCAATTGATCATGCCCAATCCACCTATCCTGCACATCTTTGGACTGTGGGAGGAAACCAGAGCACCCGGAGGAAACCCACACAGACACGACGTGGAAGTGCAAGCTCCACACAGACTGTCATCAAGTCCAGAATCAAACTCGGGTACTCAGTGCTATGAGGCAGCAGTGCTAACCAAAGGTAATATCCTGGGATTAAATTAATATCACTTTAAAATATGTTACCAGTGAAGATTGAATTGTGGATAACCACAATTGTAGCATAACCACCCAATCACATGTTATCTTCGAGTAATCAATTTTTTTGTGCACTTCGAAAAAAAGATGGCATGGTGGCACAGTGGTTAGCATTGCTGCCTTACAGTGCCAGGGACCTGGGTTCAATTCCGGCTTTGGGTGACTGTCTGTGTGGGCTTTGCACATTCTCCCCATAGCTGCATTGGTTTCCTCCGGGTGCTCCGGTTTCATCTCACAGTCCAAAGATGTGCAGGTTAGGTGGATTGGTCATGTTAAATTGCCTCTTAGTGTCCAAAAAAAGTTTAGGTGAGATGGTTGGGTTATGGTGAGAGGGAGGGTGGGTGGCACGTGGGCCAAGATGGGGTGCTCTTTCAGAGGGTCGGTGTCGACTTGATGGCCGAATGGCGTCCTTCTGCATTGTAGGAAATCTATGAATCTGAATCTAAGAGAAAACCATATTGCTGTGGATCTGGTGTCACATGGAGGCCAGACCAGGTAAGGATGGCAGATTTCCTTCCCAAAAGCACATCAGTGAACCAGATGGGTTATTGTGACAATAACCTCTGGAATACTAGTCCAGTGACAATATCACTACGCCACTGCCTCCCATGTCAGCATTATACAGGGACCACTCCCACCATGACACCCTGGTCCATTGTTCCATCACGCCCAACTCGCCATCCCCTTTCCATGGCACCTTCCCTTGCAATCGCCGATGGTACAACTGACCCTTTACCGCCTCCCACCTCACCATTCAAGGCCTCAAACTCTCCATAGAATCCATGGAGTACAAAAGGAGGCCACTCAGCCCACTGAGTCTGCACCAATCCTATGAAAGAGTACCCTACCTAGGCCCATCATCCTGCCCTTTACCCGTAACCCCACCGAACCTGCACATCTTTGGACAATAAGGGGCAATTTTTGCATGGCGAATCCACCTAAACTGCACATTCGGTTAAGCAGCATTTCACTTGCACCTACCTTCAATTTAGTTTGCTCTGTTTACAATGCGGTCTCCTTTACATGGGGGGGGGGACTGAATGCAGACTGGATGACTGCTTCGCGGAACACCTTCACTCAGGCCGCAAGCAAGGCCCCAACCTTCCTGTTGCTTGCCATTTTAATTCAGCATCTTGCTGTCATGCACACATGCCCATCCTTGCCCAGCTGTGATGCTCCAGTGAAACCCGGCGCAAAACCAAAGGAACAGCACCTCATCTACTGGTTTGGCACGTTACAGCCCTTAGGACACAACAGTTCAACAATAATTGTGAACGTTCGCATCCGTCTTAAATCTTTTTTTGATAATCCCTCAATTTATTGTCTGAATGTAATACCCTCCGCCCTCCAAGCACTGCACCCCTCCCACACTGGGATATGGGGTAGACCATTTAAGACACAGATGAGGAGAAATTTCTTCATCCAGAGAGCCTGTAGAGTTCATTACCACAGGAAGTAGTTGAGGCCAAAACATTGTATGTTTTCAAGAAGCAGTTAGACATGGCACTTAGGGCGAAGGGGGTCAAAGGATATGGGGAGAAAGCGGGATTAGGCTATTGAATTGGATGATCAGCTGTGATCATAATGAATGGTGGAGCAGGCTCAAAGGGCCGAATGGCCTCCTCCTGTTCCTATTTTCTATGTTTCTATGTAAGTCACACATTGTGCTGATTTGACCATATGTCTCCATTCCTTCATTGTGATTGAGTCAAAATCCTGGGACTTTCCACTTGACATATACTTAAATGGAGTGAATCTTCCCAGTGTGTCAGAGCAGTGGTCAGTGTTCATCTGGCAGTTTTAGCCATTCCACAACAGGGTTAAGTGAGACGTCACATACATGAGATATCTGCCATTGTTCTTCAAGTTGCTACATCTTGTTGCAATCCCTCCCAACTACAGTTTAATGTCAAACACATTTATCCCTCTCTTCAGTTCTAATGAAGAGCTACACGGACTCTAAATGTTAACTGATTTCTCCCCCTACATTTTTCTGGCATCCTTTTTTTCTTGGTAGACAGTTGCTGACCCATTTTACTTTGTTACCAATGACTTCTGTCTGTTGCCCCGAGGCAGTACAAATCGAACCTTATGCAGTTGGCTCCTGTTGAGTTGACTCTTAATGCCATCAGGGAAACCAGAAATGGACAATAAATGCTAATATTGATTTTCTCTTATCCCAAGTAAAAATCTTTAAAATCTGCCTACCTGTTCAAATTACACTTTTCTAAAGAGGAGGTGGTTTTCCTGGAGAACGTACACCACTCGGGACACATGGGCCTCAGGGATGATGTTACATAGATTTACCAGAAATATATTTGGACACCAGGAATTAAATTCTGAGGAGAGGCTGCACAAACCAAGCTTTGTAACCCCAGGAATATACATGGTTAAGGGGCAATTTGATCAAGGTTTTCAAGGTATGAATTGGAACAGATAGTGTCGTTAGCAAGAAATGATGCCCTTTCATTGGGGAATCTACAATTATGGCGCAATACCAACACATTAGAGCCAGGCCTTCCAGGAGTGAAAGCAGGAAACACTTCTACACACAGAGAGTGGTAGAGGTTTGGAATCCGCTTCCACTAATGGCAATTAATGCTGGATTAGTTGTAAATTTTAATCCTAAAATTGATGAAAATTGATGTTAACCGTAGATATGAAGGGACCTCGAGTGAAAAAGTGTTGTATAGTGTTAGGTTGCAGATCTGCCATGATCTCATGCCCGGAGGGCTAGATGAGGGTCAGAATGGCCTCTTCCTATTTCTGTTTTCCTAACATTACTCCAGCAGCTCGTCCATCTCATTGGCATTTGTGACATTTTGCTACGCACATAATGACTTCCCACCAAACAAAAGAGACTGCACTTTAAAGTTAATAATTGGCCATGCAGCACTCTGGGACATGCTGAAGTCTCGAAATGTTATAAATACATTGTTCTATATTTAAACAGAGCAACAGTGGCAACAAAGATTTCAGCAGCTATCAGGTGTCGTGGAGACTTTTCACGTATAAACAATTTTGTTTTAGTGATGTGCTGAAAGTTAAATATTTAAGCATAATAAATGTGGAAGATCAGCCGTCAAATCAACGGTTAAAGAACTTACTGTATTCCGGGTTTCGTAACCAATAAATTCCCAATGCCCCTTTAGGGTGATGTGAGGTGAGTGCAAAGCTATTTGTGACTACACAGACTGCAAAGCTAGCTACACCTCCCAGGATGACAGCAAGTCTAACACAGGTCTATCTTACAACTCTCCTGCAAGATTAAAATAGTTCACTGGATTACAGCATTACGATGAGCCACTTTCATCCTCTTAGACCTTTACAATCTACTCTGAGCCCAAACCCGCTCTGACCTTAAACTTATTGCCCACAGCAAGTGAGCTAATATTGAAGAGCATTGTGACTTCAGGCATTTCTGTAAACAATCTGTTGAAATGGGATGGCTACAAGAAGCAGGACGCATTGCAATGGGGGGAGAAAAAGCAAGGGAGGAAGCAAATCTGAATTTAAAATACATTTTTCTCATATTTTATGAATGAGCAAACAATGTAGTTCATTCAAGTGGAACTATTGCATCTGAAAGTGCTGTCACATTGACCTTTTCCTGTCTGTATCTCGGGAGTTTACTCACTTCCAGAGCAAAACAAATACATTTGATTTTAGCTGTGACAGGGAGTTAGATATTACAACAGCACCGGAATAAAAGATGGATCACTATGTTGGTTAGCTATTATTGCACTTTATACATTTGGCAATTTTGTGAAAGGTTTTTGCACCCAGTGCTGCTGGGAATGCTGAACAGGCAATGGAATAATCTCGCCTTGAACCAGAGGGACTGAAGGATTTTGGAGGAGAATGTTTGCCGGTGAGAAGGTGCCGATTATAGCATTCACGTTTTGGGGAAGGGCTCAATTTCTGCCCCCCCGTAATCAGTGCAGCACGAACGCATGGCTCTTGATAAACTAGTGCCAGGTGAAGAGCAAGCAGATTAACCTCTGATTGAAGAGGGAGGATGGAGCAAAAGGCAAAGTACACAAAAATACCGAAAGCAGAGTAAACCCAAACAAAAACAATCATTCACAAAGCCCTTGGGTCAGCTGCTGAGCCAAGGTGGAAGTGATGAATGTCAGGGGTACATGACCCTGCAGGATTGATTCATCTCGGAGTGCAAAGCTCAATACTGTTCTTCATTTATTTGTTCAATGCACCTTGTTCCATTTTACAGCTTTGCTGCCAGCCACATTATGTGAGTTAGCTTTGGCAGTAAATTTATTTTTCGATGGAGTTGTGTTGTTTTGGTTTAGATTTCCGTGCAAGCCTATGTAACATTGATTTTTCTTTTTCTTGTTATTTCATGATATGCGATTGTCTGAACAGTATCTTGTCCCTTTACCTTCTTCGTGTGGCTCTGCACTTTCATCCATATTATGCTTCATAACATTGTGTGTGTGAATAAAAATACCCCAGCACACCAAAGTCACAGAAGCTGAATGTCTACGCCAGAGAAGTCAAATTAACAGCAATGGAGAAAATAGTGGAAATGTTAAATCAGATAAAAGGAAAAGGAGGTGCGTAGGAGATTGGCAGTACTTAATGTAGAAAGATCACCTTGGGTTAAGGGTGAAAATTTGGGAGGCTGCGGGCAAATTCTTCCACTCTTCCTTGGTTATGGCAGTGGTGCCAGTGAACTGGGAGATTGAAAATCCTACATTCCTGTTTAAAAAGGGGACAAGAATAATACTGGCACCTTGCAGGTCAGTTAGATAAACACCCGTTATGGGGGAATATTTAGGGACATTGGGGTGGTTCTTAACATACTGGAGTGTGTGGGTTTGGAGGCAGGTTGAGTGTTAAACAAATTAAATTGACAGCAAATTGGGAAGCTTGCTCGAACTCACCATATTCCCACAATGTATTCCCTTATGTTTACCAAACCCCCAGAAAGTGATATGGTGGCAATGAACGGGGGCCTGTTTAGCTCACTTGGCTAGACAGCTGGTTCTTGAGGCAGAGCAAGGCCAGCAGCACAGGTTCAATTCCTGTACCAGCTGAGGTTATTCATGAAAGCCCTGCTTTCTGAACCTCGCCCCTCGCCTGAGGTGTGGTGATCCTCCTGTTAAATCACCACCAGTCAGCTCTCCTCCTCAAAGGGGAAAGCAGCCTGTGGTCAACTGGAACGCTGGCAATTTAACCTTTATTACTCAAAATAGAATGAAGAAGAGACATACGGACTCGGAACATTAACTATTTTCCTCTCTACACAGATGCTGCCAGAGTTGCTGGGTTTTTCCAGCATTTTTTGTATTTATTTCCAGCATCTGCAGTATTTTGCTTTCTTAACATGTATTATTCATTCAGTTAGAGAGCCATTTACACGTGTATTTGAGTTTTTACACCAGGTCTCATAGGCAAAACAAGATCAGAGTGGCAACAGAAGAGTTGAAACAATCTCAAGAATTATTATTATTCTTGTATTATTCAAGTATTGTATCAAGTATTATAATAATACTTGATTGTATCAAGTATTATACTTTGGGGCAGCACGGTAGCATTGTAGACAGCACAATTCTTCACAGCTCCAGGGTCCCAGGTTCGATTCCGGCTTGGGTCACTGTCTGTACGGAATCTGCATATCATCCCTGTGTGTGCGTGGGTTTCCTCCGGGTGCTCCGGTTTCCTCCCACAGCCCAAAGATGTGCAGGTTAAGTGGATTGGCCATGATAAACTGCCCTTCGTGTCCAAAATTACCCTTAGTGTTGGGTGGGGTTACTGAGTAATGGGGATAGGGTGGAGGTGTTGATCTTGGGTGGGGTGCTCTTTCCAAGAGCCGGTGCAGACTCGATGGGCCGAATGGCCTCCTTCTGCACTGTAAATTCTATGAATTCTATGAATCTTGGGAAAGATTGCAATAGATACTCAGTTATTGATTTACTCGAGTGCGAGTCGAGGGCTTGAGAGATTGGAGCAGCAGTGATCGGTCTCTCAGTGCAGTAGGGGGTTAAGAGAAATTTTGATAGAGGATGCCCAAAATCATGAATGGTGTTTATAGAATAAATAAAGAGAAACTGTTTCTTGTGGCAGAAGAATCAGTGACCAGAGGGCACAGATTTAAATTGTCGTTTGGTAGGGCAAAACTTGAGTATTGCTGAAAAAGGGACATGCCATCGAAGCTTTAATTCTTGCACTCATCAGGACAGCTATGCAAGAATTTTCCAACAACAAAGGGAACAACGATTTATACTGCATTGGAAGAGATTGTGCGAAGAATTGCACTGAAAACCAATTTCAAATTATGAGCCAATGTGGCTCACTAATGCAAGTGGAAGCTACATATACTCATACCCTGTCCTTTCTAAACAGGTGGAGCAAAGAATCAGAATTTACAGTGCAAAGACATTCAGCCCATCAAGTCTGCACTGGCCCTTGGATAAAGCACCCTACTTAATTCCACACCTCCACCCGATCCCCGTAACCCAGTAACCCCACCTAACCATTTGGACACTAAAGGCCAATTTTTTTAGCTTGGCCAATCCACCTAACTGCACATCTTTGGACTGTGGGAGGAGACTGGAGCACCCGAAGAAAACCCACGCATACACAGGGTGAAAGTGCAAACTTCACACAGTCACCTGAGGCCGGGATTGAATCTGGGTCCTTGGAGCTGTGAGGCAGCAGTGCTAACCATTGTGCCACCATGCGCCCAGACAGAATGAGGGACAGAATGAGGGACAAAGTGAGGGACAGAATGAGGGACAGAGTGAGGGACAGAGCATGCGGCAGAGGGACACACAGAATGAGGGACAGAGTGAGTGAGAGAGGAAGGGGCTGACTGAGGGGCAAAATGAGGATCAAAGTGAGGAACAGAGCAAGGGGAAGAGTGAAGGGAAGTGTGAGGGTCAGAGTGAGGGACAGAGCGAGTGAGGGAGCAAAGGGCTGAGTGAGGGGCAAAATGAGGGTCAAAGTGAGGAACAGAGCAAGGCGCTGAGTGAGGGGCAAAATGAGGGTCAAAGTGAGGGATAGAGCGAGTAAGGAAGCAAGGGGCTGAGTGAGGGCAAAATGAGGGTCAAAGTGAGGGATAGAGGAAGGGGAAGAGTGAAGGTCAGAGTGAGGGACAGAGCAAGGGACAAAGTGAGGGTCAGTGCGAAGAGCAGAGTGAGGGACAGTGCAAGGGGCAGAGTGAGGGGCAAAATGAGGGTCAAAGTTAGGGACAGAGCAAGGAGAAGAGTGAGGGACAAAGTGGAGAACAGAGCGAGGGGCAAAGTGAGGGTCAGTGTGAAGGGCAGAGTGAGGGGCAGAGTGAGTGGCCAAGTCAGGGGTAGAGTGATGAACAGTGTGAGGGATGGAGCAAGGGCTGGAACAAGGGATGGATTGAGGGACAGTGCAAGGTAAAGAAGAGGGGGAGAGTGAGGGACAGAGTGAGAGACAGAGTGATGGGTGGAGTGAGAGGGCTAGAGTGTGGGGCATGATGATAATGAAATTAGTACCATGGACATGAGGTTGGATGTGATTTTGGACCAAGGTTGGGGCGCAACATGATGTGGAATCAATGGTGCTTTGTGCTAACATGACAAGTCCTCTTGTCATACCTCGCGCTTCGAGATGATAACGTTAATGTTCATACGCGGCCAATAGGCTGTCTCCCCTAAGAGTCTTCTCATCCAATCTCTGCCTACATGTAAGTGATAAAGTTGAAGAATATCAGGTCACAATGATTCAGGTGTGATGACATATTTGCCTTTAAAAATGATCCCGGGAGATGTCTAGCTCATCCTGATAAGACCAAAATGATCTCATGCGTTTGTGGACATACAGAATTATATCAGGCCACCCTTGGATGATAGTTTTCCAGTTTCTGCAGGATAGAATAATTCGCCATTTTTTCTTGTAGGTGCTGGTATTTGTGTAATGCAAAATGTACCAGATCTATTTGGAGAACATCTACACGTTCTATGTCAATGAAGCCACTGGATTAGGCGAGCTATATCTGGTGTGAACATCATGTTTGCACCTTGTTATGTATCTGGGGATACGTTCTTGCGGTTTCTGCTTCATGCGATGTGTAGCGACATCAGCCGAGTGTTTGCGCGGGCTTTGGGCAGATCACCTTCTTGATTGTGTTGAGCAACACCCTTAATAAAGATCTCATCGTGTTTTCCAATAATCCAGAGTGTGGGCACTTCCATGCCTTTTCTGTTTGCAGCAACAATTTGTTACAGAAGGCTTCCTTTTGGAATAACACCTGTGCCTGCTACTTTTCAAAACTCCAAGGATCAAATTCTAAGTGGTTTGAATGGAATGCTTTGTTATTTAGTTCGAGTGAACAGGAAGACTTGGAGAATTTTGAAGCTATCCTGAAAAAGTTACAAAGCCGCAACTTGAGAGTTAAAAAGGCAAACAGTGACTTTTTCAAGTCATCCATAAATTAGCTTGGTCGTATCATCGACAAAGGTGGTTCACAAAAAGAACCGAAGGAAATGACGGCAGTGTTAGAAGTACCACTTCCTCAAAATGTGACACAATCTTAGCGGTACCACGTCCTCAAAATGTGTCACAATTAAAGTCATTTTTAGGAATGATGGTAAATTTGTGCTGAATTAGCACCACGATTGAAGCCTTTACACATGTTGCCTTGTGTGAAACAGGCATAGCTCCAATCAGAAGGTTATGAAAATGCATACAATGAAGTGAAAGGAACTTTACTGAAGTCAGAGCTGTTTGGAGGGAGGCTGAGTTAGAAGCAGACTGGGGGAGGGTCAATACAGGGTATGTGACAAAGGAGTGGGGGACAGAGCAAGCATCAACACCACCCCCCCCCCCCCCTCCCCCCCACCTTCCCATATCACAATTTTAAGGCCTGGATTATTTTAAGTCACATTTGCATCCTATTGCAATCATTTAGACGGCCAGTTGGCTGAATTCAGGCATAACAAAGCTACAAGGCCCAGGGTATGGATGGGATGGGATGGGATCCAGGGCAGTCGGTTCATTTTCATGCTGCAGCATTGTCCCCACCTGCCTGTTTATTTGACATGGTGACAGTGGCATTTCCCCCGTGACCAGTTCGGAGTCTGATTTAAACCGAGGCCTGACCAGGTGAGACAGGTTTCCTTCAGTGAAGCAGATGGCTTTTTATGCAAATCGAGAATGGTTTCACGGTCATCATGCGACTTTTAATTGCAGATTTTTATTGAATTCAAGTTTCATCATCTGCCCTGGTGGGATTTGAACCCGGATTCCCAGAGTATTGCCCTGGATTCCTGGATTACTAGTCCAGTGGCAACACCGTGCACCTCCCCCATTATTACATGAAATATTTCAGACAGCATCACAAAGCTAAGACACCCTGTTGTGGATAGAGTTCAGAAGTTTTATCTGTAAAAAAAAAACACTTTTCCAAAGTTGATGACGAATCTGTTAATTAAAGCCATTAGCCGGTGGGCGAATTTAATTAAGAGAAGCCGCATGCAACTTCCCTCACACTGAACTGGAAAGAATGTGTGAATCAAACTCCTTTTCCCCTTCCGCGGAAGCTGACTGACCTGCTGACTGTTTCCAGTGTTGTTGAGTTTTGCCTGAATCTATAAGCACATCAAGATTGCCAGTCACAAGATTAAAAGTATGCAAATTGCTGCAAGATTCACTGAATCATATCCCTCTCACCCAGTGTGACAGTCAAAATCGGTCAAGCAATGACAAAACGGGTATGGAACTCTCAGAATGTAATCTCAGGAGAGCTAATAGATGGGACATGTATCTTGATTGAGACACAGTGGCCAAAGAGCTTGAAGCTTTACAAGAGATTAATGATTAATCTCCACCAAAGCTAGCTGATAATTGGAGCTCTCCTCAACACCACCTTCATGATTATTGTGACCTTGAAGTTTTCTGCAAATATTTCTTTTCACACATGTGCAGTGGGATTCTCTGCCGGCAGGATTCTCCGCTGTACCGGCAGTGCACCCACACCCATGGGTTTCCCAGCGGCGTGGGGTGGCCACAATGGGAGATCCCATTGGCATGTGGCGTGAATGGGGAATCCTGCTGCCTGCGGGGGCACGTCGTGCAGGAAACCGGGGTTGCGGACTGCACAAAGCAAACGCAAGCACAAGTACAAGGCGGTGAATTCTGTGTTTGAGGGACCGAGTGCTAACACCGGAACTGAGTGTTCTATGTTGACAAAAGCGGTGCCGATCGCGAGCAATTCAGGACAGGTTAATAGGCGAGCAGTGGCGTAAGTAGTACAATTTCAATGCATGACGGCTTCTGATTCGCCGGGATAGGGACTGACAAGCTGCAGCTGTATGTAAGCTCTCCACTCCCCACACACACTCACTCCAGCCAACAGGATGGCACCCCGTAGAGCGGCACCCTGTTTCACTGATGTGGTGCTTGAGACCCTGCTGGACTCCATGGAAGATGGAGGGGCATCTTGTTCCCTAGGGTGGGAAGGTGGCTGCCACCTACAGGCATCAACCAGGCTAGGGTGCAGATGGTGGAGGCCAGGAGTGCTATGGCCTCACTGTGCCAGCCAGCAGTGTCGCACAAAGCTGCATGGCCTCCTCAAGGCGGCCAGGGTGAGTAACCAACCCTGCACCCCTGGAACGACCTTTGTCCCACACCACACACACCCCTAGCGCCCCGCCCCCCCCACCCCTCTCCACGCAGACCTCACCAGACGGACCAGTAGGCAGCACTGGGTGCAGGTGGACAATCCCCCAGGCCAGTCAGGGTGCCCCTGGCACCAATCCTGTGCCACATACCCATAGAGTTACCCCCCTCAGAGGACGATCGAACCCCACCCACCTGCAGGCTGTCCAGACCCCACCCTGCACCATATGCCAACAACCATATTGCTCGCCATGACTGGGTGACCTGCACACCGCGGCTACCAGCTGCAGACCCCCTGTGCTGCCCGTGTCCGAGTGTCTCACACTGTGCATTATTGGCCCCCCAGGAGAAGGGGCCACAACCGCAGAAAGATAGAGCAGACCGGAGTGGGCCCAGCGGACCTGTAGCCCCTCATTGCCCATGAACGGACAGCAGTGGACCTGGTTAGTGGGGCCGAATGGAGGGGAGCCAATGAGGCGGAGGTTGGCATCGAGGAAGCAAGTGAGACCCTCATGGATTGTGATGCCCCCATGGCACGTGTGCCAGCTCCCCCCATTGCCATCCCCATCACTGCCATCGAGACAGGTCTCGTGCTTCTGGAAACAGCTGGAGAGCCACCTTCAATGCTGGAGAGGCAGGAGCAGAGCCAAGGACTACAGGAGGGGGTTGTCCACAACCAACCACTGCCTGCAGGTGCAGTTAGAGGACTTCAATCACCTGCAGGGTCAAAGGGCGGTGCGAACTATGCGTGCCACCCAGGCCAACATCGCACCAGTGGAGACTGTGCTGGAGGCCTTGGGGCCGAAGGTATCACCCATGGTTCAAGATGTCCAAGGCCCCGGGGCAATCTGTGCAGGCGGTGGCCAAGGCACAGGACAGGGCTGCCATATCACAGGCAGCTATGTACCAAGGGCACCTGGATATTGCTGCAGCGCAACAGAGCGCGACCCAATAAACAACGGTCCATGGCTGCAGGCGCCAATGGCATTGGCCTGGTGCTGGTTGTCCTGAGCTAACCACTGAGGGGAGGGACCTAGCATGGTCACTGAGTGACGTGACACAGTTCCAGAGGGACATGGCACAGTCCCTGTGCTCCATGGCCGCCGTCATGGAGCACTTGGTCGAGACAAGAGCAGGACTCCAGGACTGGCAGTACCAAATGGCAGGGGAGTCTCTGTAGCTCGCTCAGTCCCCGCACCCCCGACCCCAGGAGTAGCACAGAGCAGTCACTCTCACCTCACTTCTTGCGTTCAGCTCTTTTTTTCCATGTTTTGACTATTGATATAATAAGGGGTGACCTTGGCAGAACCTGAAGTGTCAGTGAGCAGTTTATTGTTCAGCAAGAACCACTTAATAACACTATCAATGACTGATTCCATCACATTACTGATGATCAGGAGTAGATTAATGGGGTGATAATTAGCCAGGCCGGTGTGTCCTTTCTTTTCCAGGGCGTATCTGGACGCTTGTCCACATTGTTAGGGTGATGCCAACGTTATAGTTGTACTGGAACATTGGTGAAGGTTACTGCTAATTCTGGAGCACATTCAGCACAATTACTGAAATATTGTCAGAGCTCATGTTCTTTGCAGTATCCAGTCATTTCTTGTTATCATATATAGTGAACAGAATTGGCTCAGGATTTGCATTAATACTGCTGGGAATCAGTAACATCAGGAGGAAGATTGTTGATAATGCTTCAGCTTTATCTTTTGCATTGATGTGATGGGCTCCCCCATCATTGAAGATGTGAATAACTGTGGAGCACCCTCCTCCTGTTAGGTTGTTTAATTATCCACCACCATTCGCGACTGGATGTGACAGAACTGCAGAGCTTAGATCCAATATGTTGATTGTGGGATCATTTAGCTCTGTCTTTCGCATGCAGCGCCTGTTGTTTGGCGCACAAGTCATCTAGTGTTAGCTTCACTGTTTTTTTAAAATTGGGCATGGATTACATGTCTGGCATCCTTACTGGAAATAGGTCCAAGGATTCATGACTGTGAAATGACAGGGGTGTGGAACGGTTCCATGACTTGTTTAGTTCAACAATTTACTCAGCCCCAAGTCTCTGGAAACCCAGTAAAAAACAGGTAGGCAACAAGATCTCAGGCAGACCTGCAGGCCAAAGAGTATTTAAAAGTGAACCCATTTTCAAGGTGAGGGTATTAGGTTACTTAATACGTCAGCTGATATTTGACTTGTTCTGTGTGCGCAGGCGTAGTGTGCGGGGGCGGCTGCTGGGGGGGGCCGTTTGCGGGGTCCACGAGGGGTAGGACGGGTTGGCCTGGGGGGCCGTTTGCGGGGTCCACGAGGGGTAGGACGGGTGGGCCGAGCGGCTAGCGGAGTAAGATCGCACACTACGGGAGGCGGCCGTCATGGAAAGCGCCAGAGTCTTTGTGGCCGCGAGGTCGAGGGCGGCCGCCCCATCCAGCAGTCGTTGCCGGATGGGGTCCGATGCAATGCCTGTAACAAAGGCATCGCGCATGAGTAAGTCAGAGTGTTCCGTGGCTGTGAGGGCCCGGCAGTCGCAGTCTCGTACAGAGGTATAAGGGCCCTCCAGAAGTCCTCAATCAACTCACCCGGCTGCTGGACGCGAGTAGAGAGTTGATGCCTCGCAAACAGGGTGTTCGCCGACTGTGCATAGTTCTCCTTGAGCAGTTCCATAGCTCTGGAGTAGTCAGGCGCATCTCGAATTAGCGGAAAGACACTGGAGCTAAGTCTCGAGTACAGGAGTTGCTTTTTCTGAGCCTCCGTCGGGGGAGGGTCCGCTGAAGAGATGTAGGCCTCAAAGACTGCAAGCCAGTGAACAAAGTCTTTCCTAGCGTGAGGCGACTGCGGATCCAGCTGCAGACGGTCAGGCTTGATTCTGATATCCATGGTGAACGGGAAATCACTCAGCAATAAATTGTGGCGCTAACAATTGCACTCAAAGACGAGAGACAAGTACAATCGAGGCTTTATTGCTGTGTGATGCTATTCCTCCGCTGCAACTGTAGACTAAGGTCTGAGTGACTCACACGCATATTTATACACAAGCTCCCTGTGGGCGGAGCGAGCCGGCAGGGGCTTACCGGAGGAACCTGTATTACAAGTACAGCCATACATCCCCCTACTGCAAGTATGCATATCTACAGTGGTTATCACCACTTTCTGTTATTTTTAATCAGAGCTGGCACACAGAGTGAGATTATTTACAGTTTTACAGCAGAGAAAGAGGCCGTTCAGCCTCTGCACCGGCCATCGAGCACCTATCAATTGTAATCCTGTTTTCCAACACTTAGCCCATAGCCTAATACGCTATGGCAGTTCAAGTGCTCACCTAAATGCTTCTTAAATGTTGAGGTCTCCTGCCCCTATAACCGTATCAGGCAGTGAGTTCCAGATCCTCACCACCCTCTCTGAGTATTACCTCAAATCCCCTCTATATCTCCTGCCCCGCACCTTAAATCTATAACCCCTGGTTGTTGAATCCACTACTAAGGGAGTTTCTTCCTATTTACTCCATCTATGCCCTTCACAATTCTGTACACCTCAAACAGCCCCCTCAGGAAAACAACCCCAGCCTAAACAGCTTCTCTTGGTAGCTGAAACTCTCCAGCCAAGGCAACATCCTGGTGAATCGCCTCTGCTTCCTCTCTCATGCAGTCATTTACAGTGTGACGACCAGAACTGCATACAGCACTCTAACTGTGACCGAATGAGCATTTTATACAACCTCATCATAACCTCCCTGCTCTTATATTTTATGCCACAACTAATAAAGACAAGTATCCCGTATGCCTTCTTAATCACCTTATCTACCTTCCCTGCTGCCTTCAGGGTTCTTTGAACATCCTAGCATCCTACCGTTCATTGTGTATTCCCTTGCATTGTTAGTCCTCCCAATGCCTCACTTCCCATTTTCAGGGTTAAATTCCATATGCCATCTTAAAATAATAATTGTAATCTTTATTGTCACAAGTAGGTTCACATTAACACTGCAATGAAGTTACTGTGAAAAGCCCCGAGTCGCCACATTCGGCCTGTTCGGGTACACAGAGGGAGAATTCAGAATGTCCAATTCACCGAACGAGCACGTCTTTCGGGACTTGTGGGAGGAAACCGGAGCACCCGGAGGAAACCCCCACGCACAGAGGGAGAACGTGCAGAATCCGCACAGACAGTCACGCAAGCCGGAATTGAACCCGGGACACTGGAGCTGTGAAGCAACAGTACTCACTGTGCGACCCGAAAAATGATTTAAATGATTCAGTTATTTGTACACTTTGCCTCATTAATGTGCTTCCTTAACATAAGGTCAGAAGTGGAGATGTTGCTGATGACTGTACAATGTTTAGCACCATTTGCAACTCGTCAGGCATTGAAGCAGTCCATATCCAAATAGCAAGACCTGGACAATATTCGGTCTTGAGCTGACCGGTGGCTAGTAACATTCATGCCTCACATGTGACAGGTATCGACCATTTCCAATAAGAGATAATTCAACCATTATCGCTTGATGTTCAATGGCATTACCATCACTGAATCCCCCAAGATCAATGTCCTTGCCATTGATTAAAACTGAACTGGACGAACCATATAAATACAGTAGCTGCAAGAGCAGGTCAGAGGTCAGGAATTAGGCTAGTAACTCACTTCCTGACTCCCTAAATCTTGTCAGAAGTCAGAGGTGTGATGGAATATTCTCCAATTGTCTGGATAAGTGCAGCTCCAACAGCACTCAAGAGGTTCAACACCATCCAAGACAAAGCAGCCCGTTTGATTGGCAGGAGAGATGGTGGCATGGACTATTTTCTAAATGGGGAAATGCTTAGGAAATCAGAAGCACAAAGGGACTTGGGAGTCCTTGTTCACGATTCTCTTAATGTTAACGTGCAGGTTCAGTCGTCGGTGAAGAAGGCAAATGCAATGTTAGCATTCATGTCAAGACGGCTAGAATACAAGAACAGGGATATATTTCTGAGACTATATAAGGTGCTGGTCAGACCCCATTTGGAGTATTGTGAGCAGTTTTGGGCCCCATATCTAAGGAAGGATGTGCTGGCCTTGAAAAGGGTCCAGAGGAAGTTCACAAGAATGAACCCTGGAATAAAGAGTTTGTCGTATGAGGAACGGTTGAGGACTCTGGGTCTGTAGTCAGTGGCGTTTAGAAGGATGAGAGGGGATCTTATTGAAACTTACAAGATACTGCGAGGCCTGGATAGAGTGGACATGGAGAGGATATTTCCACTTGTAGGAAAAACTAGAAGCAGAGGACACAATCTCAGAGTAAAGGGACCATCCTTTAAAACAGAGATGAGGAAGAATTTTTTCAGCCAGAGGGTGGTGAATCTGTGGAAATCCTTGCCGCAGAAAGCTGTGGAGGCCAAATCACTGAGTGTCTTTAAGACAGAGATAGATACGTTCTTGATTAATAAGGGGATTAGGGATTTTGGGGAGAAGGCAGGATGAGAAAAATATCAGCCATGATTGAATGACGGAGCAGACTCGATGAGCCGAGTGGCCTAATTCTGCTCCTATATCTTATGGTCTTATGGTCTAGCCTATCCACCAACTTCTACATTCACTCCCTCCATCCCGGCAAAAGTATCAACAGTGTGTATCATCCACAAATTACACTGCAGCAACTCAGCAAGTCCCCTTCTACAGCACCTTCCAAACCCATGGCCACTTGGAAGGGCAAGGACAACAGATATCTGGGAACCCCACAACCTGGAAGTTCCCCTCCAAGTCATTCACCATCCTGGCTTGGAAATGTATCGCTGTTCCTTCACTGTCGCTGTTGCAACATCCTGGACCTCCCTAACAGCGCTGTGGATGTACTTACACCACAGGGACTGCAGCGGTTCAAGAAGGCAGCTCGCCACCCCCTTTCTCAGGAGCAATTAGGGATTGGGCATTAAAAATGATGACCTTGCCAGCGACATTTACATATCCCTTGAAGGAATAAAACTAAACTTTATTCTTTCCCTGCTCCCAATAGCAACACGAGCGTGTTAAGCAATGGAAAACTTTGAGAAAACTGTATGCAGAAGTATAGATGGGGGTCAAACTAAAAGAGAAGCTTGTAGTATTGTGAAGGTGAGTGTTGGGCCTGAAATGCAGAAAAAATTTAGAAACCAGCAAAGAGTAACTAAGAAAGATGGAACAATTAGAACATGAGTTTAAACTATCAAGAAATATAAAACACAGTGAGAGCTTCAACAAGGAATATAAAAAGGAAAAGGATAATTAATGAAAATGTTGGTCGCATAGAGAATGAAGTGAGTGAATACACAATAACACACAAAGTTGAAGAGCCAGGAGAAGATGGTAAGGCCCATCCAGCCTGCTCCCAGAGTCAATACGATCATGATTGATCCTAGTCTCCATCTGCATTTTCCCGGCCACTTCCATTGAAACATGAAAATAGGAGCAGGAGGAGGCCATTCGGCCCTTCAAACCTGATTCAATATGATCATGGCCAATCATCCAACTCATTAACCTGTTCCCACTCTCCCCTCATATCCTTTAGTCTCTTTAGCCCCAAGAGCTATATCTAACTGCTTCTTGAAAACATACAGGGCTGGATTCTCTGTTTCTGAGGCTATGTGCCGACGCCAACGAAGGATCCATGGTGTTCCATGACGGGAAAATCGGCACGAAACCCTCACCAATTCTGGTACCGGTGAGGGCCTAGCACCTGGGCTGCGTGAATCACCTGCAGAACATGAGGAAAACGGTCGAAGAATTGGCGGGTCCCAGGGCCACGTATGCACAGGGTTGCCAAGCTGCAGCCGCATACACCTACTCCCCCAACACACGTCGGTTGCGCCCACCCCGACTCCACAGCCCAGCCCCTGGCCAACCCCCACCACTCCCCCCAGCCCTAGCAGAAGCCCCCCGACCAGCAACAAACACGGATCTCAGCCGAGTGTGGCGGTGCTGGACACTGTCTGTATGCCGGCATGCCAGGTTCCCGGCCCCTGGGACCACACGTGGCCCACGCTGTTGGGAACGTGGCCCATCGGTGGCAGAGGATTATGGGTGGGCCGGCTGACCAATGGCCTTGCGACTCGCCCAGCGTGTGGCCCAATGATGCCGATTTGGAGGGGGTGGAGCATCGTGAACCAGCGTCGAACCAGCGCCTGCCCCGATTCCGGCGTCAGGAGCCTTGCTCCACCCGATCGCCGTTCCTAATTCCAGCGCGGGCTATGGAGAATCCCGCCCACAATGTTTTGGCCTCACCTGCTTTCTATGGGAGCGAATTCCACAGGTTCACCATGATCTTCAGTGCTCGACAAATCCAGGAAAAGTGTAAGGAGCAGCATCAACCTCAGTACATGGCCTTCTTCGATCTCGCAAAGGCCTTTGACTCTGTCAACTGTGAGGGATTGTGGAACATCCTCCTCAAATTTGGTTCCCCGCAGAAATTTGTCATCATTCTCCGCCTGCTGCACGATGACATGCAAGCCACGATCCTCACCAACGGACCCACCACAGACCCAACAAACTGGGATCAAACAGGGCTGTGTCATCGCACCAATACTCTTCTCCATCTTCCTCACAGAAACACCCCACCCTGCCACCTTGAAGTTCCCCCCTGGAGTGGAGCTAACCTACCGGACAAGCGGGAAACTGTTCAACCTCCGATGCCTCGAGGTCAGAACCAAGACCACTCCAACCGCTGTCATCGAGCTGCAGTATGCATATGGCGTCTGTATGTGTGCACACTCAGAGGCCGAGCTACAAACCATTGTCAACACTTTCACCGAGGCATTTGAGAGAATGGGCCTCAGACTAAACATCCGGAAAACAAAGGTTCTCTACCAAGCCACTCTTCCTACACCAAACTTCAAGATCCACAGTGAGTCCCTGGACAATGTGGATCATTTCCCATACCTCAGGAGCCTCCACTCAGCATGAGTAGATATTGACGATGAAATCCTGCATCGACTCCAATGCACCAGTGCAGTCTTCAGGCTACTGAGGAAGAGAGTATTTGAAGACTGAGGCCTCAAACCCAGAACCAAGCTCATGGTATACAGAGCAGCCGTGATGTTCTTTGCTTTCTGAATGAGGATGGCTTCGAAGTGTAGTGTCTCACAAAGAACATCCAGCTACGTTTTGAACAAATCTAATTTATTTACACTATAACTAAATAGATTTGACTTGCTTGCTTAGATACAAAAGATTACAGATTCACGAAAAGTATGATTTTAATTACAGAGTCCCAGATAACATGACTATTCTCTACCTCCCTAACAACCTTCTCCCCGATCAAGAGTATCATGTGATCCATGTGTATGTGCTTGATCGCCATCTAGTGGTTGGATGCAGTTACAGCGAATTGTTAACCCTTCATTATTCTTACAATATACATATTGTCACATCCCCCTTTCTGTGAAGTTGTTTGGATATGCATTCAAACATATTTACAGTACATGGGCAGCACGGTAGCACAGTGATTAGCACAGTTGTTTCACAGCTCCAGGGTCCCAGGTTCGATATCCGGCTTGGGTCACTGTCTGTGCGGAGTTTGCACGTCCTCCCCGTGTTGCCGGGTGCTCCAGTTTCCTCCCACAGCCCAAAGATGTGCGGGTTAGATGGATTGTCTGTGATAAATTGCCTTTCGTGTCCAAAAAGGTTGAGTGGGGTTACTGGGTTACGGGGACGGGGTGGAGGTTTGGGCTTTTGTAGGGTGCTCTTTCCAAGGGCCGGTGCAGATTTGATGGGTCGGATGGCCTCCTTCTGCATTGTAAATTCTATGATTCCATGATTCTATGATGCTTGTTTCGGCTAGAAATGGTTTCACTGTTATTGTCCAGTAGTTGACAATTTTTTATTTTCACAAATTATGTCAGTCTTTTTTTTCTGAGATATGTAGATCTCTGTACAATCTTTTCTTGCAGTTGTGTTTGTCCCAATGCTGCTGTTGCTGTGTTCACTGGTGGAACAACGTCCTCCTGACATACGGTTGGAGTTCCTTTGAGTAGCTCTGTATCTACTGGGATGTTTGGAAATGTGAGTTGAGTTGTCTTCACCTTAAGGAAGTGCTCTGCGTTTCTCCTTAAGATAGAACTCTCTTCCGTTACTACTACGTAGGAATGTGGAGCTTCCTGGCGAATTACATGTGCCATACTCGACCTTCCATTTGGAAGGCGTACTCTGACCGTATCACCTTGTTCTAGCGGTGATAGATTTTTTGCTGTTCTACCATGGTACTGTTGTTGTTTCCGTTTGTTCTGTTTGATTTTTTGGATTGCGTATTTGTTCTCAGGATTCGTTGTAGTAAGACACGGTAACGTGATGCGTATCTTTTAATTCATCAGCAACTATGCTGGTGAGTATCCTGTCACAAGTGGTGTCGCTCTGTAGCTTAACAAAGCTAAGTTTGGGTCGCTGTTGGAATCCCAAGCTTTCTGTAGTAACTTCTTGGCATTATGCACTCCCTTCTCAGCCTTTTCATTGGACTGTGGATGAAGTGGGCTGGAGGTTACATGCAGGAAGTCGCACTGTTTGGAGAACTCCGTCCATTCGCTGCTATCAAAACACTTTGTCCTTTGTCACTCATTACAGTGAATGGGATGCCATGCCTAGTAAATATTTCCTTCGTAGCCTTTATGTCTGCCTTCAAACTTGAGTTGGGTAGCTTGATTACCTCAGAATAACCCAAAAAATAGTCAATGACTGACAAGTATTCACTGCCTTGAAAGAAAAACAGATCAATGCACCACCCGCCAAACCTTTGGCAGAGTTTGCGGATGCAGGATGGGACTATTCAGCCGCGGTAGAAGCCATTTTCCCGGAGTGGAAGCAAGTCATACTAGACCCTGAGGGACTGACTAAGAAGAAGAAGACTCTCTGGGTGAGGAAAGGACCATAGGACCATAGAATTTCTACAGTGCAGAAGGAGACCATTGAGCCCATCGAAGCTCACTCCCTCATCCTATCCCTGTAACACCACCTAACCTGCAGATCTTTGTATTGTGGGAGGAATCTGGAGAACTCGGAGAAAACCCACGCGGACACGGGCAGAATGTGCAAACTTCACACAGAGAGTAACACAAGGCTGGAATTGAACATGGGTCCCTGGTGCGGTGAGGCATCAGTGCTAACATTTGTGCACCATGTCCCTTTCTCCTTATCTCAGTCATTAATGGTTTACACCATATTCTCACACTGTGGCCCCTGGTTCTGGACACCCCACCATTGGAAACATTGGGCGGGATTCTCCGCCCCGCCGCGCCACATTTCTGCCCCGACCGGTCGGCGGGATTCTCCATTATGCTGGCCATTCAATGGGGTTTCCCATTGTGGGACAGCCCCACGCCATCGGGAAACCCCCGGGAACCGGCATAACGGAGAATCACGCCGGCGGAGAATCCTGCACATCCTTCCTATATTTACCCTGTCAAGTCCTGTTGGAATGTTATAGGTTCGAAACTCCAGTGAATATAATCCTAACTTACCCAATCTCTCCTCATATGTCAGTCCCGCCATCCCAGGAATCAGTCTGGTAAACCTTTGCTGCGCTCCCTCGAGAGCAAAAACATCTTTTATCAGACAAGGAGACCAAAACTGCAAAACAATATTCCAGGGTATTCCAGGATGCCCACACTAGTTCCCACAGGAGGGTGCCAGACAGGGGCTGCAGAGCGTACAGCTGGCATGTGTAGTGCCAGCCACCGGTACCCCACCGGCAGGGACAGGCGGCGTGGACAGAGGCACCCCTCGCTCCCGGGCACCGACGGGCCAGGGGTGCGGTGCAGAGCACTGAGTGGCAGAGGATGGGCTGGCTGGGTGTGGGGATGGGACGGAAGATGGGAGGGTGGGAGGAGGACAAGTGGGGGCAGGGTCTGTAATACAGGCACTGGCCACCATGTAGCCCATTGGACCTGATCGGGCACAGGGATACCCGCCAAGCTAACTTGTCCGCACTTTACCACCTGCAGACAATGGATTTCGGTATCCAATCAGGCATGGTTACCATCATCCTAGCAACCGCAGTCCTGGTGGGTGAAGTGTTGGGCACTGTGGACTCGTGAAGCAGACATATGCCACCAAGGTTCAACACTATTTTATTAACTCTTATAAAATACTAGACATGCTATAACTGTGGGTTTACACGATGTTAGTTGAACTAGAGACCTGTGCCTGTCCGAACCAGTTGAATCACTCAGCACGTGGTGTGAGTTTGTACTGTACTTGATGAGCTCTTGTGTTTCTGAGAGGCAGCATCCAGAATCAGTGGGAAAAGTGACACCCTCTGTCTTTATAGTGCATGTGTTCTAACTGGTGATTGGCTGCGGTGTTTGTGCATGTTGATTGGTCCTAGTGTATGTCCATCAGTGTGTGCCTGCACCATGGTATACTGGTGTATATTCTGACAGTGGGCACACTGAGGCTGCAAAAAAAAAGAAGCTGCTCGGAGAGGGCCCTGCTGAATCGGAGCCTGCCCCAGAGGAACAAGGATCAGCCAGTGAGGTTGGAGAGCCTGCCGCCAAACAGGCTGACCAGGAGGCGGGAAGGAGGCACTGTATCAGTTCTCGTGTATACCGGCAGCGCCTGTCATTCAAGGACCTGCCGGACTGAGCGGTTCGCGGAAGACTCCGGCTGAGCATCTCTCCCAGATCATGGTGCATCTGGCACCGCGGGGTTTGGGGGAGGACACCCGCTCCCAGTGGCTATCAACCTTTACTCCTTCAAGGCACTGAGTGGGGACCTGCCTGGGATCTCACAGATCTCCGTGCACAGGTGCATCCGTGCTGCAACGGAAGGCATGTATACCTGATCGGCACAATACATTACCTTCAGCATGGACTGAGCCCACCAAGTTGTCTGGGCAAAGGGACTGGCTGCCATCGCCAGAATGCCCCAGGTCCAGGGTGTGATCGATGAGACACATAGCACCCTATGAGCACCGGTACATGAAGGGGTGGAACTGAAAGGGGGTTCCACTCCATGAACTTGTAGCTGGTGTGTCACCACGAAATGCACATCATGCACATCTGCGCCTGATATCCAGCCCATGTGCACGTCATCTTCACCCTAGCACACTCGTTGGCTCCTGACACCTTCGAGGTGCACCACCGGGAGAGTAGTTGGCTCATAGGTGACAAGGATTATCCATGGCATTCACGCCGAAGGTAATGTATTGTGCAATTTGAAGTTGCACCACCCTAACCTGAATCGGGCTGCGAAAGGCGGTCCGCATCCATGAAATGAAATGAAAAATGAAAATCATTCATTGTCACAAGTAGGCTTCAAATGAAGTTACCGTGAAAAGCCCCTAGTCGCCACATTCCGGCGCCTGTTTGAGGAGGCTGGTACGGGAATTGAACCATGCTGCTGGCCTGCCTTGGTCTGCTTTAAAAGCCAGTTCTTTAGCCTTGTGCTAAACCAGGCCCTGCTAAACCATCGACTCTGCCGCAATTCAGGGGAGTCTCCCTTTAAGAAAAATGGAAGAGTGATAAAGAATTATCCATCAGGAAGACGAGCGGGTCCACAGTAGGGGGTGCAGAAGGTGATCAGCACAAGGTCATGCCAATCTGTTTATGAGCGCTCGATGTTCTCCGAATGCGAGGTTATATTTGCCATGCTGTGAGTTTGCTGTTTGCTTGGCAGACAGACTGTATGAGCGAGGAATACTGGGCACTGTGTGCCATTGCTCACTTACCATTAAAAACCCGTCAGCCTTTGCCTGCAGTGCTCAGATGCTCCTTCCTCGACTTTGCATGGTCACGCTGTGCGACACACTTGTATTATTTCATCATACCTTGTTTGATGGTTCGAATGGAACAGCTGTGCACAACCAGCGTGAAGTCAGTTGTTTGTCGAATCCGACGGAAAGCCTGGCAAGAATTAGAAGGCGGTGAGTGAGCCGGCAGTGGGTGGTGATTCCTGACACAGTCTGCTTGCTGCAGCTTCCCTAATCCACCCAACGTACAAGTATTGCCAGAAATGGATGAGGGTGAAACGGAAGCCGGCAAAAGAAGGAAAGGAAGTGTAAGGGTTAAGTGTAAGCCTGCAGAATCCTCGCCGTCAATCACACCCACTGTCCGACTGCATCCTCCTTTGCTTGAGTCAGGGATTGAAGTTGACAGTTTGACTGATGCCCTGGTACATTGTCGGATTGGTTCATTTAGCTGTCAGTTGGCCTGCCACGGTCTCTCATGATTCACAGAAGAGGAGCGAAGACTAAGGTGTCAGGCCTCACCCCTCAGAGGGATTGCTCTGAATGTGAAAGTTTAATCTCGCTCTCCTCTGTGAGACTCTGGCTGGAAGTCTCCGGTCGTCAGGACTCACCTTTCCTGCCGGCAGGTTTCCCGGCGGTGTGGGGGAAATCCCATTGACAAGCGGCGGGAAGACTGAATCCGAGAAACACACGGCTGGAGAAACGGAGAATCCAGGCCCCTGAAACCAGTGCAATTTTCTCTGGATGAACAAACTGCTCCCTATGGTCGGACCTGTGCTCAACTCAGGGCAGTGGGTGAAATTCTCCGCTTGGGAGACTATGGGCTGGATTCTCAGATTTGAGCCTGAGCGGAGGATCTGTGATGTTTTACATGAAAAAAAAATCGCCTCCCACCCCACCTCACCGATCCTGCGACCGGTGAGGGGCTAGGAGCCGTGCTGCGTAAAACCCCGGCTCCCACGATATAAATGACTGGAGAGTTGCCAGATCTGTGGCCGGGCATGGGCACGGTGCCGACCTGCAGCAGTCGCGCCGTAAACCATGGCGCTGGTGGACCCGACCTGCCAGATAGTGCCTCCCTGGCCACTCCCTGGCCAACCCCTGACTCCACCCCCCCCCCCCCCCCCCAGTCCTTCCAGCCCTCTCGGAAACCCCCCAGCCAGCAGCACGGCTCCCATCCAACTGTGGCGGCAGGCACTGACCACAGTCCACAGCCGCCACGCCGGGTTCCAGAACGCTGAGACCACACGTCAACCACGTGGTCGGGAACTGGGCCCATCAGGGGCGGTGCATTGGGGGAGGGCCTTCAGGTGACCCACTGAGGCCGTCCTAACGGCTTGCGCCGCGTTGATGCCATTTCAGCGCGGGTGGAGCATACAAAACTTGCGTCAAACAGGAGCCTCCCTCGATTTTGGCGTCAAAACGGATTCTCCGCCCGATCATCGATTACGAAATAAGCTTCGGGGAAATGGTGATTCACGCCCTTATGTTCTCCCTCCGGAGCTAAATTGCACCTGATTTGTGCTCCCAACCTTCGGCAGGCAAATTTAAGCATGATGAGGATTGAGCAGGTGGCCCGATAGTGAGGTCTCACAGCTGGCTACATACTGCCCGATTAGCAATTCAGACCCCCACCCCTCCCGCATCGCAATTCAGGCCCCCCAAACCTTCCATACCCCCACCTCACAATGCAGCACCCCACACCCCCCCATACCCCCCACCTCGCAATTCAGGCCCCGCACACCCCCCCATACCCCCACCTCACAATTCAGCACCCCACACCCAGGTTTTCTGGGGCCTACCCAATACATGCGTGACCCAACCCACCCCTCCCACAGAGCGCCCCAAAGTAAGAGACCCCCAGAAACCCCCTACATAAAGAGACCTCCCAAAATAAACAGACACCCACAGCGATTCCCAAATAAAGAGACCCCCACCAAGACCCAATAAATAAGGACACCCTCCTCCAGAGACCCGCTAAATAAAGTGACCCCTGTCAGTAAGCCCCCTGGAGAGAAGCCCAGACAGAGGCAGTGAAACAAAGTTACTGCTTTAACACTCACTGGGCAATACACTTGCTGGCTCAGACACAGGAAGCAGCATCTGTCAATTTCTGGAAAGAATATACTAGTCAGCTGTGTTCAAACGTCCTCAGATCATTGAGCTGTCAACCATTCATTCATTTCCTTTACAAGGCTATGATTGACAGCTTCCAAACACACACAGCTACCAGCTTTGCTCCATTCATCTCCTTCACAGTTGAGTAACCCTGAAGTGCTCTAACCGCAATGATTATAAAATCATCTTTGATTGACAAGTCATTGACGTGCTCAATTCGATCAAATGCACTCAGCAACTTGCAATGAAAAATACAAGGAAATTACTTACTTAAATAATGTCTGATTTATTCAGTTTTTCATTTAGTCCATGCAGTACCCCCCTGATCCCCATCAGTTCTAAATTAATTTTATTTTCAGGATCTATACTTTCCACCTCCCCCCCCCCCCCCCTCCCCCACACACACTTCCCAAGATTTCAGATCTAAACTCTCTCTTCATCACATCCCCCTGCTCATTCAAGCCTCCACACTCCCCTCTTCGCTCCCTCATCCATCCACACTCACTACCCCTCCCTCCCTCCCTCCAGTGTCCACATTCTCCACAATCCCTGTCTCCAAACTCAACCCATTCACTTCACATATTCCACCTTCTCTCCAGCCACCAGACCATGCGGCCTTGCCAATATTCATCCTTTACCTCCGGGCTGGACCCGGCCTGGCTATCCTCCCAGCCTGGACCCCAGCCTTGCATCGCTCCACTCCCACGGCAACTCCAAATCTTCACAGACTGTCCCAGAAAATGTCAATTCTTGTTTCCAGCCAGCCCAGTGAGCAGAGATCATCAGTTGGTGGGGGAGAGAGGGAGGGGGAAATGGGCGGAAATGTGGGGGCACGGTGAAGATGGAGGGAGGAAGAAAAGGGTAGGGAAAAAGGAGGGGGAGGAGGATGAAGGAAAGAAGGGATAATGTGTAGGGGAGGAGAGGAAGAAGTAAAGGGGGGAAGGAGGGGGGGGGAAGAAGTGAGGAAAAGAAAGGGGAAGAGGGAAAGAAGGGGAAGAGCAGAAGGGATGAAAGAAGAGGTGGAAGAGTGGAAGGAAGAATGAAGAAGGAGGATAACAGAAGGGGGATGAAGAGGGTGAAGAAGAAGAGGAAGAGGAAAGAAGGGGAGCTGGAAGGGAACTTGTTTGAGGAGGGAACATGACCCTACACACTGTATAAATAAGCAGCTAGGATGAGGAAGGTTTTGGCTGTACAGTGTCACATTTTGTTGTGACCACAGCAGGACAGTAATTGATGACCAAAATGTCAGTTGGTAACTATCATTTGACATTGCAAGTGTGGTTCTATGTAAAATGCAGTTCCTGGAGAAAATGAAACAGAATAATAGCGGGATGATTGCTTGTGATATAAATGATATCAAATGATATCAAAACGATAGTATTTGAGAACAATTGACATGAAATTATGGCAAAATGATTGCAGTTGAGAGCAAAATGAAAGCTGTTGAAAGCAAATGATGTCAAATGGTGTGGAACATTTCAGGTAGGGCTGGAGGTGGCTACATTTTAACAGCTGCTGGGTTTGGCCAGATACATGGAAGTGTGAACCACAGATTGGAGGCAGGAAGTGATTAAAAGGTGATTAAATTGGTTTTGCTTCCTTGAAAGTTCATCGTTGAAATTTGTATCATGAGTTGAAACTGTGTTTATTAAGGTGAGTCATGATCGTGCTATGATTGGAGTGCAACTACCTTTTAGACAAGGGCCGGGATTCTCCGCTCTCCGGCGGGGCGGGCCGTACCAGTGCCGAGGAGTGGCGTAAACCTCCGCGCCTTCAGGGGCTAGGCCGGCGCCGGCGGGGTTGGTGCCTGCCAGCCGGTGCTGGTGGGGTTGGGGCGCGCCAACCGGCTCCGAAGGGCCTCCGCCGGCCGGCACGAGTTGGTACATGCGCGGGAATGCCAGGTTGTTCTGCTGTGATCTCAGCGCATGCGCAGGGGGGTTCTTCTCTGCGCCGGCCATGGCAGGTCATTACAGCGGCCGGCGCGGAGGGAAAGAGTGCCCCCATGGCACAGACCCGCCCGCAGATCGGTGGGCCCCGATCGCGGGCCAGGGCACCATGGGGCCCCCCCCAGGGCCAGATCCCCTGCGCCCCCCCACGAGGACTCCGCAGGCCGCCCGCAGAGCCGGTAAGGACCTTGTTTGATTTATGCCAGCGGGACTGGCAGAAAATGGGTGGCCACTCAGCCCATCGCGGAGCTGGGAATCGCCGGGGTGAGGGGTCACTGCCAACGGCCCCCGACCGGTGCAATGCGATTCCCGCCCATGCCGAAGGACCGGCGCCGGTGAATCTGGCAGCCGGCATCGGGGCGGAGCAGGATTAACACCGCTCCCCGGCGATTCTCCGACCCGGCGGGGGTTCGGAGAATCCTGCCAAAGGTTTTCTGCATTGTTTTTCTGGATCCTGCCAATGGACAACTTGTCAAGTAAATGGCCAACTTTGTAAATGTGGAAAAGACTTCAGATGAGTTATTTTTTAAGTCAATTTAGTGAATGAAAAGGTAGAGTACATTTCACACTATATTACGATAACCAAGTGTAAATGTTTAATATATTCCCATTGCTTTTATATGTTTCATTGAGATAGCAGTTCTGAAGTCTGTCTGTATCTTTGGTGAGTTTTATGGGCTCTTAATTGCAATCCAATGGCCTAATTGTTTTACAAGTGTTTGACATTGTTTACACAGCTGGTTTTAAGAGTCTGTTTACTCAGAGTTATATTGGGTTTCAACTTTTAATCAGACTTGTGAATTCTCTTTATGAAGGATAATGGGTGAGGAGATGAGGGAGTCAGTGTGAGGGGGTTAGGGAGTGATGGAGTTTTAAAGTGCCGAGAAGGTTTAACTCTATATAGATGAGCTGCTGATTGCACCAGACGAACCAGGCCGAGCCTTTTAACTTGTACACTCTGGACTCAGCTGGCCTTCATTCCCACCTCTAACTGTCCTCACCAGCATAAGGCTTGTCTCCAAACAGCTTGGAGCCTTGGAAAACCCCATGTCCTGGCAGTCTCAAGGAGGAGGGATTGCAACATCGGGATTTGTTCCAGATGACCTCCTCCAACATGAAAATCCGGATCCACCAATCACATTCTGACAATTAGATCACCTGCCCATTCTCTTTACTCCCTGTCACCTGCCCCTCAGCCAATTTCCTAACCTGGTCAGCAATTTGCCTTCATTTCCGTGAACTTGAACTTTAACTCACAGTCTCTAACCCGTTCTGTAAGTTCATATCAATATTCCTCTGTCCACAACTTCAGTCCCCAAAGAGATACAGCCAGGTTTGTCAGACATGGCCGACCCTTTACAAGTCATCGCTGACTCCCTCTGATCAGCGGAAGATTTTTAAGGTGTTCACTCACCCTATTCTTCGGGATAGACCCCAGCAATCTCCCAACAATGGATGTCAGGACAGCTGGTCTAGAATTCCTTTGTTTTCCTCTCTCATCTTTCTTAATGAAGAGAGTGACATGCACAATTTTTCAATCAAAAGGAAAGGTTCCAGAATTGAGAGAGCTTTGGAAGATTATAGGTAGGACATTTGCAATGTTCTCACCTATATCCTTTTCACCCGAGGAGGGAAACTATCTGGTCCTGACGTCTTGTCCTTTTTTAGTGCATTATTTTCTTGATTATTAATATCATGTTTACGTCAGTTTTGGTGAGTCCCTATCACCGATTTAATATTAGTTTCTTAAAATGACTACTTCACCGTCTCTACATCATGGTGCAAAATGATTATTCATTATGTTTGCAAAATGTAGCAGGCCAACCTGTTCCACACATACTGCTCACCCATCCTAACCCACAATACAACCATACAGCTCTATCACTGCACCATGTGCAGCCTTTATATCAGCAGTGCATGTATTTAAAATCAATGTATAATCTGTTGAGAAAGCAGTTCTGAAGTCTGTCTGTTTATTTGAAGAGTTTTATGGGCTTGCCACACTAAAGCTTCAAGGGCCTTGATAGTATGGATAGGGCCATCCTGTTCCCCTTGGTTCAGGGGTACATCACCAGGGGACCACAGATTCAGTGTAGGAGGTACTTTCAAACATCAGGGGTGGATTCTCTGCCAGCGGGGTTCTCTGTTTTGCCGATACCTGGGGGTTTCCCGATGGCGTGGGTCTGCCCCACAATGGGAAACCCCATTGACCAGCTGGCGTAATGGAAAATCCCGCCGGCGGGTCGAGGTAGAAATGTGGCGCGGCAGGGCGGAGAATCCAGCCCATGAATTAGGGACAAGAATAGGCCACTCAGCCCCTTGAAGCTGCTCCACTATTCAATAAGAACAAGGCTAAACTGATTGCAACCGTAGTCCATGTTCCCGGCTACCCCCAATAACATTTCGCCTCTCTGCTTTTCAAGAATCTATCTACTTCTGCTTCCACCGCTTTTAGAGGAAGGGAGTTCCAAAGGCTCACTACACTCTGAGAGAAAAATGTCATCCTCATCTCTGTCATCCTCCTATTATTAAAAACTGACCCCTTTTCCAGTTTATCCTACAAGAGGATACACCCTCTCCACATTCCCCCCTGTCAATACCTCTCAGCGTCTTCTATGTTTCAACCAACTGTGGCAAATGGTTACTTTTCAGGCAGGAAGATAGTAGTCAGTGGTGTTCCACAAGATTCAGTGCTAAGTTTGCAAATTTTTTGATACATGTTATGTAAATACTTGGACATTCGAATACAGAGTAAAATTTCAAAATTTGTCAATTATATCACAATTGGACGAATGGCAAACAGTGAAGATGCTGTGATCCCAACTGCAACAGGTCATAGATAGGCTGTCAGAATGGGCAGTGGAGGGGTAGATGAAATTTAATACAGAAAAGTGTAAGGCAATGCTTTTACCAGAAGGGATAGGGGGGAGTCAAGACAGACACAATGGACTTGGTTTTCATCGGGATGAATAGCACAGGTCAGGAAATTTCCTTGGCTCGCTGCACTCAGCCAGGGTGAAAATGATCCATGAGATCTGATTTTCTCTCTGGGGAGAGTGGGTCTAGGATGGAGTTCAGCTGATTGTGCACAGAAGCAGATTGGAGGCTTCCACTAGCGGCTGGCATGTGCCGAGGCAGGCTATTAAAAATCTTTGCCTTGGTACTCTGGGATTTGGACCCGATTGTTTCCTCTAATTTGAAGTCTTCTTATGTGATAACTCATTACCAACCTATCCCCATCATTCCCTCTGCACCCCCCCCCCATGCCCTCAAATCCGCTTGGCACAGTGTAGCCCTTATGACAACTCAGTGCCAACTCATGCCCCCACACACCACCCTTTGTCCTTGCACCCTCCATGTAAACTCATTCGATATTCACCAGGGGCAGATCTCAGGAACCATGATGAGATAAATTAAAGGTCTAAATATCTATTCCACCCTTCACTAGAGTTAATAAAATACTGCCACTCGTAGGCGGTCAGGGTGGACTTGGCAGCAGGGCAGTCTGGAGTGGGCGGGGGGTGGGGGGCTGGCGGAAATGAAGGGGTGTGAATGCCTGCCAATTGGTCCTCTGATTAGCACAGGGAACCTGAAAAGTAGACTAGGTGGATTGGCCATGCTAAATTGCCCCTTAGTATCCAAATGTTAGGTGGGGTTACGACAATAGGTGGTGAGTGGGCCTATGCAGGATGTTCTTTCAGCGGGTCAGTGCAGACTTGATGGGCCAAATGGCCTCCTTCTGCACTGTAGGGATTCTATGATTATGAGCAGGTAGCATTTTGTGATCTGAGGAAGTTGCAATGCCTGATAAATGTCCTGTGTGTGCCACAGGGTGTGTATCTAAATGTGGAAGACAACACAGCAAGGTGTACACACCACCTAATATCGCGATACATTTCATATTCTCTCAGGTATATGTGGATTGCAAGGCAATGGTGTGTTGTAAATTGACTTTGAAATAATTCTTATTCATCTGTTCCGGTGAGATCAGTCAACATGTCGCCTGCTGGCGATTGTGCTTTTTATGTTTGCTTAGCTGTCGCTGCCTTGGGTTTGGTTTATGAGATTTTTAGGAACTCTGGGTGACATGAGGACCTCTGTCTAAACCAGGTAAATGACCATCTTCACACAGCAACACACTTGGCCTGGCAGGAGGAGAACTCTCTCATCATCCTCACTCTGTGATAATGGTAACGCTAAGTGGTAGATCCATCTAAATGATAAGAGGAGCCATTTTGCCCACCTGTGAAACAGTGGAGGCCGAATTATCCTGAGCCACTAGCATCAATCAACGGCCTGAAGTAATTTATCAGCCTGACTTCGCTCTCCTGCTAACACATAAAATGCACCAACCCAGTCAGCCTCAAACATTGAGAAAAAGCACCGAGTGCTGTGTGAACAATAGTTGCTGCATTTCTCCACATTAGCGACAAGTTCCAAAAAAAATCATTTGCTGTGAAGTTATTGAGATGTGAAAGATATATAAATGCAAGTCATTTTGTTTTTCTTAAAAATTAGGGCTTATTTCATTCTCACAGTGTGCAAGCTGAAATGTTACAAAATCCCTGGTCTGGCTAACAATTTATGGATGAGAAAAGGAACGTTCCAATGCTCATTTCTATATTATACACATAGAATCAAACTGCAGCAATGTGTTAGATAGCTGTAATTGGTTTAAAAGAAATATGATAGGGCTGGACTCTCCTATTTGGAGGCTAAGTGCTGACGCCGGTGTGGGAACTGTGGCCTTTTACGACATAAAATCGGCGGCGAACCCTCACCAATCCTGGGAGCGGTGAGGGGCTAGCAACCATGCCGGGTAATACCCCCGGCTCCCGCGACAAAAACGGCTGGAGAATGGCCGGGTCCACGGCCGCACAAGCACACGATGACGACCTGCAGCGGTCGCTCCATAAAACATGGTGTCGGCCGGGCGCGGACCGACCGGCCAAATATTGCCTTCTGGTCACTCCCTGGCCACCCCCCACCAGTCACCCCAGAGCTCGCGGAAGTGCCGCCCCCCCCCCCTCCACCAGCCAGCAGGACGGCTCCCGGCCAACGGTGGCGGCACTGGACACAGCCCTCAGCTGCCACACCGGGTTCCTGACCACTGAGAGCATATGCCCCCCCCCCCCCCGCGGTTGGGAACTCAGCCCATTGGGAGCGGAGCTTCGGGGGAGAGCCTCCCGAGGACGCCCCAATGCCGTTCCAATGGCGTGCGGAATGTGATGCGATGACGCCATTTCAGAGTGGGCGGAGAACAGAAAACCAGCGTCAAATCAGCTCCGCCCCTGATTTGGGCGTCGGAAGGGATTCTCCACCCGATTGCCAATTACCTTATCGGTGTTGGACAGCGGAGCCCAGAATTTCTAAAACCTCATTAGTATGCTTTGAAATTATTGTCTTGTGTGTTGGTGAGACTTGGATTGTGCATTGTCTTTTCGCTCATATTGTGCACTGTGGCATGGGATCTTCCTTCATAGAATCATGGAATTCCTACAGTGCAGAAGGAGGCCATTTGGCCCATCAAGTCTGCACCAGCACACCAAAAGGCTATTCCCCTCTCCTGTCCCCATAACCAAACCTGTACATCTTTGGACACTATGGGGCAATCCACCCAACCTGCACATCTTTGCACTGTGGGAGGAAACCGGAGCACCCGGAGGAAACCCACGCAGACGCGGGGGAGAATACAAAGTCAACACAGGCAGTCACCCAAGGTAGGAATCGAATCTGGCTCCCTGGCATTGTGAGGCAGCAGTGCTAACCCCTGTGCTACCTTTGCCCCATTTCTTTGGGTGGCCATTGAGCAAAATAGGTTCCCAAGTCCACATCCTTTCCATGGAACCTGTGAAATGAGTAAGAAAGGGTTGATCAAAACAAGGTGAAGTTCAGTCATCTAGTCAGAAGATTGGGACGTATTGGGATGCTTCAGTTATCACGAAGGCCTGTTTTTGGAATCCTAGGAATACTCAGCAGATAGGACTCTGACAAATGATTCCTCAATGACAGAAAAGCCAGCTGGAATATCCCAACAGCTGCTCTGCCAGGTGAAGACTACAGCAAAGCAAAACCTCCAATCGCCTTGGTTTCTTGCTATTGGATCAAGGTTTCATTCGGTCAAGATGTGTGCAAGCTGGTGAGTAATGGTTCCCCCATTCTAAAAGTTATCACACACACAGGCATCTTTCTTTCCAAGCACATCTCTCAAGCCCCTCCAAGCAAATGGCTATAGTAGCAGGATTGTGTTATCTGGAAGATTCTAGTCATGACCTGGCACAGAGACAGCTACAAAATGGTCGTCTAGAACTTGGCTGAGGCAGAAGTGAACAAACTGTCCCCTTTAGCATCGACCTTTCTTTTCCCTGACTGTGCAGAGGGCTTGAAATTGTACCCGGCACATCATAGATATCATAGAATTTACAGTGCCGAAGGAGGCCATTCTGCCCATCGAGACTGCACCGGCTCTTGGAAAGAGCACCCTACCCAAGGTCAACACGTCCACCCTATCCCCATAACCCAGTAACCCCACCCAATACTAAGGGCAATTTTGGGCACTAAGGGCAATTTATCATGGCCAATGGGAGCTGTCAAAAGGAGCTGTCAAGACTGTTAAGATGACCTGTCAGAACTGTCAAGAATACCTCTCAAGATTGTCAAGAGGGCCTGTCAAGGCCAACTGTCAAAAGGGACTGTCAATCTGTTGAGGCATTTAAAAGTCCTGTCCTTTAATTCTTTGAGAATAAATATCTGGAGTGTTAAAAAAAAGTTTGTGATGGGTTCAGAGACAAAGGTTGGCATGGAGGGGATGGGGGCGGGAATAGGACACAATGTGGCATGGGTTGGCATGGATGGGGCATGTGGAGTGTTTGAGGGGGTGAGGGGTGAGAGCTGGAGGGATGTTTATTGTTTATTTTCAAACTCTGGCTAAGTGCGGGAGCACAGGGGTAGGACTTGCAGCCAGCCCGCCTCCGCATTCAACTCTGAAGCTGGCAACTCTGACTTCCTTTTAATCTGATTAGGATCACAAAGTAAGAAGTCTTACAACACCAGGTTAAAGTCCAACAGGTTTGTTTCAAACACGAGCTTTCGGAGCACGGCTCCTTCTTCAGGTGAATGGAAAGGCTTGTTCCAGAAATGTTTATATAGACACAGTCAGAGATGCCCCGGAATGCGAGCACCTGCAGGCAATCAAATCATCAAAGATGCAGAGAGAGAGGTAACTCCAGGTTAAAGAGGTGTGAATTGTCCCAAGCCAGTTCAGTCGGTAGGCCTCTGCAAGTCCAGGCTTGTTGGTGGGGGCCGAATGTAATGCGACATGAATCCCAGATCCCGGTTGAGTCCGCATTCATGCGTGCGGAACTTAGCTATAAGTTTTTGCTCAGCAATTTTGCGTTGTCGCGTCTCCTGAAGGCCTCCTTGTAGAATGCTGACCCGGAGATCAGAGGCTGAATGTCCTTGACTGCTGAAGTGTTCCCCAACTGGAAGGGAACAGTCCTGCCTGTTGATAGTCGCACGATGCCCGTTTATTCGTTGTCGCAGTGTCTGCATGGTCTCGCCAATGTACCACGCTTCGGGACATCCTTTCCTGCAGCGTATGAGGTAGACTACATTGGTCGAGTCGCACGAGTATGCGCCGCGTACCTGGTGGGTGGTGTTTCCACGTGTAATGGTGGTGTCCATGTCGATGATCTGGCATGTCTTGCAGAGATTACCCTGGCAGGGTTTTGTGGTGTTGTGGTTGCTGTTCTGAAGGCTGGGTAATTTGCTGCAAACAATGGTTTGTTTGAGGTTGCGCGGTTGTTTGAAGGCCAGTAGTGGGGGTGTGGGGATGACCTTGGCAAGATGTCCATCCTCGCTGATGATGTGTTGGAGGCTGCGAAGAAGATGTCGTAGTTTCTCCGCCCCAGGAAAGTACTGGACGACGAAGGGTACTCTGTCAGTGGTGTCCCGGTGTTTGTCTTCTGAGGAGGTCGGTGCGGTTTTTTGCTGTGGCGCGGTGGAACTGTCGATCAATGAGTCGAGCGCCATATCCCGTTCGTACGAGGGCATCTTTCAGCATCTGTAGGTGTCTGTTGCGCTCCTCCTTGTCTGAGCAGATCCTGTGTATACGGAGGGCTTGTCCATAGGGGATGGCTTCTTTAATGTGTTTCGGGTGAAAGCTGGAGAAGTGGAGCATCGTGAGATTATCTGTGGGCTTGCGGTAAAGCGAGGTGCTGAGGTGACCGTCCTTGATGGAGACGAGTGTGTCCAAGAATGGAACTGAATTTGGAGAATAGTCCATGGTGAGTTTGATGGTGGGATGGAACTTATTGATGTCATCGTGTAGTCGTTTCAGTGATGTCTCGCCGTGGGTCCAAAGGAAAAAAATGTCATCGATGTATCTGGTGTATAGCATCGGTTGAAAGTCCTGTGTGGTGAGGAAGTCCTGTTCAAACTTGTGCATGAAGATGTTGGCATATTGAGGTGCAAATTTGGTCCCCATGGCTGTTCCGTGCGTCTGGATGAAGAATTTGTTGTCGAAGGTGAAGACGTTGTGGTCTAGAATGAAACGGATGAGTTGCAGAATTGCGTCTGGAGATTGGCAGTTGTCGGTGTTGAGGACTGAGGCTGTTGCAGCAATGCCGTCGTCATGGGGGATGCTGGTGTAGAGTGCCGAGACATCCATTGTGACGAGGAATGTTCCTGGTTCAACTGGTCCATGGGTGCTGAGTTTCTGTAGGAAGTCCGTCGTGTCGCGACAGAAGCTGGGTGTACCTTGTACGATGGGTTTCAAGATGCCCTCGATGTGGCCAGAGAGGTTCTCACACAGGGTCCCATTGCCTGAAACGATAGGACGGCCTGGTGTGTTGGCCTTGTGTATTTTCGGGAGGCAGTAGAGATCTCCAATGCAGGGATTACGTGGGATGAGAGCACGTAGGGTGTTCTGAAGGTCTGGATCTAAGGTCTTGATCAGTCTGCTGAGTTGGCGGATGTGTTCCTTGGTTGGATCTGCGGGTAACTGCCTGTAGTGTTCCTGGTTGTCGAGTTGTCGGTATACTTCTTTGCAGTAGTCTGTTCTGTTCAGTATGACGGTGGCCCCTCCTTTGTCTGCTGGTTTGATGACGATGTTGCGGTTGGTCTTGAGAGTGCGGATGGCGTTGCGTTGTGCTTGGGTGACGTTTGAGGCTGCCTTGTGATTGCGAGTGATGAATCTGGCATTGACACAACTTCTGACGGCTTGAGCATACATGTCGAGTCTAGGGCAGCGGCCTTCCGGAGGGGTCCAATTTGACTCTTTCCTTTTCGGTTGCTGCACTGCAGATCTCGCGGTCTGCTGTTCCGGTTCATTGGTCGTGTCCCTGGGTTCGCTGTCGGCCTCTTGGGGTCTGTGGAAGAATTCCCGGAGCCTCATTCGCCTGATGAATTCCTCCGTATCTGCCGCGAGACTGATGGGGTCCATTTTGGTGGTGGTGCAGAAATTGAGCCCTCTGCTGAGGACTTCGATTTCGTCTGGTTGAAGGGTGTAGTCTGACAAGTTGACAATGGATTTCCCTGTATTGTTTTCGACTGTTGTACCGGGAGAAGCTTGATTGCTGCTGGTGGTGATGCCAAGTTTCTCAAGCTTCCTGTTCTTGGTGTGCATGTAGGTGGCATAGTATTGCTGTCTCATCTGTTTGGCGGTGTTCCGCAGCTGGTCTGACCAGCTGCGGAACACCGCCAAACAGATGAGACAGCAATACTATGCCACCTACATGCACACCAAGAACAGGAAGCTTGAGAAACTTGGCATCACCACCAGCAGCAATCAAGCTTCTCCCGGTACAACAGTCGAAAACAATACAGGGAAATCCATTGTCAACTTGTCAGACTACACCCTTCAACCAGACGAAATCGAAGTCCTCAGCAGAGGGCTCAATTTCTGCACCACCACCAAAATGGACCCCATCAGTCTCGCGGCAGATACGGAGGAATTCATCAGGCGAATGAGGCTCCGGGAATTCTTCCACAGACCCCAAGAGGCCGACAGCGAACCCAGGGACACGACCAATGAACCGGAACAGCAGACCGCGAGATCTGCAGTGCAGCAACCGAAAAGGAAAGAGTCAAATTGGACCCCTCCGGAAGGCCGCTGCCCTAGACTCGACATGTATGCTCAAGCCGTCAGAAGTTGTGTCAATGCCAGATTCATCACTCGCAATCACAAGGCAGCCTCAAACGTCACCCAAGCACAACGCAACGCCATCCGCACTCTCAAGACCAACCGCAACATCGTCATCAAACCAGCAGACAAAGGAGGGGCCACCGTCATACTGAACAGAACAGACTACTGCAAAGAAGTATACCGACAACTCGACAACCAGGAACACTACAGGCAGTTACCCGCAGATCCAACCAAGGAACACATCCGCCAACTCAGCAGACTGATCAAGACCTTAGATCCAGACCTTCAGAACACCCTACGTACTCTCATCCCACGTAATCCCTGCATTGGAGATCTCTACTGCCTCCCGAAAATACACAAGGCCAACACACCAGGCCGTCCTATCGTTTCAGGCAATGGGACCCTGTGTGAGAACCTCTCTGGCCACATCGAGGGCATCTTGAAACCCATCGTACAAGGTACACCCAGCTTCTGTCGCGACACGACGGACTTCCTACAGAAACTCAGCACCCATGGACCAGTTGAACCAGGAACATTCCTCGTCACAATGGATGTCTCGGCACTCTACACCAGCATCCCCCATGACGACGGCATTGCTGCAACAGCCTCAGTCCTCAACACCGACAACTGCCAATCTCCAGACGCAATTCTGCAACTCATCCGTTTCATTCTAGACCACAACGTCTTCACCTTCGACAACAAATTTTTCATCCAGACGCACGGAACAGCCATGGGGACCAAATTTGCACCTCAATATGCCAACATCTTCATGCACAAGTTTGAACAGGACTTCCTCACCACACAGGACTTTCAACCGATGCTATACACCAGATACATCGATGACATTTTTTTCCTTTGGACCCACGGCGAGACATCACTGAAACGACTACACGATGACATCAATAAGTTTCATCCCACCATCAAACTCACCATGGACTATTCTCCAAATTCAGTTCCATTCTTGGACACACTCGTCTCCATCAAGGACGGTCACCTCAGCACCTCGCTTTACCGCAAGCCCACAGATAATCTCACGATGCTCCACTTCTCCAGCTTTCACCCGAAACACATTAAAGAAGCCATCCCCTATGGACAAGCCCTCCGTATACACAGGATCTGCTCAGACAAGGAGGAGCGCAACAGACACCTACAGATGCTGAAAGATGCCCTCGTACGAACGGGATATGGCGCTCGACTCATTGATCGACAGTTCCACCGCGCCACAGCAAAAAACCGCACCGACCTCCTCAGAAGACAAACACCGGGACACCACTGACAGAGTACCCTTCGTCGTCCAGTACTTTCCTGGGGCGGAGAAACTACGACATCTTCTTCGCAGCCTCCAACACATCATCAGCGAGGATGGACATCTTGCCAAGGTCATCCCCACACCCCCACTACTGGCCTTCAAACAACCGCGCAACCTCAAACAAACCATTGTTTGCAGCAAATTACCCAGCCTTCAGAACAGCAACCACAACACCACAAAACCCTGCCAGGGTAATCTCTGCAAGACATGCCAGATCATCGACATGGACACCACCATTACACGTGGAAACACCACCCACCAGGTACGCGGCGCATACTCGTGCGACTCGACCAATGTAGTCTACCTCATACGCTGCAGGAAAGGATGTCCCGAAGCGTGGTACATTGGCGAGACCATGCAGACACTGCGACAACGAATAAACGGGCATCGTGCGACTATCAACAGGCAGGACTGTTCCCTTCCAGTTGGGGAACACTTCAGCAGTCAAGGACATTCAGCCTCTGATCTCCGGGTCAGCATTCTACAAGGAGGCCTTCAGGAGACGCGACAACGCAAAATTGCTGAGCAAAAACTTATAGCTAAGTTCCGCACGCATGAATGCGGACTCAACCGGGATCTGGGATTCATGTCGCATTACATTCGGCCCCCACCAACAAGCCTGGACTTGCAGAGGCCTACCGACTGAACTGGCTTGGGACAATTCACACCTCTTTAACCTGGAGTTACCTCTCTCTCTGCATCTTTGATGATTTGATTGCCTGCAGGTGCTCGCATTCCGGGGCATCTCTGACTGTGTCTATATAAACATTTCTGGAACAAGCCTTTCCATTCACCTGAAGAAGGAGCCGTGCTCCGAAAGCTCGTGTTTGAAACAAACCTGTTGGACTTTAACCTGGTGTTGTAAGACTTCTTACTGTGCTCACCCCAGTCCAACGCCGGCATCTCCACATCATAGGATCACAAAGACATCTCTTATGTTAGTTCAAGATATACGAGCTTACAATGTGGTCTATCACGAAATATCTATGTTTCAACAAAGACTAAAGATGTAGAGAGTGACACTGTGGAGAGTGATATCACAGCTGTTGCCTTTGACATTGCTTACGCAATATTCCAAAGTATTATCACACATTGGGGAAATCAGTACCGATGTAGCTTTCACTCCAGAGGAATTGGAGAGGGACACTGACTATATAGAGAATGATTAGTTGAATTCATACAGTACAAATTATCAATCTCATTAAATCGGAACCAAGCCAAGTAAAGTAATTGAAGTGAAAGTCAATTCATCATGAAAAAGAATATTTTTGAGCACAATAATTTTGTGTAAATCTCGGCATTTGTGTTTCCTATTTGAGGGATTGAAATTGTAAATTAAGCTAATTACTGAAAGGAGGTAATGAAGTGAATTAATTACTGAATTAAAGCTGAAATGTTTCAAACAAGTGACTTAATGGGGATGGATTTCACTAATGGATTTGATGGTGGTGGGGAAATGTTAAATCCAGCATGTGACGTACCCCATGGCCTTTCCACTCATCCCTGCCATCATTGTGATTATGCCAATGGTGGGGATGTCCATTTAATTGCCTTATCCTGCAACTGAGTGGCAAGCCTGGCAGGTTTCCCCAAGCAGGCTGGTGATGGACTGCACATCGGTGCCCATCAATACCAACCCCCCCCCCCCCCCCCCCCCCCCACCCCTGCCCTGTATCACCATAAGATAAAGAAGCAGAATTAGGCCATCTTGCCCATCTCATCTGCTTCGCCATTCGATCATGGCTGATATGTTCCACATCCCCATTCTTCTGCCTTCTCCCCATAACCCTGATCCACTTATTAATCAAGAAATTACCTGATTGATGAAGGAACCCCCCTTCAAAGGTTTTATTGATCCCAAGGTTGTGCATTCTCCAGCGCCTCTCAAGCCACAGCACTCCACTCATTCACCCTTCCCAACCGCCCCGTAAATCCACTGGGGGCCAAGAAAGACATTTGACAAGACTCCCAAACACTCACAAGTACTTAGAATCCCCACAGTACAGAAGGAGGCCATTCAGCCCATCTAATCTGCCCCAGCCCTCTGAAAGAGGCCCACTCCCCGCCCTACCTCTTTAACCCCATAACCCAGCTAATCTGCACATTTTTGGACAGGAAGGAGCAATTCACCATGGCCAATCCACCTAACCTGCGCACCTTTGGACTGTGAGAGGAAATCTGGAGCACCCGGAGGAACCCACGCAGACACAGGGAGAATGTGCAAACTCTACAGAGACAGTGACCCAAGGTCAGAATTGAACCCGAGCCCCTGGCACTTTGGGGCAGCAATGCTAACCACCATGCCACCCATTCTGATCTCTTGCTACGTGTCTTCTCCTGGCCCAATGGACCTGTGGATTTTCTGGCTTCTGACAGGCCGGCAGACCTCTGAGGTGGAACTTCCTGTTCCTGAGAATTGTAAATCCAACTCCAGCTGATTAATCTTTCTGCTAGATGATACAGCCAGTGTTCCCCTTAGTGGGTTCCTCGCTGACCTTTTAGGTGCGGGAGTGGGGAACCCGCTCAGCATATAACGCGGCCCACTGAAGCATTTTTGTGGCCTGATTTTCAGCTTTAATGCCGATTCCAGTCAGTCGACGTGCCCATGGGGCGAATATTTCAGCTTATTACTTCACAAAAATATTGTCGTTATCTTGTTTTGTAAATCTTATTTTTAACTTTCATCTTTTTCTTTCCCAGGCACAGGATGGGTAGCCCCGCTTGTTACATTATATTTAGCATTTCACTGCAGCCCAAGCCAGATGTGAAACCTAAACAAATGATCCCAGTGAAGGTTTGATGCAGTGTGTGGGGGAAATGCAAACTGACTAGCAGCTGTGTCTGAGCTACTTTCAAAGAAATCACGGCCTCAGCTATATTTTCAGAAGGAAACAAATTCTTATTCATGTGCACAATTATAACTGCATCTACAGAATGATATTGTTAAATTGAGGAGAACTGCAACACGACATTTAGCATGAATGTTGATCTCATCATAGATTGGTCAAGCACTCTTAAATCAAGAGTTATCTTTTGGCCACAAAAGTAGGAACCAGCAGGCAGTGGACAAATTAACTAATTAAAGGTAAACCGCACAGCTCAAGTTAATGAACCAATCTGCTGTGATTGTCTGTCAGGACGACGAGCGGTTTTTCAGTAATTTGCCCGGCAAAAATATCTCATATCAGACAGTTCTGCTTTTGGATTGGGATGAAAATTAACAGTGATTCAAAACCAACGAATTTGTACTGTTACTCAACTGGAATAATTTGCCGATGATACGAAGTTAGGTGGTCAGGCAGGTAGTGCTGAGGAAGTGGGGAGGCTGCAGAAGGATCTAGACAGTTTGGGAGAGTGGTGCAGGAAATGGCTGATGCAATTCAACGTGAGAAAATGTGAGGTCTTGCACTTTGGAAAAAAGAATCCAAGCATAGACTACTTTCTAAACTGTGAGAAAATTCATAATGCCAAAGTACAAAGGGATCTGGGAGTGCTAGTCGAGGATTCCCTAAAGGTAAACATGCAGGTTGAATCTGTGATTAAGAAAGCGAATGCAATGTTGTCATTTATCTCAAGAGGGTTGGAATATAAAAGCAGCGATGTGCTACTGAGCCTTTATAAGGCTCTGGTTAGGCCCCATTTGGAGTACTGTGTCCAGTTTTGGGCCCCGCATCTCAGGAAGGACATACTGGCACTGGAGCGTGTCCAGCGGAGATTCACACGGATGATCCCTGGAATGGCGGGTCTAACATATGATGAACGGCTGAGGATCCTGGGATTGTATTCATTGGAGTTTAGAAGGTTAAGGGGAGATCTAATAGAAACTTACAAGATAATACATGGCTTAGAAAGGGTGGATGCAAAGAAACTGTTTCCGTTAGGCGAGGAGACGAGGACCCGTGGGCACAGCCTTAGAATTAGAGGGGGTAAATTCAGAACAGAAATGCGGAGACATTTCTTCAGCCAGAGAGTGGTGGGCCTGTGGAATTCATTGCCGCGGAGTGCAGTGGAGGCCGGGACGCTAAATGGCTTCAAGGCAGAGATAGATAAATTCTTGATGTCGCGAGGAATTAAGGGCTACGGGGAGAATGCTGGTAGGTGGAGTTGAAATGCCCATCAGCCATGATTGAATGGCGGAGTGGACTCGATGGGCCGAATGTCCTTACTTCCACTCCTATGTCTTAGGGTCTTATGGTCTTATGGAATTTTGTTTGTGTGAATTGTGCGGAAAATTTGCAGAGCTACAATTCAGCCCTGAGGGTTGAAAGCATGTTTCTTAAATAAAATACTATTATTCTTATTTCATAGAATTTACAGTGCAGAAGGTGGTCATTCAGCCCATCGAGTCTGCACCGGTTCTTGGAAAGAGCATCCTACCCAAGCCCACACCTCCACTCTACCCCCATAACCCAGTAACCCCACCTGACACTAAGGACAATTTTGTACATTCAGGACACTTTGAGTTATTTCTACTCTCTATTTCATAGAATCATAGAATTTATAGTGCAGAAGGAGGCAATTCGGCCCATTGAGTCTGCACCGGCTCTTTGAAAGAGCACCCTACTTAAGCCCACACCACCCTCTACCCGTAACCCAGCAACCCCATCTAACCTAAGGGCAATTTAGCATGGCAATTCCACCTAACCTGCACATCTTTGGACTGTGGGAGGAAACCGGAGCACCCCGGGGGAAACCCACGCAGACACGGGGAGAACGTGCAGACTCCACACAGACAACTACCCAAGCGGGAATCGAACCTGGGGCCCTGGCGCTGTGAAGCTGTAGTGCTAACCGCTGTGCTACCGTGCTGCCTTTCTGTCCACTAACCAATCCTCAATCATGTTAATGTATTTCCCCAAACCCATGAGTTCTAATGTTGTAATAATCTCTTGTGTGATCCCTTATTAACTACTTTTTGTAAATCCAAACTAATTCTATCCACTGGGTTGCCCCTTATCCATCTTGTTAGTTGTAACTTCAAGAAAGCTTAAATAGATTTTTCAAAACTGTATAAATCTATGTTGACTTTCTCCACCCATTTTATTATTTTCTCAGTACCAAGTTAACACTTCCATGAAAGTAGATTATAACATTGTCCTTACTACAGCTGTTAGGCTAACTGGCCTCTCGTTCTCTGTTTTCATAGAATCATAGAATACCTACAGTGCAGAAGGTGGCCATTCAGCCCATCGAGCCTGCACCGACTCTCCGAAAGAGCACCCACCTAGACCCAGAAGCCCATCTAACCTTTGGACAATAAGGGGCAATTTAGCAAGGCCAATCCACCAAACCTGCACATCTTTGAGCTGTGGGAGGGAACCGGAGCACCCGGGGGAAACCCACGCAGACACGGGGAGAACGTGCAGACTCCACACAGACAGTCACCGAAGGTCAACATCGAATGGGAACCCTGGCACTGTGAGGCAGCAGTGCTAACCACTGTGCCACTGTGCCGTTTTCTATTTCCTTCCTTTCTTGAATAGCGAGGTTATGTTTGTTATGTTCCACAGGATGTGTTATAGAATATAGGGAATTCGGGAAGATAAACATCCCCATTATCTCTGGAGTCATCTCTTTTAGACCCTAGGGTGTTGGCTTTTAGATCCAGCGAACATGCCCGCTTTCAGTCCCAATAATCTCTTCAGAACTATTTCTTTATGAATATTAATATACTTTAATTCCTTATTTTCACTAGACCATTAATTTATAATTACTTCCATTCTGTTTAACATGGACTGAGTGTTTAAAGCCATGAGGACCACAGAGGTACCACCATGATGTAATCTCTGCTGAGTGTTTTCTTAAACAAAACCATTGACAGCTCCGGGCTGTTTTTCATATTTAAGAAAAACCTCAGATTATTACCCTTAAACAGGTCTTATTCACTCTTCAAGAGGTTTTCGGTCTACTCCACCAATTGTAACTCAGACCCTGATCTAATTGGCCTTGGGAACAGTGAAAATGCGGTTCAGTCGAAGAAATAATCCTGTTGAGATTGATTATTTTGCTTTAGTGAATCTCGCCCCCCACTCTACCCACCCCCCGCGAATGGCAAAAATGAGGGTCGGGATTCTCCGTTAGCCGACACCGGAATCGGGAAACGTGCCCCAGCTGACCCATCAGCTATATGGGCATGTTCCAGCGCAACCAGTGCCATCACGTTGGCTGGATGGTGCGTGTGGGGAGTGAAATGTGTATATGATGATGTATCCTGTCGGCCTCCTGAGTGTCAATCGTGAATCTGGCTAATCCGGCACCGTTTCTGAATCGGTCCAGGTGCGGCGCAGTTTTGCTGTCGTGGAAGTCCATGAATCCTGACCTGGCATCAACACTTAGTCTCAGGAGTGGAGATTCCAACTGGAGGTCTATCGGTAATAGGAGTGGTGCTTCTGCATTCGAATCCCTCCCGATATTTTTAAAGGCCACAAGAGTTGGCTGACTTTGCAAAAGTCCGGCCCCATGAGTAACCTGTGCACAGTGCACATATCGCATGGTTATGCATATTGTTTAATGTTCCAACAGACCCAACAAATCAGCTCCTCTTTCTGCTGATTGAACATCGCCGGCAATGATACCCCTTTAAATCACTTCATTATTCTTTTGATATGAGCTCCGTACAGGATCATTTTTATGGGTCTGTGTTTCATGTTTAAATAGAAGCAAACAAGAACTCGCACAAAACGGGCAGGGATTTTACGACATCTTCAGGTCCTGCCGAAGACAATGGGGTCTTTAACGGCTTGGCACGCTTTGAGGCGGAGCCATAGAATTCTCACCAATATGTGACCAGATAGTGCAGTAAAGAATGATCAAGTATTATTACTAATCAGAAAATAGACACCACAATCATCCTTAGATACTGGGGTGGTACCAGAAGACTGGAGAATTGCTCAAAAGAAGGGTGTAACTATGAACCCAGTAATTGCAGGTCAGTCAGTGTTTAACAGTTTTATTATTTGCCTGATTCCTCTGATGGGGGGTTTGTCTTACACACTGCACCCATTCGAGTTCAGAAGAATGAGAAGTCATCTTATTGGAATGTACAACATCCTGAGGGGGCTTGACAGGGTGGATACTGAGAGGATGTTTCCCCTTGTGGGAGTGACCAGGGCGAGATTCTCTGGCCTCCCTGCGGTGTGTTTCTCGGTGGCGGTAGGCGGCCCACCATTGGTCAGATAGGGGGAATCTTCTCGTCCCTCTGCTCTCAATGGTATTTCCCATTGAATACACCCCATGTCACCGGTAAACCTGGGCCGGGATTCTCCCCTACGGGGGATCCCGGCGTGTTGGAGTGGTGTGAACCACTCCGGCGTTGGGTTGACCCAAATGTGCGGAAGTCTCCGCACCTTTAGGGGCCAAGCCCTCACATTGAGTGGTTCCCACTCTGCCGGCTGGTGTGAACGGCCAAAGGCCGTTCATGCCAGCCGGGGCCGAAAGGACTTCGCCAGCCAGCGTAAGTCCGCTCATGCGCCGGAACGTCAGTGGCTGCTGACGTCATACCGGCGCATGCGCAGGAGAGGGGGTCTCTTCCGCCTCCGCCATGGTGAAGACCATGGTGAAGGCAGAAGGAAAAGAGTGCCCCCACGGCACAGGCCCGCCCGCCGAACGGTGGGCCCCGATCGTGGGCCAGGCCATCGTGGGAGCACCCCCCGGGGTCAGATCGCCCCGAGCCCCCCCCCTCAAGACCCCGGCGCCCGCCCGCGCCGTCAATCCTGCTGGTAAGAGAGGTGGTTTCATCCACGCGGTGGGAGAGGCTAGTCAGCGGCGGGACTTCAGCCCATCGCGGGCCGGAGAATCGCCGCGGGGGGCCCGCCGACCAGCGCGGCGCGTTTCCCGCCCCCGGCGAATCTCGGGGGACGGAGAATTCGGGACACGGCGGGGGCGGGATTGACGCCGGCCCCGGGTGATTCTCCGACCCGGCGGGGGGTCGGAGAATCCCGCCCCTGAAGCGGGAGTGCGTCATCGACAGAACCAGAAGGTCCCACTGGCGTGAATAGCTGGCGGTTGTCGCCCTAGAACAAAAGGACACAGTTTAAAAATAAGGAGGTACCCTTTTAAGACAGAGTAGAGGAGACATTTGTTTCTCTTAGAGAGTCATGAATCTTCTCCAGTCTTTGAATATTTTTATGGTAGATTTTTGACTAACAAAGGAATCAAAGGGTATCGGGGGCAGGCAAGAAAGTGGTGTCAAGACCATAATCAAATCAGCCATGAGTTTACTGAATGGCGAATCAGGCTCGATGGGCCGAGTGGCCTACCCTTGCTCCTAATTCGTGTGTGCATATATATGTATAACCGCGGTGGTAGGGAAACTTTAAGAAACAATTATTTGGAACAGAATTTAACAGCTACTTGGAAAAATGCAGGGTTTTTTTAAGGAAAGCCAGAATGAATTTGTGAAGAGGAGGAACTACTTCTCGTAGAGGGTGGTGCATTTGTGAAACTTGCTGTCCCATAGTGCGGTGAAATCTGAGTCATTAAATGGTTTCAAGAAGGAGAGAGATATATTTATGATTTTAAACATAGGTTAAAAGTATATGGGGAACAGGTAAGGAGGTGGATTTGAGACCAGGACGAGATCAGCCATGATCTGATTGAATGGCAGAGAAGGCTCGAAGGGCTGAATTGCCTACTTCTGCTCCTAATTCCTATGTTCCTAAGAACAAATCATATTTAACTAACTTGCTTATGTGTTTTGATGAGGGCTGTTGAGAGGAATGTTAATTCCAATAATTATATGTTGAGGAAGAATGAGACTGAAGCTCACCTGCACTTGGAAACATGTTTCTTCCCAAGACTGCAAAGTCACAGACTCTCCTAGTTCCTCCCAGACACTCAGATGGAACTAATTTATATACTCTTACGCTATTTCCCAAAGCCTTCCTCATCTGGGGACAGTTTTGCTTAATTAACCAACTTAAAGGCTGCATTTAATTGCAACCCAAATTCAACATTCACAGGTCATACTGTTGTTGTCTGCGTGAGCTTACAAAGGGCATTTAAAAAAAGTGCCACATTGCAGATTTGTGGGAAAGGTTAGGGTTTATGGAATAAAAGAGTCAATGGCAATATGGATACAAAATGGCTGGATGACAGGAAACTGAGAAGAATGGTAAATACAGGAAGGTTTGTAGTGGGGTCCCCCAGGGGTCATGTTAGGAATCCAGGTCTTCCTGAATGGCCGAGTGTTATGACACCCTGGGCCAGTGCACGGTCAATTCCGGCAATAGTTGACTTGGAGTCACAACACAGTTGAAATTAACTCTCAATTCTAAAAAAATAACCAAAGTCTCTGGTCTTTGGCTGCCCAAGAACTACAGTCACCAGGTTTGTAAATGTAAACACAATTCACTTTTGTTAATAACAATTACTATAATTCAATAGAGAGCAAATACAACTGGTTAATTTTTATCCAATTTCTAATCCCCCTACATAAACACAAGACAAACAAACACAGAGGGGAAAGAGGGGGGTAACAAAAAAATACTAAAAGTAAAAGGATAACCGTCTCTGTTATAGATGGATGTCTTCCAGTTAGATTTTACCGCAGTATCGGTCTCCATTTGGATGTCTTTGCTTTCAGTCTGTAGTGGTTTTCACTGTAGATTCACCAGGGTCTTGAGACTTCTCTGTAGACTCAGAAACAGTAGGCAGGAAACATTTGGGAGAAGGAGATAGGAGGATAGAGAGAGCGAGAGAGAGTAACATACAACCTCTCCTCTAGCGTCCACGAGCTTTCTCCTGAGTTCTCTGTAAACACCTCACTTGGCAGGACCCAATCACTCTCTGTTGCTGGGCAGATTTCAGTCCATTGGCCACCAGCCAACCAATCAAACCAAATCCCTCCGATTTCTCGGGTGTCAGCAAGTCTGAGTTCTTCTGTTCGAAAGCTAAAAGTTTACAGTACTATTCTGAAACTTCTGTGTTCCTCACTTCCCCTGCTTGACTTAAAGGTAGATATAGACGTTAAGTCACCATAGTCCCAGACAACCATAGGCTGCTTTCCCCGTTGAGTGGGAGAGCTGACTGGTGGTGATTTAACCTGAGGATCACCACACCTCAGAAAAGGGGCAAGGTTGAGAAGGCGGGGCTTCCATGAATAACCTCAGCCAGTACGGGAATTGAACTTGTGCTGCTGGCCTTGTTCTGCATCTCAAACCAGCTGTCCAGCCAACTGAGCAAAACTGAACTGAAAGTACATGTCCATTAAAGATTAAACATTCAAGGACTAAAAATGATAATGACAAAGTGAAAGTAATAAGGGAATCAACGTGAAGGGCATTTACACTAGACCTTGGTGTACAGGGCACATTTCCAAAATTTGCAGATGACACGAAACTTGGAGACTTTAGGAACAGTGAAGAGGAGATTGGAAGAGAGATCCGGACCCACTTGACCCAGAGTCAAAACACAAGAGAAATTAGATGTTATTTTAAAATACCTGAGGGCCAAGGCTGAGCCCAATAAACTGCAGACAGCAAGGGCAGCATGGTGGTGCAGTGGTTAGCACTGGGACTACGGTGCTGAGGACCCGGGTTCGAATCCAGGCCCTGGGTCACTGTCCGTGTGGAATTTTGCACATTCTCCCCTTGTCTGCGTGGGTTTAACCCTCACAGCCCAAAGATGTGCAGGATAGGTGGATTAGCCACACTAAATTGCCCCTTAATTGGAAAAATTAATTGGTTAAATTGAAAACAAATGGGTCGAGGTGGTTTCATCCCATTTCATTTTAACTATCTTTTCCCATTTCTTTCTTTCTTGTCTTTCCTTATATCTATTTAGCCCCCTCCCCATCTTATCCACCTTTCCTTACCCTTTCTCCCCTTTGCTTCCCCCTTCCCCTCCCACCCCACATCTACATCTGTCACAGTTTACCCTCTGATGCTAGTTTCTCTGCTGTTTGGCCTTCACCCCTTTTGTTCTCTCTGGGGACTGCCATTAACCCCGTGGTGTCTGTGGCCATTAGCACCCCATTTCCCTGGGTTTCTCGGGCTATGACTCATCTTTCATTCTCACTCCACAGCATAAATATTTCCCACTTTCTCTGTCTGTTAGCTTTGACAAAGGGTCATCTGGACTTGAAACGTTAGCTGTTTTCTCTCCTTTCGGATGCTGCCAGACCTGCTGAGATTTTCCAGCATTTTCTCTTTCGTTTCAGATTCCAGCATCCGCAGTAATTTGCTGAAATCCTGGAACACACTGTCCTGACTATCAGGCTGCCTCAGCTTAAGTCCACTGCTGAAAGGCGCACTCCGATTATGAGCCCACGGACTAAAAATAATCAAATAAAACAAAAAAAATGGGAAATCAAAAGATTGGACTCAAGCAACATAGACAGGTATGTGAAATTGGCAGATTAAATTTAATGCAGAAAAGTGGGAAGTGATTTATTTTAGCAGGAAGGATTGAAAGAGGCAATATAAAATAACAGGTACAATTCTAAAGGAGGCAGGGAAGTCAAGGGACCTTTGGGTCTCTGCATAAATCATTGAAGCTTGCAAGACAGATTGAGAATCTGGTTAATAAAGCTTGCAGGATCTGGAGTATATAGATAGGGACATAGAATATAAAAGCAAGTAAGTTATGAAGTAATTTACATATAAAATGCTGATTCAGCCTCATCTGGACTACTGTGGCATGTTAGCACAGTGGTTAGCACTGCTGCCTCACAGCACCAGGGATCCAGCTTCAATTCATGCCTTGTCTCTGTGGAGTTTGCACGTTCTCAGCACGGGTTTCCTCCGGGTGCTCCGGTTTCCTCCCACATTCCAAAGATGTGCAGGTTATGTGGATTGACCATGATAAATTGCCCTTGGTGACCAAAGATGTGTAGGTTATGTGGGGTTATGGGGATAGTGGGGGAGTGGCCCTAGGTAGGATGCTCCTTTAGAGGGTCGGTGCAGAGTCGATGGACCAAATGGCCTCCTTCTGCACAATAGATATCCAGTCTGATTTGCCATACTTTAGAAGGCAAGTGAAGCATTGGAAAGGGTGCAGGGAAGATTCACGAGAATGGTTCATTCTTCAGGTATGTGGCTAGATTGGAGAAACTGGGACTATTCTTCTTGGAGAGAAGAAGGCTGAAAGGAGATTTGATCACGATGTTTGAAACCATGAGGGGCGGGATTCTCCAATCCCCGATACAGATTTTGTAATCGCCAATCGGGTGGAGACTCTTCTGACACCGAAATTGGGGGCAGCGTCTGTTTGACTCAAGTTTCGTCTGCTCCGCCCCCTCCAAAACACGTCATCGCACCGCATGCCGTTGGGGCGGACACAGCGTGTTACCTGAAGGCCCTCCCCCGATGCTTCCGTCTCCGGTGGGCTGCATTCCAGACCGCGCGGATCACTCATGGTCTCAGCCATGCAGGAACGTGGCATCGTGGCTACGGACTGTTTCCAGCGCCGCCACAGTCAGGCCGGAGCCGTGCTGTTGGCCGAGGGGGGGGTCTTCCGCAAGGGCTGGGGGGATTGGTGGGGGTGTCCAGCGGTTGGCCAGGGGGCACTAGCGAGTCCGCGCATGGCCATGTTTCATGGTGCGACCTCTGCAGGTCGCCGCCGTGCGCATGCGCGGCCATGGACACGTCCACTCAAAAATTGAATTGGGTGGTTTAAATTTATTTGAAAAAAAGTAAAGAATCATTGACTAAACCCAAAGCGTTTGATTGTAATACAATTCTCCTTTTCTCCGATGGGACGGGTTCCCGATGTCGTCGTTCACTTGTGGTTTTAAAAATTGTGAACCTGGCTTTCTGGCTGCTGGGCGAGAGAGAGGAGGTAGGATATATGGCGTGGAGTGACTGTGGGCTGCCAGCCCGGATACCTGCCAGGGCCGGGGGAGGGGGGGTGGGCTAAGCAGCCGGGGTGTCCCCCACAGGACTGGGGCAGTGCCCGGGTACTGACCGCCATTACTGTGGCCATCTTGCTGTGCACCCACTGACCACTCACCCCGGCCCCTGGTTATACACAGTGGCACCAGCCGTATGCGTATGCCCATCCTCGCACCCCCGCCCGCCACAGTGTGCACAGCACAGTGAGGGTCTAGCAGCCACGTTAGGTAAAACTCCCAGCCTCCATAAAATAAATGTCCAGAGAATGGACGGGTCCATGGCCGTGCATGACTTTCAAAAGGCAGTTGACAGAGTGCCATATTAATATATTTGTTTGCAAAATTGAAATCAGTGAGATTGAAAGGGCAGTGGCTGTATGATTGTGAAATTGGGTCAAATGTAGCATGCAGAGTGAATTGCTACTTTTCAGACAGGGGAGTGGTCCATCGTACTGTTCCACAGGGGATGCTATTCAGGCCACTGCTCTATTTGATATACAAATTACCTAGATTTGGGTAAAAAGGACGTAATTTTAAATTTTAACAAGAAACATCATCAGGTTACAGACGGACTTGTGAAACGGGCGAACGCTGGGAGATTAAACTTCATACTGGGAGGTGTGAAGTGATACATTCATGAAGGAGAATGAGACGAGACACCTTGGCCATGGAGCATTACGTGCAGGAGGTGCAGGGGTGCAATTGCCATCCAAGGCTTAGATTTTGTGCCACAATAGAGAGCCCGGAAATTGCAAGTCCTTCGCTTGAACATGCCACTTGCAACTTTAAAGTGGCTAGAATGGAGATGGTACCAGTTTCACACATACGTGTTTCAGAGAGGCTGATGGCCCTTTAAACCATCAGCTGTATCCATTCAAGTTGGATATTGTAGCACCGAATAGGCCTGGAAAGAGCAGGTCTGAACTTTGTGCATTTCCTTGTATAGCCAGGATAGATCAGGCACTCTTTATGCATATGGTCCTGGGACACCATTAGAGGGAGGTCAGCTGCCATTTGGGGGAGGATCAGATAGTTAAAAGTAGACATGAATGTATGTAGAAAATGTGTTAACTCATTATTATCAAGCAAATTGAAACCGACATGTCAAAATCAACTGTCAAAACTATCAAAGCAATTGTCAAGAGGAAACATCCAAAGCATCTCTCAAAGGGAGCTGTAGAGGCATTTAAAATTCCTGCCCGTCAAATCTTTAATAAAAATGTCTGGAGTGTTAAAAAACATGGCTTGTTATTTTACTCTGCCTGTTGACGTAAGCCTGAAGGCTTGTATTTCTGGATTAGTGCTACATGTTTGATTTCACGATCATCCATTAGCAGGACAGGGTGCTTACCATTTCACAGTTTGATTGACATCTTTGAAGTACGCCTATGAATTTCAATGTTTGTTGTCATAAGGGATTGTGCACTTGAATGAGATTTTTGTGTTAAATGGGTTTATGTGAATACCGGTGTTTTTTCAATGAAAGGAAGCCTGCAAAATGCGTGGCAGGTATAATGTCACCGAATGGTAGGTGGGGGGGGGGGGGGGGGGGGGGAGAGAGAAAGGGCTGGCATGAGTTGACACTAAGTTGGCAAATGGGCTATAAACGACACTGGGATTCGGTACAGGAGCAGAGGCCGGCATCAAGGGTAAGAGGGGACATGAGGTGGGCATGAGGTAGCATAGGGTGGCATGGATGTAGCTTAGGTATGTGTATGGAGGGGGTAAGGTGAGGTGATAGGTGAAGGCTGGAGGAATATTTCATATTTCATTCTTTCTTTATTCTATTGCATTAAAGCTTTGGGCACAGTGTCAGAGCCCTGAGACGGGGCTTTTGCCCACATCCCTCTGCACCCAGCAACCTCCTCACCGCTTCCAGGGTCACCTGCCCCAACTGCTAATGTAGTCCGCTCACACCCTGGACCAGAATTCCAGTCTCAGGGCAGCCATTTTTAAAAAGCAGAAACAGGAATTTTCACGGCTTTGTGCATCTAAGCTGCATACAATGATCTTTGCTATCATTGGGTCAAATTCCTGGGATTCCCTCCCAAACAGCGCTGTGGCTGTACCTACAGTACATGAACTGCATGAATGCATGAAGACATTTCAAGGGCAGTCAGCGACCGGCAACAAATATTGTACTTGCCAGCAACACTCACATCCCAGGGATGAATAAAAAATGCAATAACTAAATGTTATAGGAGAGACCTGAGAATTTACCACAAACCATCAAAGGTGGTTGGAGAAGGTGATAAAGTTCTGACTTGCAAGGGTGGAACGGAGGCTCAGTGGGTTATGTCAGTGCCAGGAACCCAGGTTTGAGTTTGACCTTGGGTGACTGCCTGCGTGGGTTTCCTCCAGATGCTCCGGTTTCCTCCCCCAGTTCAAAGTTGTGCAGGTTATGTGGATTGGCCATGATCGATGCCAGAGGTAATGGGGATAGGGCAGGAGAGTGGGCCTAGATAGAGCGCTCATTTGGCAGATCGGTGAGGATGCAATGAGTCGAATGGCCTCCTTCTGCATCTTAGGGATTTTATGGATTCTATGGACTCTGTGGAGATAGAATCCTGGGCAGTATAAGTAGAGGCAAAGAGTAGAAAGCAAGGATGTTACACTAAACCTATATTTAAAAACTGGACACGTCCAAGCCTGAATACAACGTATGCTTACTTTAGGAAGTTTGGAGAGGCTTTGGAGAGCGTGTTGAGCAGATTTCACCAAACAATAGGAGGGATGAGGGACACCAGTTACATAGAGAGGCTAGATAACCTTGGATTGATTTCCTTGGAATAGAGAAGAGTTAAGGGGAGATATAATAGAGGAGTTCAACATTATAATAGGTTTTAATAGAATAAATAAGCAGAAACTGTTTCCATTGACTGATCACCAGAAAGCTCAGATTGAAAATATTTGGATAAAGATAAAGAGGGGAGATGCAGAGAATATTTTTAGCCAGTAAGTTGTTTTTATTTGGAATACATTTTAAGGGAATTGGAGAAATGCATCAAAAGGGTGATGGGGAGAAAGCAGGGAAGTGTGACTAATTGGAAGTCTGACAGAGACATGGGGAGCGATCTTACCAAATTGGAACAGTCTCGTGACGAATGTGTTTTGCTGGGTGTTTCCCACCACTCTCAGCGCTCACTCCTGGTGGCACCTGAGCACCCTGGCACTACCCCTGCCAGTGGCCCCTGGGAATCTTGGCAGTGCCAGGCAAGCACCCAAGTGGTAGTGCCAGGGTGGCAGTGTGAGGGTGGCAGTGCCAGGGTGCCACCCAGCCCGGGGAGACCCCCACATGTGCCGTTCCGCCGAATCAGCGTTTGTGGGGACAGCACTCGCCAAAGGTCTCCAAGGCAAGTGGGTTAGATTCCAACTCCTCGGTTAGATCAGGGGAGAGCACATTAGAGTGAGACTAGAGGTCTCGCTCTCATGCATGTCCAGATTTGGAAAATAGCGATCCCGCCCACAATGGGCAGGATTCAGATGACGACATCTCACGCGGCCGCGTTAAATCTCAAGGCGAGGCGAACCGGGTAGATCCCGGAAGAATTATCCGGTATCAACTGGCCGCGCAGCCTTTCGGGCACAACGTAGCCGGTAGATCGAGCCCATAATGGGCTGAATGGCCGCGATTTGTGTTGTAAGACTCTATGATACTGTGACTAATTTGGATAAATGCTTTCCATCATTTTTAATGAGCATGTTTGCACGAATGCAAATCGTTTGCGATGCATGCTGACTGGTAATATTACAAAATCTTAACTTTGGTCCTATCTCTGCTCCATGGATATGTTTATTTCCACTCTCAGAATCCTAGCCCTGCAATGAGATCATATTGCTTCTGCCTATTATTGGCCCCGTGAGTTTTTACAGTGTTTATTCCATTAAAGAGAAACCCAATTGTAACTGTTTTGGGAATAAGGGGCCCACACTGTGGATGGGTTTTAAATCTAATGAGCCTTACAAGTTCTAACTAATATTCACGCTAATAAATGTCATTCCTCGGTTGCTAATCATCAGCTTGGGGAGCATTCTACCGTTGGAGAATGAGCAGGCTCTGTGTGTCCAAAGTTGGAACCAGAGCTCACAACTGATTACTGAAGCCGACCGGCACGGAATGAATTTGTGCATCTAATCAACTCGAATTCAGTAACCAGAACAAAAATGGGTCACCCCAACATTTGAGAAGAACAATGCTTATTAGAGAAGGACTGACCCTCTCCTAGCCTTGCATTTTATCTGGAAGTTTTGCTTTTCGGATGGAATTGCGTTCTGCTAGTTGTGTAACTATTTCCACAAAGTTTTAAAAACTGCCAGAGAGAGAGAGAGAGAGAGAGGATGGTTAAAATTGCTGCTGCAGCAGGTTTAAGCAGTATTCACTGAATGGCAATGAGGGCTCTTTTATTAGATTCAATGCAAACGCGGGTAAACACAGCTGTCTTGGCCCAAAATTAATGGAGCCCATTGTGCCATGGGCAACTTTGAAAATATTGCCTCAGGCATTGGCAAATTCTTCTCTATAATTGTCCAGTGGAAGCTGCTGTTTGCAAGGAGCAGGGTTGGGGAAAGTGGTGGGGACTGTAGCTGTGTGAGGTTATGGGCAGGATTCTCTGTTGGCCGACATCGGGCGGAGAATGGCTCTAGACACCGAAATGGCGGCAGGCGCTGGTTCGATGCAGAATCGTGATGCTGCGCCTCCTCAAAAACGGCATCATTGAATGAAAATCGCTCATTGTCACAAGTAGGCTTCAATGAAGTTACTGTAAAAAGCCCCTAGTCGCCACATTCCGGCGCCTGTTCGGGAAGGCTGGTACAGGAATTGATCTGCACTGCTGGCCTTGTTCCGTATTACGAGCCAGCTGTTTAGCCTACTGTGCTAAACCAGCCCCTCATTGCAACGCACACCGCGCGTAGTTGCAATCGCGTTTGCATCTCATTAGCAGGCCCACCTGCGATGCTCCACCTCCGATGGGCCGAGTTCCCGACAACGAAGTGGCTGCGGGGAGAGAGAGGAAGCGTACAGACAGTGCCAGCACTGTCATACCTCACTGACAGCGGTGCCGCTGGCCGGGGAGTTTCTGCCAGGGCTGGGGGGAGTAGTGAGGGGTGGCCAGGAGGTGGGCTGTGGGATCAGGGTGGATGGGGACGCATCCAGCAGAACCAGGACCATCTTTTCAATCGGTATGTGTATGTGGGGTGTATAGTCTACATGTGGCTGCAGCTTGTCAGTCCTGCGCATGTCCATCCCAGACTTGGCGATTCCTGCACTGTTTTTTGTGTGTTCTGTTGATGTTCCACGCGGTACCAGTGCTAGCCCCTCACCGGTAGCGGAATTGTTGCGGATGTGGCGCCGATTGTTCTGACGTGGAACTCCATGGATCCTCCGTTGACATTAGCTCTTAGACTCAGGAGCAGAGAATCGAACCCTGTGTGTGTGTGTTAAACGTGTTTGTAATTGTGCTTGTGTGAGTCTGCCTGTGTCTGTGTGTGTGTCTGTGGGGGTCTGCCTGTATGTGTTTGTCTGTGTGTGTGTCTGTGCGTGTGTGGAGGTCTGTCCGTGTGTGTGTGTGTGTCTGTCTGTGTGTATGGGGGTCTGTGTGTGTGTGTGTGTGTGAGTGCGTGTGTGTGTGGGGGTCTATCTGTGTGTGTGTGTGGGGGGTTTGTCCGTGTGTGTGTGTAGGGGTGGGTCTGTCCGTGTGTGTCTGTGTGTGTTTATCTGTGTATGTGTGTGTTTCTGTGTGTGTATGGGGTCTGTCCGTGTGTGTGTGTGTGTCTGTGTGTGTGTCTGTGTAGGTCTGTCCGTGTGTGTGTGTCTGTCTGTGTGTGGGGGTCTGTGCGTATGTGGGGGTCTGTCTGTGTGTGTGTGTGGGGGGGGGGGATCTGTCCATGTGTGTCTGTGTGTGTTTGGGGGTCTGTCCGTGTGTGTGTGTGTCTAAAAGTGGTTGGGGGCCTGTCCGTGTGTGTGTGTGGGTCTGTCTGTGCCTGTGTGTGTGTGTTTGTCCGTGTGTGTGTGTGTCTGTGTGTGTGTGTTTGTCTGTGTGTGTGTGTGTGTGTGGGGGGGGTTAGTCCGTGTGTGTGTGTGGGTCTGTCTGTGTGTGTGGGTCTGTCTGTGGGTCTGTCTGTGTGTGTGTGGGGGGGTTTGTCCGTGTGTGTGTGTGTCTGTGTGTGGGTCTGTCTGTGTGTGTGGGTCTGTCTGTGGGTCTGTGTGTGTGTGTGTGTGTGGGGGGGTCTGTCTGTGTGTGTGTGAGTCTGTCTGTCTGCCTGTGTGTGTGTGTCTGTCTGTCTGTGTGTGTGTGTGTGTGTGGGGGGGGGTTTGTGTGTGTGTGTGGGGGGGGGTTTGTGTGTGTGTGTGGGGGTCTGTCTGTCTGTGTGTGGGGGTCTGTCTGTATGTGTGTGTGTGCCTGTCTGTGTGTGTGTGTGTGTGTGGGTTTGTCTGTGTGTGGGTCTGTCTGTGTGTGTGGGTCTGTCTGTGGGTCTGTGTGTGTGTGTGTGGGGGGGGGGGGGTTGTGTGTGTGTGGGTCTGTCTGTGTGTATGTGTCTGTCTGTGTGTGTGTGTGGGGGGGGGGTTTGTGTGTCTGTGTTGGGGTCTGTCTGTGTGTGTGGGGGTCTGTCTGTATTGAGTAATGTTTCACATTGGGCAGGAGCCCCTCTCCATTCCAGTATCCCACTCAGCTTCGGCCTAGGCCTTTAGAACAAATAGAACCAGCCAGATAACAAATGGAATATCATCAGTGATAGCAAATTTCAGACAATTATACACTTTCGCAAAGGGGCATCATCATAACGGAGTCACACCTGCGGTATTTATGATTTATGGCTCTTTCACACTGGTGGAGGAACTGCTATAACTCATTGTCAACAGTGAGCTGCCCTCTGTATCTTTCTGGTGAAAATTAAAATCTCCCAGACCAGCTCATTAGTGAGGTGATTCTGAGTTTCACAACGTTTTTGATGGAATTCCAAGCCCAAGTGTTTTCTTACAATTCTTAAAGTAACCAACCACATGCCTCGTTCGCTTTGATTCTCAGTCTCCAATGGGCACAAGCATTTGTGGAAGCCATTTATCTCTATCGACCTGGGCAGGTAGTGTGGTCCAATTTCTGATGGGGATGGATGGCATCTTGGAAAATGACTGCAGTGCTTGTGAGGGTCTCCTCCTGGATCCAGGCCCAAGTAATCATCTGAAAGTAAGTTTTATAATTAAACATCAGTTACTCCTGCGCCAACTAGATTTGAAGAACTGGGGCTGGATTCTCTGTTCTTGAGACTGTGTTGAGGCCGGGGAAGATTCGTGGACTTCCACGACAGCAAAACTGGTGCTGCCCCTGGACTGTTAAGGGGCTAGCACCCGTGCCATGTGGAACGCAATCGATTCCAATGAGAAATGGCGCCGTATTCACCGGATTCACGATTGACACTCAGGAGGCCGACAAGCTGCTGCTGCGTATACACACTTCACTCCTCACACACACCATCACAGCCAATATGATGGCTGCAAGGACGCTGAGCTGGTGACCTTCCTGGACATGGTGGAGGAGAGGCGGTTGACTCTGTACCCTGGCCCACTGCCATTCGCCGTACCTGGGCGCAGGTGGCAGAGGTGGTGTGTGCCACCAGCAACACCCATCCGGACCGGTCAGCAATGCCGGAACAAACTTCACGACACCCTCAGGGTGGCCAGGGTGAGCAGGCAGCACTGTGCCCCTGGCACTAAACCCTGTCCCACATACCTGTAACCCGGCCCCTCCGCCACCCGGAGGGTAACCGACCCCCCACCTTGCACCACATGCCTGCACCCATACCGGCCGCCATGGGCAGGTACCCTGACAACGAGGTACCCACCCCCTGGGCTGCATGCATTGCACTGTCTGTTCCCCACCCCACCCCCCCCCGTCACAGGAGTAAGCTGCCAATAACCACCGAGAGTGGAATAAAACGGGAGGAGGACCGCTGGACCTGCGGCCCATCAACGTGGAGGTCGGACCACTGGACATGGTCAGCGGCCTGGAGGAAAGGGAGGTCGCTGGGGTGGAGATCGGCCGCAGGCAAGGAAGTGAGACACCGCTGAGTTGCGGTTCCCCCTAACACCACCCCACATCACCCTCACACTCGCCCCCACCCTCACCCTCACTATCACCCCCAGACTACTCTCACTGTCGCCCTTACCCCCACCACCTCTGGCCCGCGATCTGATCATGCGCCTTGTCTTGTCTTGCAGAACCTGCTGGTGATGGGCAGGTCCATCCGGTGTCCCCTGCCCCTACCCATTGCCCAACTGGAGCCTCCCCATGAGCCAAGATGTAACGAGGCGAGCAGTCCGGACAGCAGCCCTCGACAAGAGATCCAGAATATCCTGGAGCTCGAGTCCAAGGATGACACGGATTTCCCGTCACGGCTGTCTCCAATACCCTCCACCATCCCAGAGTTACTCACCTCGGTTGGGCACTTTAGTGAAGAGGCTCCTGCGACACTATCTGGTGCGCACCACACAGCTGATCCACTACATCAGGTGGAGGTAGGAACACCCGAGGGGTGTAAGGTTGGAGGGCAGCCTGACCCCAGGAACTAGCTGCCCTCCAGAGGGGCTTTGGGCTTCTGGAACGGACAATCCCTTAGATTGTGGAGATGCAGTTGCAGATCCAGGGGCTACATGAGGAGTTGCTGGCGAGCATCCAGCACCTACAGGCGCAGGTGGAGGAGTCCAACCACGTGCAGGAGCAGGAGGTGATGCCAACCTTGCGTGGTACCCAGGCCAACAACACACGGGTGGCATCCATGGTGGCGGCATCGGGGGCGAGGGTTGCAGCTCTGGAACTGCATGTCCAAGGCCTGGGGCATTCTGTGCAGGCGCTGGCTGAGGCCCAGGACAGGGTTGGCACCATACAGGCTTCCATGTGCCAGAGCCACCTGGAAATTACAGCAATGCTCCTGAGCATGGCCCAGTCACAGCGGCATTGCCCAGGTCCTGGCCGACGTGGCACAGACACAGAGGGAGGAGTCCCAGTTCCAGAGGGACATGGGGCAGTCACTGGCTGATGTGATACAGACCCAGAATTCCAATATCCATTGTCTGTATGGGGTGAGAGGCCGACATGTTATCATGGTGCGTACCCCACGTAACCAACCAGGTCCAATGGGCTACATGGTGCCCGCGGTTGACACTGCGGGCTCTGCCCCCCCCGCATGTCCTTCCCCCCCCTCCCCACCCCTGGCTCCATCAGTTGGCCAGCACCATGGGCGCCTCTAGCCCTGTCGCCTGACCCTTATGCCAGGGATACCGTCGGCTGGCGCTGCCCTTGCCAGCGGTACACTTCACGGCCCCCACCTGGCCACCCCCATAGGAGCTAAAATGGACGTTGACCTTGAGTGGGCCGTGTGATGCCCCGCCGGCAGCTGGCGGCTGGGTGGGTGGTATGGCGGAGGGTGGGGGCATCCATATGGTCGGTGTCCATCTGTTGAACCAAGAGCCAAAGTGGGTGGTCAGCGAGAGGCGCAGCAAGAAAGCTGCTTTGTAGGCAGCGGCAATGATGGTCCGTGCCTAAACACCACCCCAGTTCCATGGGGGGTCACCACAGCCACTCGGCCCGTTCCCCTCATCAACCCCCATCCCCATCTGGCCCTGGTTGGGATCCCTCCCACCCCAGCCAGCCTGGCCACTGTCACTGTCGCACCTCTCCGTGTCCGACCTCCTCTCTCTCCCTCATCAGTCACAACTCCGGCTTCACGATTTTAAAAAGCACAAGTGAACCGCGCCATCGAGAACTCAGCCCATGGGAGGCGGAGCATCGCGGAGACCCCGGAGAATATCGGGTCAGACCCGTTAATGACATTCAAAAGGTGTTCCGCACCACATTGACGCCGCTTTCGAGGTGATGGAGAATTTGGCGTCAAATCAGCAGGGCCTGCCACGGTTTTGGCATCGGAACAGATTCCCTGCCCAGTTGTGTTTCCCAATTCCGGAGTCAGCCAACAGGGAATCCCATCCCTGGAATTTTGCTTGTACACTGGCCCTTATTGTTTGTTGGTCACTCTACACTGCCAACATCTAATACTCACTCCCCCTTTTAATGGTGTCTCTCTCACGGTGGTGGAATGGCAGTGATTTAAAGAGCAGTGGGGGATTTACCATCACATTTCCACTGCTGCCCGTATAGCCACACACTTTGTGCTGGTGATCGAGACCCCTGACACAGGCAGGCAGGGCCTCAAGACTATATTAAAATCAGGGGCCTGGGACCTGTACTATTCTTACTAAACATGGTGCCAGTCCTGCCCAGTGCCAGTTATACCTGGTAGAATTGGCATGTTGGGGTGGGGGGAGGGGGTGATAGGAGAGTCCTGTGGGGGCAGCGAGTCAGGGAGTAGGGAGGGGTGGGGGTTGGGGAGGGCGGTGAGTCTCCTGTGGGGATCAGGAGTGTGGAGTCCTGTCCGGGGGTTGGTCTGGGTCTGTACAATAGTTACCCAGTAGTTAGAAGTGATTTTAATCCTTCTAACTATTTCTGGGCAACTATTGGTGTAACACAATCGGAACCATCCGAAGTTGCGATTGAGTCACATTTATGGATGGTCCCCAGAAAAGGCCAACTTCCCTGAAACTCCTTACCTGGGAACTTACGAAGGGGATTCCCCTTCAGGGAAGCTTGGAATGTAACGCCCCATTTTGTCTCATGTCTTCTCAGTGAACTCTTCGGCTGGACGGTATGGCTGCCAGTTTCACCTCGATGGAGTAACACTTGGAGGAATGGGCAAAGCCACAGCAGCTGGGCCTATCAGAAGGCAGCAGATGAGAGGACAATCCAAAGAGGCCAAGTTTTCCCACGCAGCTTACAGAGCAAGAGGCACTTCCGGCGATCCATCTGAGGAGCAGTGCATCAGAAGGCTGTGCCCCTTCAGACAATCCGCAGTAAGTCCGTGCCCCCTCCCTCAGCGAACAGGACTCGCTCCCCGTTGGAGCAGGGGAGCTAGGCATTTCCATGTCGCGCTCAGAGTCTCTCCTTTATTCCTTTTCAAAACCATGACTGCATGTGATAGAGTTTACAATGAGTAACCATTTCTATTGACAGAAGGGTCAATAACCATGGGTGCTGCTGTTGGTACCTATAAAATAACTACGTGGGTAAAGCATTTGAGAAAATTCCTACTTGCCCATTAATCTCCAGGATTCTCCTCCAGCTTCACCTGGAAATGTGTGATCTTCTGCTCACAGTGGGCTGACCAATTGAGTATCAAAATCAATTAGGCTTAAATGCATTAAGCTGGTGTTTAACCCTGTTTTTTTTATCCATGGGAGAATGTGGTACTGTTCCCATTGTAACATCACTGTGAAAGAGAGGCACCATTAAAAAAAATACTGGGTTTAAAACAACAGAATCCCAACAGTGCAGAAGGAGGCCATTCGGCCCATCGAGTCTGCACCGACTCTCTGACTCTCTTAGGCCCACTCCCCCGGCCTATCCCCATACCTGATTTCTTTGGACTGTGGCAGGAAACCGGAGCACCAGCAGGAAACCCAAGCAGACACGGGGAGAATGTGCAGACTCCCCACAGACAGTCAAGGCCAGAATTGAGCCCCGGTCCCTGGTGCTCTGAGGCAGCAGGGCTAATCACTGTACCACTGTGCTGCCCCTATTATTAAACACAGTAAAACAGTACCCCCCCCACCTTAAACTACCCCAACCAATAATAATAATCCAAGATTCTTCATACTACCCGTGATGATGAACTCAGTCGAGCTGCAGGTTTGAGAATGTGAAAGGGGACCACTCAGGCGCTCTCCTCCAGGTATGATCAGGCAGGAGTGCTGCCCATTGTGGAAAGTGGAAATATCATAGCAGGTTGCAAATAAAACAAGGAGCCCGAGGATTAATGGAACAAAGAGATCATGTGTTGACGCCGGCGTAAACACCGGAGTGGTGCACGCTGGCATCAACTGGCCCAGTGATTCAGCGGCCCTCAGAGAGCCAGCATGGTGCCGGAGTGCTTCACGCTGCTTCAGCGCCGATATGCGGCCCTGCATTGCTAGCATGGGTCCGCGCATACGCTGCGCAACATGTTCGTTTCTGCGCCCGCGCCGCACAACATGGCGGAGCCCTACAGCGGGCCCACACGGCAGAAGGTGGGCCCCCTCCAGATCGCGGGCGCCCACCGAGCGGTAGCCCCCGATCGCGGGCCTGGACGCCGTGGAGGCCGCCCCCGTAGACTGATTCTCCCGCCCCCTCCCGCTGGGATAGCTACCATGGCCACGGGTACGAGCCAGGTACTAGGTTGGAACGACGCCGGCGGGAGTCAGTGGAACCCGGTGTGAATTCAGCCGGTCGACTGGGAAGAATCGCCGCAGGGGCCGCTGGTGCCACGTCGACTGTGCACGATTGGCGCAGATTCTCTGGTCGCCGAAGAATCGCGGCCCGGCATCTGAGCGGCGTGGCAGGAATTTCCCGCGTCACCAGCGATTCTCCGACCCGCTGCAGGCTCGGAGAATCCCGGCCCATGTCAGGCTAACAGTGCTCTGGGATTCCGGGGAGGGGATAAATGTCACATTTGGATTCTGGAAGCATATGTCCCATGCATAAGGCCCAACAAATTTAGTACCGGGACCAACATATGCACAGATAGCTCACACACTGCTAAATTGCATTGTCCTTACCTTAGTGTCCAAAGATGTGTTGGTTAGGTGGAGTAATGGGGATTGGACGGGGAAGTGGGCCTATGTAGGGTGCTCTTTCAGAGGGTCCGTGCAGACCCGATGGGCCTCCTTCCGCACTGTAGGAATTCTATGGTTCTATTCTACGAATTCCGTTCACAAGCTGGCACAATGGACACCGACGGTTATTCCACAGTCAATGCTTGTTTGCACTGGACCTGGTCATGGGTCTGGAAGAGACTGGATATCTGGGAGGATATTGTTAAAGTGAATCAAAATTGAGCTAATTATTATGCCAGGTATCAACCTCGTGCATGAAAAAACAGCGCGTTCCAAATGGTGGCTATTTTGCGTGACGTGCAAACGTTGTGCACGTGTCCACCCAGTGAATAAATGGCCAGCCTTCGGTAAGACCTGTGCGAAGTGTCAAAGACTTAACCACTTTGCCTCGCAATGTAGAACGGGTACGACTTTGCATCAATATAAAAAGAAGAATACAGTTACTAAAGTTACTAAGAGCTGGACTACAAGTAAATTCAAATTAACGTGCAATTAAAGTGGGCAAATTTACACTATCCAAGATGATTACAAGTTGGAAGACACATTGTTTGTCGGCATTGAAGAAAATATAAATACAACTCCAAAGGCAATGTCCGCTAAGGAAAACTTCAAACCAATATCGATTGTCAATAATAAAGATGACTGGACTGGGCAGCGTGGTGGCCTGGTGGTTAGCACAACCGCCTCACGGCGCTGAGGTCCCAGGTTCGATCCCGGCTCTGGGTCACTGTCCGTGTGGAGTTTGCATATTCTCCCCGTGTCTGCGTGGGTTTCGCCCCCACAACCCAAAAATATGCAGAGTAGGTGGATTGGCCACGCTAAATTGCCCCTTAATTGGAAAAAATAATTGGGTAATCTAAATTTATAATAAAAAAAGATGACTGGACAATTCCATTGAAGATTAATGGAATGGACATTCAATTCAAATTGGATACCGGTGCTCATGAAAATTTGATTAATCAATTGTACTTAGCCAAATTGAAGCAAATGCTGTAACTACATGACAATGATTGTCAGTTACGAGATTATAGTGGCAACATCATTAGTATGATGGGATATTATCTCACTGTCCAAGTTAAAGACCTCAAGATGCCAATAAAATTTGTGATTGTGTGACTGGAACGTTTGTCATTACTAGTTGTACAGGCATTCCATGGCCGTGCATGTGCACGGTGGCGGCCTGCAGCGGCCGCGCCATGCTATATGGCGGAGGCCGCTCGCAGACCCGGCCCACAAAATAGTGCCCCCCTTTGGCTGGCTCGCGGGCCCTGGACCACCTCCCCACAGAGACCCCAGCATCTGATAAAGTTCCCGCTGCCTGCGGATCGGTCCTCCCCCAGACTGTGGTGGCGCTGGACTGAGTCCGCAGCCGCCACGCCGAGTTTCCACTTGCGACCGACGCCGCCAGGAACTTGGCCGGTCGGGGGCAAAGCATCGATACGTCATGCTGCTCCGCCGCTCAGGAGGGGGCGGGGCATTGCGAAAGCAGTGCCGCCCCCGATTCAGTCGCGCACTTTGATTCTCCGGCCGATCACTGAACGCGATTTTGGCGACGGCGACCGGAGAATCCAGCCCATCATCTCTCAGAAAGCTCATAAGAAAAAATATTTGATTCCATTGGACGGAAGAACACGAAAAGGAATGGTCTGATTTAAAGACGGCACTCACAACAACACTAGTTCTTTAATACAATGAGTGAAACAAAGATATTAGTAGATGTAAGCAAGGACGGCATAGGAGCTGTACTACTTCAGAAAATATCAGATGGGCAACGGCAACCCATAGCCTACGCGTCAAGAACGATGACTCCAACTGAACAGCGCTATGTGCAGATAGAAAAATAATGTTTAGGTCTTCTCACAGGAATGGAGAAGTTTCACAATTATGTATACGGGTTACCAACCTTTACTGTAGTAACGGATCATCGTCCTCTTGTCTCCGAATGATATGTCACCGAGACTACAACGTATCATAATGAAATGATAACATAATGACTTTGAGGTGGCCTACATAACGGGTAAAGACCTTGTGATAGCTGATGCACTGTCATGTGCAACTGAAGAAGATACAGGGATGAATGTTATAATCCTGGCAATCGAAGCTCAAGCTCACTTCACAGAAGAAAGTCTACTAGTCTTGGATGAAAAATGAAATCAATGAAAGAAGAAACAACCAAAGCTGACACATTACAGCGTGTGATACGTTAAGTGGGAGATGATTTACCTATAGGAACATTCGAGATGAGCTGAGCAGCATCAACGGATTCCTGCTTCGGCAAGACCGGATAGTAATTCCAACTACATTAAGGAACTTGAAGGCCAACTGGGGATGGAAAAGTGCAAAAGAAGAGCTCTTCAATCAGTCTATTGGCCAGGCATAAATGAAGACATCACTAATGTTGCAGCAGAATGTGAAACATGTCAACAAAACCAGTCACAGCAACAAAAATAAACATTGACGATGCTTCCACTGGTCAAGACTCCATGGTCAAAGGTTGGCATTGATCTATTTTACCTCCATGATAAGGATTATCTACTTATCATAGATTACATCTCAAACCTACCCCGAGGTGGTCAAATTGCCCAATTCTAGTTCGACAGCAACCATAAAAACAACCAAAGAAGTATTTGTCGGACATGGGATACCATTTACTGTAATGACAGATAACAGTCCATGTTTTGACAGCTGTGATTAGACAGAGTTTACAGAAAAATATGATTTTCAACACATTACATCAAACCCACTCCCCTGCCTTATCGCTGTAACTCCACCTCACCTGCACATCTCTGGATTGTGGGAGGAAACCAGAGCACCCGGTGGAAATAAATAAAATAGGTATATAAAATACTAAGTGGGATTGATAAAGTAAATGTAGACTAAATGCTCCCCCTTGTAGGGCAATCTAGAACAAGAGGTCGCAGATATAGGTTGACAAGCAGTAGATTTAAAACTGAGATGAGGTGGAACTACTTCTCGCAGAGGGTGGTAAATTTGTGGAACTCGCTGCCCCATAGTGCGGTGGAGTCTGAGTCATTAAATGGTTTCAAGAAGGAGATAGATATGCTTCTGATAAAAAAAACAGGTTAAAGGGACAAGGGAAATAGGTAGGGAGGTGGATTTGAGATGAGGAAGAGATCAGCCATGATCTGATTGAATGGCGGAGCAGGTTTGAAGGGCTGAATTTCCTATTTCAGCTCCTAATACCTATGTACTAAGCCCACACAGACACAGGGAGACTGTGCATCCGAGGCCGGAATCGAACCGGGGTCCCCGGCGCTGTGAGGCAGCATGCTGTGGCATAGTGGTAACATCACTGAACTCACAATCCAGAGACCTAAACCAATGGGTTAGATTCTCTAAGCCCAGGCCGGGCCGGAGAATCGCCGGGGTGGGCGCGAATCACGCGACGCCGCCCCAATGCCAGTCCGCCGATTCTCTGGAGAGCGGAGAATCAGCGCCATTGGCGCCGTTGTGATCGGCGCTGGTTGGGGGCCGTTATACGGGGCCTTCCTGACGATTCTTGGGCCGGGAGGGCCGATCGGCCGTACAAAAAAACCTGAGTCCCGCCGGCGCCGTTCACACCTGGTCTTACCTGTCAGGACCTTGACGTTAATGGATCCGGGGGAGGCCTGGTGGGGGGAGAGGGGGCGTCCGACCCTGGGGGGGTCCTCCACTGTGGCCTGGTCGGCGATTGGGGCCTACCAATCGGCGGGCAGGCCTCTTGAGCTGGGGGCCTCTTTTGTAGCCGGCCCCTGTAGCCCTATGCCATGTTGCGTCAGGGCCAATGCGGGGAAGGGAGTCACTGCGCAAGCGCGGCAATCGCCTGGCCCCACTGCGCATGCACAGACCAGCGGCGCCCATCTAACGGCGGAATCGGCAGCTGGACTGGGGTGGGTTACTCCACTGCTGTGCTGGCCCCCTGTCGGGATCAGAATTGCTGCTCCTGAGGCCATGTTGACGCCGTCAAGAAACGCGATGGCGTTTACGACGGCGTTAACACTTAGCCTCAGGATCAGAGAATCCCGTCCAATGTTTCTGGGGGGCATGGGTTCAAATCTCACGGCAACTGGTGAAATTCAAGTTCAATTAATAAAATCTGGAATTGAAAACTATTCTCAGTGGTGACCCTGAAACAATCATCAATTGTCATGGAATCCCATCTGGTCTGCCATTCTTACATAATCTGGTCTGCATATGATTCCAGGCCCACTACAATGTGGTTGATTCTTAACCGACCTTTGAAATGACCGAGCAAACCACTGAGTTCAAGGGCAATTGCGGATGAGTAACAAATGTTGGCCTTGCAAGTATGTCCATAACCTGTGAAGGACAGCATGGTAGTATAGTGGTTAACACTATGGCTTCACAGCGCCAGGGTCCCAGGTTCGATTCCCGCTTGGGTCACTGTCTGTGTGGAGTCTGCACGTTCTTCCCATGTCTGCATGGGTTTCCTCCAGGTGCTCCGGTTTCCTCCCACAGTCCAAAGATGTGCAGGTTTGGTGGCTTGGCCATGCTAAATTGCCCCTTAGCTTAGATGGGGTTGCAGGGTTACGGGGATAGGGTGAAGGGTGGAGTTAAGTAGGGTGCTCTTCCCAAGAGCCGGTGCAGACTCGATGGGCCGAATGGCCTCCTTCTGCACAGTAAATTCTAGGAAAATTCGATGAAAGAATAAACAAAAAGATGTTCAAAATTTGGCATGATTTGTGTGTTGCAGGATTTCAGAAAAATATATTCAGAACCTTCTCATTAGCATCCATTCGATGCTTTCTATCATCTCCATGTTGAATCATAGATGAAGGCCCTTCAGCCTATCTTGCCTGGCGGTTCGGCCAGCAGGTTCCGCTGAGTCGCCATGTTGTTAACTCCCGTACCAGCCTCCCTGAACAGGCGCCGGAATGTGGCGACTCGGGGCATTTCACAGTAACTTCATTTGAAGCCTACTTGTGACAATAAGCGATTTTTAATTTCACCAGGTGGTCTCTTTGCATCTCGGGTGGAGATGGCCCGTAGTCACAGTTTTCCGTCAGTTCACATAAGCCTGCCAGAAACTCAGTAACAGACTTGCCCGGAGTTCTCATAGCTGCATTGAATCAGTGTCTTTGGACAATGACCGACGGCTTGGGGTCATACTGGTTTGTTACAAGTGCCACCAATTCTTCAAACGTCTTGGAGTTTGGGACCGCAGAGTAGGTTCGGCTCTTTATGATGCTGAAAGCAGGGGCCCCACTGGTGGTCACAGAATTACTTTCTGGCGGTCCTCTCCAGTAATAGCTTTTGACCTGAACAAATAGCACATACACTCCAGGGACTGAACCCAGTCTTCCACACCCGCGTCAAACGCATCGAGTCTACTGAATAGTGGCATTTTTGAATCAGTGCTAACCTTGCTCCTCTGTGTGGAGATGTAGCTGTGGTCTGATTTATGCTCGTCGCCAATATTGTAGTCAATGAGGAGCTCTGAAAAGTCAAAAATGGGTTACGTCCTACTGCAAAACTAAAGGCAATTTACAGTGGACAATTGTGGACAATTAGGAAATACAGCACAGTAAGAAGTCTTACAACACCAGGTTAAAGTCCAACAGGTTTGTTTGGACTTTAACCTGGTGCTGTAAGACTTCTTAGTGTGCTCACCCCAGTCCAACGCCGGCAGTTCCACATCAGGAAGTGCAGCAACTAGGCAACTCTCCAAGTCCCAGCCGGGACCATCCTGAGCTGCCGGCTCCCTCGTAGGCTGGGTTTTATCTTGGGAAATTTACAGGCCTCGCCACTGGGCCTCCGCTCCTCAGCAGGGAGCTCATATTCCATGAGTCCCACGGGAAGATCAATCGGGTGTTCCCCGTGAGTGTCCTGGGGGTTATGACAATTGTCCACTGTAAATTGCCTTTCGCTTTGCAGTGCAGTCTCTTGATGTTGGCTTCCGTTAAGTTGAATGCATTCTTGCTGAATACAGAGGGGAAGATTTCCAGAGAAGACATATTCCGAGACAACCTGGGAGACGATGGTTTGATTTTCGTTTTTGCAATTATGGTTTTGAGGAAGGTGAATAAAGAGGGTTGGAGCTCAGCCTGTACAGTACTGACCTACCTCTGTACAGTGCCTTCCTTGGCTGGAAATGGTGCAAGGTTTCGATATGAGATAAAAGATTGCTGCAAGTTCAGCGGGATTTGTGGACGGGAATGATTGATGTTGCATATTTTGTCCGGAAACTATTCTTAAAGAACGTGGATAAATGGATTTAATAAACTCACTCTTTTTGAAAACAGAACATTTGGCGTCCTGTGAGACTGTCAGATAATCAACAGGAAAACTGTTTGACGAGATGCTGTGAAGTCATTTCTTTTGAATCTAATGCTTTTAGTCAATGGGACATTTACTCTGCAGCATCACCTGAGCAATGACTTTCAGTCTATGACTCTGCCAGGGGAAAAGATACAAGGAGAATTTACCAAATATAACAGTTCAAAATGCACTGGTGACGACTAAACTACAGAGAGCTCTAGCCACTGACTGAAATTCTCTGAGTTTCCTCAGTTGATTGTCTTTCCTGTTTTAGTTATAAAGTATTTTCACTCGGCACGGCAGCACAGTGGTTAGCACTGCTGCCTCACAAAGACCCAGGTTCAATCCTAGCCGTGTGTGACTGTCTGTGTGGAGTTTGCACTTTCTCCCCGCGTCAGGGTGGATTTCCTCCGGGTTTCTTCCCACAGTCCAAAGATGTGCAGGTTAGGTGGATTGGCCATGCTAAATTGCTCCTTAGTGTCCAGGGATGTGCAAGTTAGTTGGAGTTACGGAGATAGGGTGGGGTGAGGACCTAGGTAGGGTGCTCTTTCAAAGGGTCAGTGCAGACTCGATGGGCCAAATGGCCTCCTTCTGAAGTATAGGGGTTCTATGGATTCAATGTAAGCAAACAAACAAAATGGCTTCCAGCATCACATGACCTCGACTTCTGCACCGTATGGAGAAAGGGTCTGCTTAAGCTCCATTGCCACTTGCCAGTTTATACAAGATCTGTCTCTGAACACAAGGATGCAAAAGCTGTCGCTATGAAATCATCAAATTATTACGAATAAATCAGCTAATTGTCTGAGGATCCATTGGGGATCACATGTGCAGATGTATTGGAGTGCCACTGGTGTATATTGTTCAGTTTATTGTGCTAGCTAAGAATATTCCAGCAGGTTTTACGGTTGAACGGAGGTGATTTAAATATTTATCAATTAGTTTTTCCGGTGTAGATTCCAAGAGAAAACAGATAGGAACATTCATTGGAACCAGAGGCTCATGTTTCATTAATGCCCTCCACAGATGCAACAAATTGGCATCTAGCGTGAATCCTTTCTCTGGTTCAATGACATCTGGTGCTCCTGTAGGAGGTTTGAGTGTCTTAACATAGGACCTGACTCACACCGAACAATAGTTCCGTGTACAATAGCATAATCAGAGACCAGAGCCATTGCATTCTCTTGTGATTTATACCACAAATCTTCCCTCTGATAGTCACGCACTTAAAGACTTTGTGCGACGAGCACCGAAATGAATGGTGTAAGCTGCTTTATCGCACAGCCAGATGAACTGACAGGGCAGGCATTACGACTGAATTCCCTTGATTCGATTGTGCTTCGACAATCACAGAAAATAAAACCACAACAGATTCTAGCCCACAGCTGTGGTCATCAGGTTTGGCTGAGACAACATTGTTTTCTCGATGCCCTCCAGCATGTTGCCTCTTCATCCCAGCGAACAGTGTTCCCTGTGCCGATGCTGACAGCTCTCCTTTGGAAAGCCTCCCTGTCAGCTTGTGAGCCGGTCTTTGGGAAGACTCTTAACCATCAGAAATGGGTGGGGTCTGGTTTGGGTGGGATTTAAAGTTGTCAGAGTCTTAAACCCGAACCCGAGCCACTTTCGGTTGTACCAGTGGTGGGACAATGAGGAACGAGCAACCAATTCGATCCCACGAGCTGAGAAGCCACTCAGAAATGTGATAGAGCCGATTATTGTCTCAGATTTTTTAGACACTTCTGGACACTTTATCCAGCCAGATTTCCCAGGCCTTGGGTGTGGTGATATGCATCACTATAAATACACAAGGGGTTACTGTAGATACACTAGGACTGAGTAAACACTAGAGGGAGCACCAGAGACACCATGACATGCAGACATACAGCTAATGAACACATAGAACAGGACACGACCAATGGGCAGTCAAGAAACCCAGAGGTGACACTACCACAAGAGGGCAACCCATATAAAAGGACAGGGCACACATGCTCTTTCTCTTTCCACAGGCGACACTCAGAGAGAAGCACAGGGGCAGATCGGAAGCATCACACCCACTGCATGGCTTAGAGCAGACTGGTCAGTTAGATTGAGATACTGTATAAGGATTAGCAGGAGAATCGAACTCAAGTAGGAGAATTGTTAACTGTTCAATAAATGTGTTAAACCTATCTCCAAGTCTGAACCTTCCTTTATCAGAGCATACATCAAGGAAGCAGCTTATGCTACATGAAGAAGCATAACACAACATTGGGGAAATCAGACAGCTGAAGGAAGACAAGGGGCGGTTTCAGGGAGAAGCAAAGTGCCTTTCCAGCATAGCCTATGGGCCAGGAGCAGCAGGAGTGCTTCCCGCCCCTCTCCCCAAGCTGTTTCCCACTTTCCCCCCTGAACAGCTAGACGCATGTACCCCATAATCACCAACCTCCTACCACACAGCCACCCCCCCCATCACCCAGCATCTCTACCCCAATCTCTCTGAGAACCGCCCAGCTCTACAAGCTATTCGCTACATGCACCCCCTCCATCACGTATGCACCAACCCTCCAAAGGAGCACTCTACCCAGTTCCACTCCCCCGTCCACCCCTTCCTATCACCGTAACCCCACCTAACCCGCACATCACTGGACACTAAGGGGCAATTTAACATGGCCAATCCACCTAACCTGGAATTTTGGACTGTGGGAGGAAACCGCAGCACCCGGAGGAAACCCAAACAGACACGGGGAGACTGTGCAAACTCCACACAGACAGTCACCCAAGGCGGGAATCGAGCCTGGGTCCCTGGCGCTGTGAGGCATCAGTGCTAACCACTGTGCCACCATGCTGCCCATATCTGGCGACCCCCAACCCAATATATCCATTCCTGCAATATAGCCTCTAATGCAGCGCTCCTGCTCAATTGAGAGTCAAGCCCACCAATCAGATTGGCTCCTGGGCAGTGATCCTTTTAAAAGACACACATGCTGTTGCTGAAAACTATACGGTATTCCCAGAGCTCCTTCCCTTTTTTGGGAGTCCCATCCCAGTGAATGTCAGGCACATTTATCTTACATCTCTGGTCGCAACCAAAAGCAAGATCATGAACTTTACGATGGATGGGCGTGAGGTTTTTATTAATTCAGACAGACTAACAAATCCCATATTTACAATCTGTGAGCAAACACCATCAGCAGCTAACTCATTAACACTCTGTCAATGTTACAGCAAAGTAAAACTGCCTGGGTTTCTTTCAAAGTAAATCATTGGAAATAACTCAATTTTAACACTCTTGGAGGAGAGTGGAATTTCAGTGAATGAGTGGGATCCCATTGTGGAGTTCTTGCTTTGCGCTCAGTATATCTTTGCTGATTTTGGGGCATTGTCTGCTGAGACGTTATGGGCGGGATTCTCCGTTGGTTGATGCCGGGATCAGGAAATGCAATTGGGCGGAGAATCGGTTTTGACGCCAAAATTATGACGGGCGTCAGTTTCACGCCAAATCGCAATTCTCCACCGCCTCAACAGCAGCGTCACAGAGTCATAGTAATTTACAGCAAGAAAACAGGCCCTTCGGCCCAACTTGTCCATGCCGTTCAGTTTTTACTACTAAACCAGTCCCAATTGCCCGCATTGGGCCCATATGCCTTGAAATGTTGGCTCGTGTAGACTTAAGAGATGAACAGACACTTCCAACACTGATGAAGGTTCAACTCAATTTTATTAACTATTTCTAACTAACACATGATGACTGTGGGTCTAAATGATGCTAACTTAAACTAGAGACCTAAGCCTTGTCCGAACCAGTTGATTCTCTCAGCACGTGGTGTGAGTCTGTGCTGGGCTGGATGAGCTCTTGTTACACTCAGAGGCAGCACCCAGAATGAGCGGGAACTGTGGTGCCCTCTGCCTTTATAGTGTGTGTATTCTAACTGGTGATTGGCTGCGGTGTTTGTACATGTTGATTGGTCCCTGCGTGTGTCCATCAGTGTGTGCCTGCACCATGATATACTGGTGTATATTATGACATCCCTCAATACCCAGCTTTCCTATATAATTATCTAAACGCTTTTTAAAAGACAAAATTGTACCCGCCTCTACTACTGTCTCTGGCAGCTCGTTGCAGACACTCTCCACCCTCTGTGTGAAAGAATTGCCTCTCTGGACCCTTTTGTATCAATGCATTCCACTCCGCAAATACAGTAAATGCCGTTGGCATATCGTTAGCGGGCCTGACCTGGTATTCTCCAGGGTCTACGTGATTCTAAACCAGGTTGCTAAATCAGTCCAGGTTCCTTTTAAAAATTGTGAAACCAGTGTTGTGGCTGCTGGGGGAGAGAGACGGGGTACAGAAAGTGTCCAACATCACCATAGTTTGCTGACAGTTGTGCCGAGGAGATTCTGCGAGGGCCAGGGGAGTAGCAGGGCGTGGCCAGGATGTGGGCTGTGGGGTCGGGGTGGACAGGCACGGAACACTATTGCTGCAGCCGGCATGGCAGCCATGCAGATGCGCATGTCGCTGACTGCTCACTGTGAACTTAGCGTCACTGGCGCCCCAGGCCACCCACCACACCCTCCCCACCCACCCCCGCAGGTGCTCTCTGGCCCCAGCCGACCCATAAGCGGGATGGGTGCGCACCAGCACAACCAGTGCCATCTTGTTGGCTGGGATGGGAGTGAACCATTCCTCATTGGAATTGATTGTGTTCCACGTGGCGACGGTGCTAGCCCCTCACGGTTGCTAAATCAGTCCAGGTGCGGCACAAGTTTTGCTGTCGTACAGATCCACGAATCTTGCCCCAGCGTCAACACTTCGTCTCAGGAATGGAGAATCCGGCCCCATGGCTTTGGATAATTTGCAAGGCTTCCCCTGGTTCTAGCTTCAGCAACACAACAGGAATCGGATAAACTATATGTGTTCTGTGTCCTCTATATTTCTGTGGATTCCTTATTGAGGCTACAATGGACAATTGCAAAAACCTCCCCAGCAATTCAATCGCCCGAGTTCACCACGCAAGCTGGTGGGAACTGATGGCCGAATCTGCCGGGCATGGCAATCACCGTCAGATTGCCTCCTGGTCCCTGTCTCGTTACTCTGAGATGGAGCCCCTTCCGCATAGGGCAGGACCATCGGAAGAGGTGGGGGGGGGAGGTGTCTAGCGTTTGCACTTTTTTTCCGGCACAAGCCGCCCTATACTGGTAAGTCTTCATTCACTAACGCACTGCAAAACTTTGGGACATTCAATTAGTTCTTCAGTGTCTTCGTGAATGAGTGTGAGTGTGAGGAGGTAAGTGAGTACGATGGGCAGTGTGCCAGCTGGGTAGGATTGGTATGGTGGCAAGGTGGTGAGGTGGGATTGGTGGGCAGGATGCCAGCTGCAGAAGCTGGTGGCATAAGGTTGCATGTTACCTCATGAAGAGGTCTGGAGGCTTGAACAGTTGAACAAAAACTGTTTATTAGTAAAACAGACATATGTCCAGGGTGAATGAAAACAAAGCTTGCCATAGTCCCTCCCAGAGGCTGCTCTCCCCTTTGAGAGAGAGCTGACTGGTGGCGATTTAACCTGAGGGTCACCACACCTGGCTGGCTTGGGGAGGTGGATTGTGGATGGGACTCAGATTTTAACATTGCCCCGAATTCTCCGGTTGTGGGGATTCATTTTTCCCGCTGGCAGAGCACCCCCTCAAGCGTGTTTCACGGCGGTGTGGGGGGGGGGGCTTCAATGGGAAATCCCAATGACCAGTGACAGGAGGATAGATTCTCACCATCAGTGAATGACGTACGTCCGAGAAGCACGTTGGTGGAGGACTGGAGAATCCCGCCCATTATAAACTCTCACTCGGTCCAAAACCTCCCATTCAAAATCCCCCAATATCACAGAATGTAAGCACCCAAATAGAGAACTGGTCAAAAGAGTATCCCTTGAGCTAAGGAATAGCCAATGGGTGTGACGTATAGAAATAGAGGGTAACATTTATGAAAAGATTATGGTTTAAAAGGGGAGCATAATCATAGCAGGCGTTAATTAGCTAAGAATGGGTTGGGATGAGGAAGATGTGTACAGCGAGGAAGGAGAGGTTTAAATCACCGGGTTTAGGACTGGTTTTTCAATCAGTATGTTGCTTCTCTGACGAGAGAAGAAGCAATACTTTGAACTGGCTCTGGGTAATGAAGTACAGCCAGTAGGCAAACTAAAAATAGCTGAACATTTGGGAAGCAGTGACCCCAATATACAAAGGTTCCATGTCAGAATAGAAAAAAAACCTAGACTTGAGAGAAAAAAGAAATGTGATAAAAATGAATTTGCTCGGATCAAATGGAAGGAACTGGCAATACATTAGCAGTGAAAAATATTTAAAAGGATCTTCCTCTCATTTGCCCTTCACTCTCCCTCTTCTCTCTCGTTTGACTGCCTATTCACACTATATCCTCCCTCTTTCTCACTCTCTTTCTCCTCTTTTCTCTCCTGCTTTCTCCCCTGCTCTCCATCTGTCTCCTCCCACGGGCTCCCCTCCCACTCTCTTCCCCTTTCCTTGTCTCCTCTCACCCTCTTTTTCTTTTTCCTCTTTTCTATTCCTCTGCATTGCCTCCTCTCTTCCCCATTTCTCACCCGCTCTCCACTGTGTGTCGAAGATCAGCAATTGCACCATTTCCCTTAACCCAATTGTGCTGACCATCTTAACAGCTACAGAAAATTCTTCTGTCCTTATAGGATGATAGAATCCGTTGTCAATTCTACCACATCAATTCTTCGCCCTTTCGCCCCTAAAAGTGTTAAATATTAATTTCCGTGTTCTGCCATGATTCTGTTATTTGTGTTACATTACATTGCTGGTCATCACTGCTGCCTTACAGCACCAGGGTTCAATTCTGGCCATGGATGGCACGGTGGCACAATGGTTAGCATTGCTGCCTCACAGCCCCAGGGACCCGGGTTCAATTCCAGTCACTGTCTGTGTGGAGTTTATACGTTCTCCTCGCCTCTGTGTGGGTTTGCTCTGGGTGTTCCGGTTTCTTCCCACAGTCCAAAGATAGGGGGCTGGATTCTCTGTTTCTGGGACGAAGTCCCCACGCTGTTGTGAAAACTGTGATCTTTTACGCCAGGAAAACTGGTGTCAAAAGGCCACAGATTCACTGTTTTGCTCGGGGCTAGCCGGCAACCGTTGTAGAGTTCGCAGCTCCATCTGCCAATACGGCCACCAGCACTTCCGCATCAGAGGCCGCGCATGCGCACGGCGGCGGCCTGCAGTGGCCGTGCCGTGCTCCATGGCGGTCTCAGCCTGCGGACCTGGACTGGCAAAATAGTGCCCCGCATCGGCTGCTCACACGCCCCGGACCGCCCGCCCACAGTGGCCCAGCCCCGAATGAAGCCCCCTGCCCGCCGATTGGCCCTCCCCCGACTGTGACGGCCCCGGACTGAGTCCACAGCTGCCAGGCGCGGATCCTGGACGGTGAGACCACACGAGGCCCACGCTGTCGAGAATTCAGCCAGTCGGCAACGGAGCATCGCGGGGCAATGGCCTGAGGCGGTGGAAACTTGGTGTGGCGTACTCCACAAGTGGGCCGATTTTCGGGGGGAAAGCTGGAAAACCGGTGCTGCTTCCGATTTCGGTGCAAAAACGGATTCTCCGCCTCAATGCCGAAGGCGATTTCAGCATCGTGGAGCGGAGACTCCAGCGCCTGCAGGTTAGGTCTATTGGCTAATGCTGAATTGTCCCTTAATGTCCCTTAGGTTAAGTGGGGTTACAGGGACAGGGCGGGGGAGTGGACCTGGGTAGGGTGCTCTTTCAGAGGGTTGATGCAGACTTGATGGGCCGATTGGCCTCCTTCTGCACTGTAAGGATTCTATGGATTCTATTCCACAATAGCAATTAAGTCTAGTAAGAAACTGCTGGTTGTAGTAGAATAAAATAAGTATTTGGACGAATTCCTGGCTCTCTGCTGTGGTGCGAAGATATTGTGTGTTCTGTAAAAAAATGTTTGAGTACTGCTGCAAAGACACATTTTGTCAAAGCTTTTCATCTTGCACTCATCAGGATAATTGCCAGAGTATCAACATCAGGGGAAATAATAACTTCATACTGTATGAGAAGAGAGTGCTGATTTAATGGCAAGTGGAGGTGTTGCCATGGAGTCTGCACCAGTTAATGGTGACTGACAGTTAATTGCCAAGCATTATTGAAAATTTAAAGAAGGCAGCATGTCTCTGATCGGTCCTTTGTTTGACCCTTGTTCAACTGCTGTTCTTGTGGGTAACAACGGACAGATGATGAACTGGTCAATATTTATAACAGTCATTACAAAATCGTGTAAAATTGTGCTAAAGTCTTATGACAGAGGCAGGCCTAAATAAAATAGTCACTCTTGTGCAATATATATGAGTGATTTTATTTCAATAATGCAAACAGATTTGGCGAACGTCAGTTGTGATAAAACTATGGGATAGACATTGAATTTACACCTTCAAATTCAATGTTCACGCTACCTTTTTTATATTTGTATGAAGATACATTGGTAATATATTGAACTAGTGGCCCATAGGCCTTCACTAAGGGTCAGCAGACATGTGTTCAAATTCCAGCATGGCGCATGGGACAATTTAAACTCAATGAATTAGAAAACCTGAAATCATAGAATTTACAGTGCAGAAGGAGGCCATTTGGCCCATTGGGTCAGCACCGGCCCTTGGAAAGAGCACTGCACTTAAGCCCACACCTCCACCCTATCCCCATAACCTAGTACCACACCAAACCTTTTTCTTGGACACTCAGGGCAATTTTAGCATGGACAACCCAACAACCCTGCACATCTTGGATTGGATTGGATTGGATTGGATTTGTTTATTGTCACGTGTACCGAGGTACAGTGAAAAGTATTTTACTGCAAGCAGCTCAACAAATCATTCAGTACATGGGAAGAAAAGGGAATTAAACAAAATTCAAGAAAATACAAGAAAATACATAACAGGGCAACACAAGATATACAATGTAACTACATAAGCATTAGCATCGGGTGAAGCATACAGGGTGTAGTGTTAATGAGGTCAGTCAATAAGAGGGTCATTTAGGAGTCTGGTGACAGTGGGGAAGAAGCTGTTTTTGAGTCTGTTCGTGCGTGTTCTCAGACTTCTGTATCTCCTGCCCGATGGAAGAAGTTGGAAAAGTGAGTAAGCCGGGTGGGAGGGATCCTTGATTATGCTGCCCGCTTTCCCAGGCAGCGGGAGGCGTAGATGGAGTCCATGGATGGGAGGCAGGTTTGTGTGATGGACTGGGTGGTATTCACGACTCTCTGAAGTTCCTTGCGGTCCTAGGCCGAGCAGTTGCCATACCAGGCTGTGATGCAGCCCGATAGGATGCTTTCTGTGGTGCATCTGTAAATGTTGGTAAGGGTTAATGTGGACATGCCGAATTTCCTTAGTTTTCTGAGGAAGTATAGGCGCTGTTGTGCTTCCTTGGTGATAGCGTCGACGTGAGTGGACCAGGACATATTTTTGGTGATGTGCACCCCTAGGAATTTGAAACTGCTAACCATCTCCACCTTAGCCCCATTGATGCTGACAGGGATGTGTACGGTACTTTGCTTCCTGAAGTCAATGACCAGCTCTTTAGTTTTGCTGGCATGGAGGGAGAGATTGTTGTCTTTATACCACTCCACTAGGTTCTCTATCTCCCTCCTGTATTCTGACTCGTTGTTATTCGAGATTCGGCCCAATATGGTCGTATCGTCAGCAAACTTGTAGATGGAGTTGGAACCAAGTTTTGCCACGGAGTCATGTGTGTACAGGGAGTAGAGTAGGGGGCTAAGTATGCAGCCTTGCGGGGCACTGGTATTGTGGACTATTGTGGAGGAGGTGTTGGTGTTCATTCTTACTGATTGTGGTCTGTTGGTCAGAAAATCGAGGATCCAGTTGCAGAGTGGAGAGCCAAGTCCTAGGTTTTGGAGCTTTGATATGATCGTTGCTGGGATTATGGTGTTGAAGGCGGAGCTGTAGTCAATAAATAGGAGTCTGATGTAGGAGTCCTTGTTTTCGAGATGCTCTAGGGATGAGTGTAGGGCCAGGGAAATGGCGTCTGATGTGGACCGGTTGTGACGGTATGCGAATTGAAGTGGGTCAAGGCGTTCCGGGAGTATGGAGGTGATGCGCTTCATGATCAGCCTCTCGTAACACTTCATTACAACTGACGTCAGGGCCACCGGGTGGTAGTCATTGAGGCACATTGCCTGGTTCTTCTTTGACACCGGTATGATGGTGGTCTTCTTGAAGCAGGTGGGGACCTCGGAGTGGAGTAGGGACAGGTTAAAGATGTCTGTGAATACCTCTGCCAGCTGGTCTGCGCAGGCTCTGAGTGCACGACCAGGGATTCCGTCCGGGACCGTCGCCTTTCGTGGGTTCAGTTTCAGGAAGGCCGATCTGACTTCGGAAGCTGTGATGGTGGGTATGGGTGAATTATGGGCTGCTGGGGCACTCGACAGCGGATTGTTGGTTACCTGCTCGAACCGAGCACAGAATGCATTAAGTTCATCGGGGAGGGGTGCGCTGCTGCCAGAGATACTGCTCGGCTTTGCTTTGTAGCCCGTTATGTTGTTTAGTCCTTGCCACAACTGCTGAGAGTCTGTCTGTGACTCTAGCTTAGTTTGATAATCTTTCTTGGCATCTCGGATGGCTTTTCGGAGGTCGTACCTGGATTTCTTGTATAGGACAGGGTCGTCTGCCTTGAATGCCTCAGATCTGTCCTTCAGTAGGGAGTCAATCTCGCGGTTGAGCCATGGTTTCCGGTTGGGGAACGTACGTACTGCTTTCTTTGGCACGCAGTCGTCCACACAATTGCTGATGAAGTCTGTGACGGTGGTGGCATACTCATTTAAGTTTGTCACTGAGTTCTTAAATTTCTTAAATTCTTTGGACTGTGGGAGGAAACTGGAGCACCCCAGAGTAAACCAACACAGACACGGGGAGAACATGCAGACTCTGGGAGAACGTGCAGTCAGGGCCGGCTCAAGGCACCGGCAACTCGGGCAGTCGCCCGGGGCGCCATGTGCTGGGGGGCGCCAGAGACTCGGGTCCCGCGCATGCGCAGTTGGGCCGGTACCAACCAGCGCATGCGCGGTGGCCGCCCTCCCCCAAGGCGGTCCGCCCCCCCGCTTGGTCCGCTCCCCCCCTCGGTCCTCCCCGCCCGCCCCGCCCTCGGGTCCGCCCCCCCGCGGGTCCGCGCCCCCTCGGGTCCCCCCACCTCGGCTCGGCCCCGCCCCCCACTCGGCTCGGCCCCCCCCCTCGGCCCCCCCCCCCTCGGCCCCCCTCTCGGCCCCGCCCCCTTCTCGGCCCCACCCCCTCTCGCCCCCCCCCCCACCCCTCGGCCCCGCCCCCCCACCCCTCGGCCCCGCCGCCCCACCCCTCGGCCCCGCTCCCCCACCCCTCGGCCCCCCCCCCCCGCAAGGGCGGCCGAAGTTCAGCTTGCCCGGGGCGCCAGCAACCCTAGGGCCGGCGCTGCATGCAGTAATGGTAACAGGGAGCCTCCAAATTGTTGCAAAACCCCATCTGGTTCATTAATCTTCTTCAAGGAAATCTGTCGTCCTTACTCAGTTCTGGCCTCCATGTGACTCCAGACTCCAGCCCAAAGCAATGTCAATGTCATTGTAATTTTAACAGCCTCTGAAATGACTGACTGGCAATACCAGTCAGTTGTCCGAAGCAAAGAAAACCAGATGGGCAACCCTACATTGACAGAGACATGACAAAGGCACATCCGTCCAGTCCACCTTGTGTATACGGAACTGTTCAACAGGATAGTCAAGAAACAGCCTGATATACGCAAGAAATCATACATTACAGCCAATGGGTGTGATTCTCCGGCCGCGTCCGCACGACGACTGGAGAATCTCACCCGACGTCAATGGAGTTCTCCATTGTCTGCCTCTCGCCCATAGCGTTCTTGTGGTCGGCAGGGCGGGAGAATCCAGCCCAGTGTCATTATCTCAGTGTTGTTGGCAGGACCATCCTATGAGCAGATTTGCTGCTGCATATCCTTCTTTATAACTCTAACCTGATGTCCAAAATTTCACAGCTCAAGGAGTGCTCCAATAGAATAATAACATAGAATGATAGAATGGTTACAGCCCATAAGGAGGCTATTTGGCTCATTATGTCTGCTCTGGTCCTCTGAAGGAACATTTTCATTGAGTAACCACTGCCTGGCCTATCCCCCATAGCACCGCAACAGCAATGAAAAACTACAACAATGACAAGACTATTGATTGCGAAGAGTTTTGAGGTTGTGAAAAATACCATGGGCTATAACTTCCATGGAGTGACACAGGTAGTCAGATATCCCCTCTGACCCTGTTCATACACATTTAAATGTAGCCCCAACTTCCTGCCCAACCTTTCCACTCAGGCTGGGTTAGAAAGGTGCAATGCGGCGGGTTCCTGAGGTCTTCAGTCAAATCCAGTGGAGTCGGCGGGGAAAGAAAATATGCCTCCTTTTGTGTGGCACAATCTGCCGTAAAGCGAGTAAGTTTACAAGTCCCAACCACTTTGAGAAACAGGGGAGATGGTGTAAGGTAGATAGGACTGGGTGGAGGGGCTGGGCAGGGGATGGGTTGAGGGGTAGGTTGTGGAAAGTCAGTGGGTCAGATGGTAATGGGGGTGGGGTGGGTTGGCGGTTAATGGAGGGGAGGGCGATCGTTTGGAAAGTGAGTGGGTGATCAGTGGGGGAGATTGATTGTTGAGGCAGTCAGGGTGGGGGCAGTTGGGGGTCGGGAGGGCAGTTTTGGGGGGTGTAGGTAGTCAGGAGCATAGTCGGGATTGAGGGGGTTGTTGGAGGATGGGGGGGTAATCAAGGGTCGGGAGGGCAGTCAGCGGGGTAGGGGGCAGGGGGGAGTGTAGTCAGAAGATCCGGAGTGTATGGTTGTGAGTTTAGGAGGGTAGTTAGTGAGTGTGTAGGGGTAGGGGTGGGGGGGGGGGGGGGGGGGGATTAGTCAGGTTGGTGGTTGTCCTCCAGTGCCGATTTGGGAAATCCAATGGTGCCCTGGAGATCGGAAGTTACGGACTGTAGATGTGGGTTGGAATTTTCGGGATTCTCTTTTTCCACTGGCAGTACACCCCCGCCCATGGGGTTTCGCAGTGGCATGAAGTGGGTTCAACAGGAAATCCCATTGATAAGCGGCAGCAAGAGAGAATCCCCCCGCCAGCGTGTGGCACGCCACCGAGAAATACGTGGCTGGGGCACTGGAAAGTCTGAATCTGTGTATCAGGAATGTAGAGAGAGGATCTAAATGGCAACAGCATCAAGCAGGCTCAGAGCTCTCCTTCATCAGGGTGAAGAGGCAAACTGTTCCCCTTAATAGGCTATAAATCACATTGCAAAGTGTCATTTGCAAGTTAGAAACCTTTGAGGGAGGCATCGATATGATTGATGTGATGCCCATGAATCAGGTTATGAATTGACACAAGCATTAAAAAGATGATCATTTGGATCAACAATTTATTTTCAATTAGAAGATCGGATGTGTGCAATAAGAAAAATATAGATTTTTCAGTCCCTCAAGCTACGGTGAAAAATAAATGCACTTTTGCCCTAAACAGGTGAAGAGGATTAACAATATTGGAGGGTTCCTATTTTATTAAATTTAGAATTTCAAAAGGTCATTGGTGCAAAGTCATTTTCACCACCTTGGGAAAATTTAATAATGATCACAAACTGCAAAGACTTAAACACAGCGGCTAACTTCAAAAGAAGAGATAATAAAGCAATCCAGAATACCAATAGAGACGGACTTGGCTTGCAAGTATGGGCTGGAATCATATTTACATTATTCGATCACGTATTACCCAGGGAGGAGGTCACATCATCTCCCATTAGGGAGAATGGAGTTCAGTGAGATCCTGGAGTAACATCAAAATTATCCACTTCGTCCTTACGTTGCTAGAATTGTGAAGGGTTGGAACCTGTACCTGCCAATGAGGATGGGGGTATTTGTGCAGCTTCCAGTGAGTTGTTTAATTGTCCAGCACCATTCATGACTGGATGTGGCAGGGTTGGCAAACTTTGAAATGATCCATTGGTTGTGGCATCGCTTAGCTCTGTCTGTCTAATGCTGCTTCCGCTGTTTGACATTCAAGTATTCCTGTCTTGTAACTTCACCAGGTTGACACCACATTTTTAGATATGTTTGGCGCCGTTTCTGGCATTTCCTCTTGCATTCTTCATTCAACCATTGCTCATCAACCAAGACAAAGACTGCACCTGCCTTCTGCCTGTGATATCTCTGGGCTTATAAGAAAGCCTGTAAACTGATCTCAGAAATGGTTTCCTCTACGCTCCTCTCCATGGCAACAGGAAACACACTAGCCCTGTGTCCAGGTAGAATTGTGAGCCAGCTATTTCTAATGACTGCTGTTCTTCATCTTTGACCTGTAGCTAACCAGGAGAGGGAGAGCATGAAAATGAATATTGGCCAGGCCTGCACCCCAAGCAGAGAAAATGGTGACTGTATCATTCACCACACAGAATGAAGGTGGGAGCTCAGGCCATGTTTGAAAACATTGGCCAGAATGTTCATGCTATTCCTGCCGGTGGGATCTTCCGGTTCCGCCAGGAAAGGCATCAGCAATGGCACGGTTGGAGGCAGCACCCCATGTGCAGGGGGCCACCGCCCATCCACCAGTTTGAGGCGGACCCAGAAGGGGAGGCCAGCAATGGCCCAACAGGCATCGTTGGTCATTCAAAGAGCTGATGGACACCACGTGCCGCAGAGGACTGTGTCTAAGGTTCCCACTTGCATTAAGAAGACCACCATCATACCAGTGCCAAAGAAGAACCAGGCAACGTGCCTCAATGTCCGGTGGCCTTGACGTCCATCATTATGAATTGCTTTGAGAGGTTGGTCATGGGATACATCAACTCCATACTCCCAGAATGCCTTAATCCACTGCAACCCACATACCACCACAACTAGTGCACAGCAGACGCTATCTCCATGGCCCTACACTAATCCCTGAAGCATCTCGACAACAAGAACTCCTACATCAGACTCCTATTCATTGACTATAGCACTTCCTTCAACACCATAATCTCAGCCAAGCTCATATCAAAACTTCCAAACCTTGGACTTGGCTCCCCCTGTCTTAGTTCTTTCCCGCTTATAATGGGCTATCTTCTCACGCGGGGCCAAATAGAGGACATTGTGAACCGCACACTTGATGGATTGGGGTGACGATAGAAGGGAACATGTGTGGGTATCGCACCTGGACATGAGGTGCGGGATTCTCTGACCCCCCGCCGGGTCAGAGAATCGCCGGGGGGGGGGTTGCGGCGTGAATCCCGCCCCGCCCCTCCGACGCCGGCTGCCAAATTCTCTGACGGCGGTTTTGTGGCGGGGGCAGGGATCGCTCCGTGTCGCCCGGGATCCTTGGCAGTGGCCCCCTGGCCATTCTCCGGTCCCCGATGGGCCGCGCAGCCGCCCGATTTTGGCCAGTCCCACAGGCGTGAAATACGCGAGGTTTGTACTGCCGGGACCTGGCTCTGAGGGCGGCCTGCGGAGTCCTCAGGGGGACACGGGGGGGGGGGGGGGGGGGGGGTGGCCCCACGGTGCCCTGGCCTGCGATCGGGGCCCACCGATCTGCGGGCGGGCCTGTGCCATGGGGGCACTCTTTCCCTCTGTGCCGGCCTTTGTAAAGTTCTGCTAGCTCGGAGAAGAAACCTCCTGTGCATGCGCAGGAATCACACCAGCGGTTCCGGGAATACACTGGTGCCCCTGCGCATGCGCCAACTCGTGCCGGCCGGTGGAGGCCCTTCGGCGCCGGTTGGCACGGCACCAATCACTCCAGCACCGGCCTAGCCCCCGAAGGTGCGGAGGATTCCGCACCTTCCGGGCGGCCTGACGCCAGAGTGGTTCACGCCACTCTTTGGTGCCGGTACGGCCCGCCCGCTGGATACCGGAGAATCCCGCCTGAGTTAGTTGTGCTGGTGGGTGCCAGGGGTTGCTGAGGAACAAACACGAAGATTGGAAGTGGGGAGAGTGTGAGGTGTCAGCCAGTGATTTGGGGCAGAGGTGGGGTTTGGGAAATTGAGGGGTGTCAGGCGGAACGGATGTCATGGGAGAGGTGGCAACTTACTCTTGCAGTTTAATGGAGGTTGTTGGTCTTCTTCTGACACTGGACTGCGGTCCTCCTTGTCAAGCTCCCCGCACTGACAGATGCTGCCACTGCCTCCCAGGTGGAGGGCTGACCGAGCTACTGGTCCTCCGACCCACTCGAGGGAACAGGGTAGCCCACCTCTCATCTACAGTGCCAAGAAGACTGGCCAGTCCTCGGATCGAGGAGTAGGTCAACGCATTGTCATGCTTGTGTGTTGACTGGGAGTGGTGAGGGAGTGCTTAAAAACAGTTCCCTCTTTGCGGTGAGACGCTGAGGCACGAGTCAGGCGAATCAGTCAGCAAGGGAGCCACTAATGGCGAGAATTTCACGGGGGTTCATTTTTGGAACTAAGTACCATCAAAGACCGTGATCTCGGCAATCCAGTCATCGAGAAACAGTCTTCCAAATGCGTCCAAAATCACACTTTGAAGTGTTTCCGTTAAATCGCAAGCAAAGTTTGTCCAATTTTTTAAATTCTATCAAGAAATAAGAAGAAACTTATTTTCTGGAGAATAATGAGAATGTGAAACTCATTATCACAGGGATAATGAAGGATTCACCCGCTGTTGAAGGGTATGATGCATTTATGGGGAAAATGGGACAAGCATATGAGAGGGAAGAGAATAGAAGATGAAATGAAAATCGCTTATTGTCACGAGTAGGCTTCATTGTACTGATAGAGCTTGATAGGAGGAGGATAGGGGCAGCATAAACACCAGCATGGACCTTTTTAGGCCGAATGGCTTTGTTGTATGTAATTTAATATCAGTGAGCCCACCAAACAGTAAAATGGACATAAAGAGTGATCCACTTAGCCCCATTGAGCTGGTTGTGGTATTCAATTAGATCATGCTGTCCTGTATCTCAACTCAATTTTTCTCCCTGCGCTCGGGGGAGGGCTGGGGGGGGGGGACCTCAGAATGGCCTTGATTCTTTCCCTCCCCCACCACAGGAAACAAATTTTCTACATTTATTCCATCAAATGCTTTTCACATTGTAAAGACAGATGCAACAAAGACTGCCGGATCATAAAATATGTCATAAAGTTTAACCTGCTTTTAATAGAGAAGAGAGGAGCCTTGTTAAACACAATAGCCATGAAATACTTCTGTGCAAAATTGCCTCCAATAACTACTATAGTGCAGGTGACTCTTTAAGCTGTGCATTTATCGCAGCATCTCTGATTGTGGTTGCAGAGTTCCACTGGTGGCATGCGTGGCAATTACCCCGGTCACACCAGCTAATGCCCTCTAAAACTGACCCCTGCTGGGGTTTATGAGGACAGAGGAGGCTGGGTATCTTACGTACATGGAGAGTGCTTTGCACTTGACAAGCCTCTTTAAAGACCAGTCTCCCCATTCCCCATACCCCAGTGGAGGGGTGGAGGGTCAATTAGTTACTCTTCTTCAATCAGGCCTGTGAAGGGGACTGTTTGGACATTCAGCTCACTCACCAAGCCGGATGCCATCATTGGCGCCCATTTATTCCCTTGGCAGGCCCAGTGTGTGTCTCAACCAGTTGGTATGTTGTATGCCACTGATAACCCCCATTGTACCAATCACAGATAAGACCATCTCTGATCACCTTTTTGTATCACTCTCCACCCATTATCTCCCTTTAACCCGGGAGAGGAATCGCGAGCCCTGGTGATTGTCCCCTTTCCGTACCCTTATTTCACCCACCCACCCATTCACTTTAACCCTCTCCCTCAATCTACCTTTCCCCTTTCAAGATTCACCAATCAATTCCCCAATCACAGAAAGGCTTATTAAAATGACAATCACAGAATCCCTTGCAGTGCAGAAGGAGGCCATTTAGCCCATCGAGTCTGCACCAACCCTCTCTGTACCTAGGCCCACTCCCTCTCCCCCCATTCCTACATTCCTGTAACTCCTCCTAACCTTTTGGGCACTAAGGGGCAATTTAGCATGGCCAATCCATCTAACCTGCACATCTTTGGACTGTGGGAGGAAACCGGAGCACCCGGAGGAAACCTACACAGACATGGGAAGAACGTACAGACTCCATACAGACAGTCACCCAAGGCTGGAATTGAACCTGGATCCCTGGCGCTGTGAGGCAGCAGTGCTAACCACTGTGCCACCGAGCCACCTCTTGTCCATTGTTGACACCTGGTTACAAATATTGCCCAATATATATGTAGAATGGGTCATTAATATTAACAGCAACAACAATATAATTCAATGTTAGTTTTGTATGTGTCCTGCAGTCTATCCCTCTGTGACTATTAACCAGAGGGTACAAATTTTACTTATTCGGCATCATGCACTATTGTTAATTTGACAGGAAAATGCCCTATTAGTTACTTACAACCCTGTGCAGACAATAACAGTGATCTCAGTGACTGCATCAGCCTTCATTAAAAATGCACCATATGGACATAGCGATGGTAATTTCATATTTGGGGGAAAGATTTAGTGCTCGCAAGCCAGATAAACTGCATAAGATCTTTTACACATCGACTCGAAGAACCACAAGACTGTCTCCTGCCTGGGTGGATGACATTATTCAATATAATTAATGTGCAGGTTAGGTGGATTGGCCATGCTACATCACCGGTTAATGTCCAAAGATACGCAGGTTACGGGGAGAGAGCTGGGGAGTGGGTCTAAGTAGGGTGCTCTTTCAGAGGGTTGGTGCACACTCGTTGGGCCAAATGGCCTCATTCCGCACTGTAGGTATTCTATGAATTATTTCACAGAAGGGTTGCAATTGGATTATATTTTATCAGTAATCTCACAGGGTAGAAAGATCAAATGACTCTTGAGCAACAAAGTGGAATGATTGAACAAATTAGGTCTTCATAACCAGTGAGAATTGCTGGAGCATTCAGGTGTCTCTTTACAACACAACCTTGAGAGGCCAGAGGACAAAAAAACTGAATGGTTCACAATATATTGGGGAGGATTTACTGGTCGCGTTGTATCCGAAAAGCAGCACAGCGCAATTTGACAGGTATATACCGGGAGATCCCACTTCCGGGACCTACCCAGCTCACCACACCTCGCGAGATCTAACGCAATCTCAAGAGACTTTGCAATGCGAATGCCGCCCACACTTACTGGCCAATCAGCATATTCAAGTGAGACTGCTAGTCTCACTCTAATATGCATTCCAAGGATCTAACCAAGGCATGGGATCTAACCCCCTTGCTTTGAAGGCCTTGGGCAATTGCCATTCAGTGCTGGTCTCCACAACTGAGGACCAGGTGGAATGGCACTCGTGGGGGTTTCGCATGGGATTGGAGATTGGTGCATGCCCTCTGTGCAGGGTAGTACCCTGACACTGTTGGTACCACCTGGGCACCCCACTTCCATCCTGGCACCCTGGCAGTGCAATATGGGTGCCAGCCTGGCACTGCTACGGTGCCCAGCTGGCACTGCCAGCTGGCAAGGGCACTGCCTGGGTGTCAAGATGAACAGCTGTGATTGGGCTGGGGGATCCCTGGGAGTTGCAGGTTGGGGGAGGGCGGGGACCCCCTTATAGTGAGTTGGGGCTGGGGGGGGAGGTTCAGGGGTCACTTCAGGAGCTTGAGAGATCGAGATGCCATTTAGAAATGACATCTCGATCTCTCGCTGCACTGAGGAGTTCCAACGGACGGAGCTTCTCAGTGCAGGAAACAGGGCTGAGTGCAGCCTCGTCGGCGAGTTCTCCGCTGAGGCTCCTGATCTACCCTGATAGACATTAGATAGCGGGGTGTTTCTCGGTGCTCCAAGCGTCGGCTAATCTTGCGCTAAGGGATACTGTCCCCATCCGGGCAGATCGCGCCCATTGTATCTATGTTTTCTTGTTCAGCAAGTCCGAAAGCTGTGCTGATTGCAGTTTCTCACTATTTATATTATTAATATTTAGTATGCAATACACCTTCATCATAATATTCCATTCCTCAAAAACTCATAAAAGCACCAAGCTAGAGTGGGTTGATAGTTAAGTAGACAAAAGAGACAAGATTGAAGTCAATGGAAAAGACTCTCGGCAGGATTCTCCATCGGCGGGATCTTCCGCTTTGCCGGCAGCGACTCCACTCTCGAAGATTTGCCGATGGCCGAGGGGTGCCCACAAGGGGAAACCCCATTGGATGTCTGCCGGGTCGGAGGATCCTGCTGCCGACGGGTGCGGGCCGCATTAGAAATAAACTATCCCGAAATTAATTTTGCGGCTACACTTTCAAAATTCCAATCATTTAACCTTTGGCCCTTGATTCTCGTCAAAATTCCTGCCGTTACTGATTTCTTTGACTGCAACCTCGCCTCAAACGTTGACGCCCTAATCCCCAGTAACATTGTTCTTTCGCCCCCCCTGACCATTTCCCCGTGAACATCAGCCATTCCTGCACTGTTACCTCGGGTGTCTCTCAACGATCTCTCCTTGACCCCACCCTTATTTCCCTTGCAACTTTGCAGCCTCTTGGCAATAATGAAAGCAGAACATTAATTTTCACACATGCGCTGTCGATACCAGGTTTTACTTCCCCACCACCTCACTCAACACTCCGACCAGTGCTAAATTGTCATTCGACATCTGGTATTTGCAAAAGCAGAAGTTTCCAGCAATTAAATATTGGGAAATCTTAAGCTATCATTTTCCAGCGGCAGGTTACATCCCTCTTGTTGACATCAGCCTGAGACTAAGCGTGACAGTTCACAACCTTGGTGTCATTTTGCAAGATGAATGTTCCCCATGTACCCACAGCACCACTAAGACCTCCTGTTTCCACCTCCATATCTTTGGCCCACCCCGCTGCTGTTGAAACCCTTACCTTGCTTTCCCTACCTACAGGCCTGATTAGGGGGCCGGTTCAGCTCATTTGGCTGGAAAGCTGGTTCCTGATGCAGAGCAAGGCCAACAGCTCAAGTTCAATTTCTGAACCAGTGGGATTATTCACAAAGACCCCACCTTGCCACTCGCCTGAGGTGTGGTGACCCCCAGGTTAAATCACAACCAGTCAGCTCTCCCCCTCAAAGAGGAAAGCAGCCTATGGTCATCTGGGATTTTAGCACTTTCACTTTTACTCCAAGGCACCCACATTCTAACGTGAGATCACCCAAAACTCAATATTGCCTTAAACAGCCTGGTTCCTCAACTTGGGAATTCACCATCTGATTCGCTCCATTTCTCTCCGTCTCTTTCCTCCTTTCAAACATTCCAAGATTTTGCCCATCTTTTCGAGGATGTGACTCAATGTCAAATTTTGCTTCATAATTCTCCTGTTCAGCATTTTGAGACAGTTATTATGCACAAGGTGCTATATGAATGCAGGCTGCTGCTGTTGCTTTTGTGGTTGATGACCCACCAGGGTGTCCTGAGTCCTGCCCTGGTCCATCATTCACCTGGTCAGTGGCTCCTTACAAGATCAAAACAATGGTGACCCAGTATCCCCAGTAGTCCCCCCTCTTCTTGGGGAGTGAATGTGTGCTGTGGGGGAACAGGGGTTGAGGGGGATGGGCACAGGTGTTGCTATGGAGGGGAGGGGGTCCCATTCTCCCACTCAGGTAAGTGGTCGAACCCCTGTCCCATTTCAGAACGTTGGGCAGGATTCTCCGATTCTGAAGCTGTGCCCCCACGCTGGCGTGGGAACAGTGGCGTATTACGACAGAAAAAATGGTGTAAAACGGCCACCGACCCTCCTTGTGGTTGGGGGCTAGCATGCCAGCAACGGAGAGCACCTGACACTTGCTACCGATACGGCCCGGATAATTGCTGGGTTCGTGACCGCGCTTGCGCACGGCCTGCAGCAGCCGCGCCGTGCTACATGGCAGAGGCTGCTCGCGGACCTGGCCCGTGAAATAGTGTTTCCCCCCCCCCCCCTTTGGACGGCTCGTGTACCCCAGACCACCCCCCTATAGTGCCCCCAGCCCCTGATAAAGTCCCCCCCCCTGCCTGCGGATTGGCCCTCCCCCGATTGTGGCGGCGCTGGACTGAGTCCGCAGCCGCCACGCCGAGTTCCTGACGGATGACATCACATGCGACCGACGCCGTCGGGAAATCGGCCGGCCGGGGATGGAACATCGGGGGACAGGCCTCACGCAATGTCCTGAGCCCATCGATACGTCGCGCGGCGTACTCTCCAAGTGTCACAAAAGCAGCGCCAGCCCCGATTTGGTCGGGAACTTTGATTCTCCAGCCGATCAATGAGCACAATTTCGCCGTCGGCAGCTGGAGAACCAACCCATCTGTTACACCTACTTTATATTTGTTTTTATTCACGGCTTGTCTCCTCTTCCACTGTACCCATGGGTTACCATTGATAACCCGTCAGTTCAACCACAACACTTATTCACCCAGGGGCTATTCTTCACATGTCTGTTCAAACAATGAGCTGTCAAACATTGGAAACATCACACCCAAGCCCTGCCAAGTCCTGGCTCAATACAGACGCACATCCAGCAGGCATCACGAGAGAGTTCAGAGTGAGAGGACTCTGATATTCTCAGTGAGTATTCGAGGTGTAGCTCTGCTGAATCTTCATACTCTCTGTGAGAAATGAACAACAAGCCTGCGCAGTTTAATGTTTAAACAACATGGCGGCACGGTGCAATGGTGGTTAGCGCTGCTGCTTCACAGTGCCAGCGACCTCAATTCCGGCCTTGGATGAATGGAGTCTGCGTGGAGTTTGCACTTTCTCTCTGTGTATGCGTAGGTTTCCTCCGGTATCTTCCCATCGTCCAAAGATGTGCAGGTTAGGTGGATTGATCAGGCTAAATTGTCCCTTAGTGTCCAAATATTCAGATTAGATGGGGTTACGGGGATATGACGGGGGCGGGGGTGGAGGGGGTGGGCCTAGGTGCTCTTTCGGAGGGTCAGTGCAGACTCGATGGGCCAAATGGCCTACTTCTGCACTGTTGGAATTCTACGGTTCCAACACCAGCAACCATGAAAATTGAACAGTGAGCTGTATGCAAATGCAAATTATGTACCAGACTATAAAGTAAATATAAAAGGGAATTACAGTGACTAACTGAACCTGTTTAACGTCTCCGTCTCACAGCTTGAAACAACAATCTAATCATTTGATTGCTTAAGGCAAATATGGGACACTAAATACACATCATTATCATTTAATTAGACCAAGATTCTCTTTAAATAATTTCTTCATGAATTGTGACCTTGTTGTATTGGCACGTTGGCAGAGGGCTTACCGAACATTGCTCTCAAAGTGAACTTTCCATCAAACTCCCAGTTATTCAGCGAGAATAGCAGTCGTGCGTTTAGGTTTTGGAAAGTTTGTTTATTAACACAGGCTGATTTGGAGATGTGTTGGAAATTAAAACGTTTATTTGGTAGCTATTAAATCCATAGAATCCCTACAGTGCATTCGGCCCATCGAGTCTGCGCCGATCCTCTCCAGACCCAGCCCCCCCCGGCCTCTCCCCGAACCCCACCTGACTGTGTACCGTTGGACACCAAGAGGCAATTTTTTATCATGGCCAATCCACCTAACCTGCTCATCTTTGGACTGTGGGAGGAAACCGGAGCACCCGGACGAAACCCCCGCAGACATGGGGAGGACGTGCAAACTTCACACAGACATTCACCCAAGGTCGAATACGACCCCGGGTCCCTGGAACGTATCTTTTGACATGACAGCAGTGCTCAGCTGTCATGTCAAAAGATAAGTTCCTCATATTAATCTTCCTCATTTCTCTATGTGCAGCCTCTCAAGGTCTGAACGAGGAGAAGCTCTCACTCACTTTTAGCTGTCTAATTGATGCAGTTCTGTGAATCAGTATCATAGAATTCCTGCAGTGCAGAAGGAGGCCATTTGGCCCATCGAGTCTGCACCAACCTCGTTCATTCCCCTGGCCTGTCCCTGTAATCCTACTTAACCTGTGCTTCTTTTGGACCCTAAGGGGCAATTTTGCATGGCCAATCCACCTAACCTGTACATCTTTGGAATTACAGAAGCGTTTCTTCATCCAAACCTTCATTTTCCCTCCTTCCATCCAGCATTGCAATCTCATTATTGAATGCAAGAATCCGGCCTACATGGGTTTTCCTGGCTCGCTTAGCAGAGATTTCTGTCTAGCTTCCAGCAGCTAATTAGGAAATGCCAATGATTCTCACAATCTGTGATTGCAAAACATTTTAGAAAATAATTTATGAAGATTATTCCTTTCAAATGATCCAAGCACAGTCACCATCACAGCTGCATTGTTTGTCTGCCATTATATTTGATAATTCCCAAAGCCTATGCTTTTTAAACAAACGTTTTTTTGGACGAACAAGCCAATAGTCTTTAATAATAGGATATGCTAGGTTGTGATTTTCGACAAAGGGGTCAGAACTTACAAGGTGACCAAGCTGGGCTCTTGAGCTGAAACGTTAGTTGAGCCCGCTTTTAAGGCAAGCCACCATCTTGGTAAAGGAGTGCGTGTTAGGAACAGCTGTCCAAAGGCTGGCGAGACAACTGTCACTTAAAATGCCTGCCAGCCCTCATGAATGAGGCCGTATGGTATTCTGGTGATTAGCACTTTAACTAATGGCCTGCCCGAATATCAGACAGCTGTTTGGGACACATGCGACATTGTTATTGATTTCAAGAGCTACTTAAAAGAGATTCTCACCATTTCATGAATATTGCTGCTGTAATCGTGAAGAGAATCTCTGAAACACATTGGGTTACTTTCTGAGAAGCTTTATCAAGGCTTCATCCACACGTAAGCAACATTTATTCTATAAATTCCATGTGAGAATTGCACCTTGAAAGAGTGAAGGCACCCTCCTTATTCGATACCTTAACGAGTGTGTCAGGAGTATCACACCCCGTGGTCACCGAGGACCTCCAGGAAGAATGGGACAAGACCAATAGAACAGTGTCACCTGCTTCAAGAGGGAGAGATAGGAAGCTGAGATGGTGTTCTCCCCAAACCCTCCCACACTCCCCCAACACCCCCCCCCCCCCCTCCCCAGAGGAACAAACCTCTCTCCTCCTCTGGCCTCTAGAGACCCATTCAAGAACCCACCCTCTCAGTCTCTGAGCCATCCCACAACATGCCTCTGTGTCAGACAGTGTAATACAACGGGTTATGGCCATGGGTAAGTCATGGGAAAAAAGTTTTTCCCCAGGAGATGGTTAGAGTCTGGAATGAACTTACTGAGAGGGGGGTGGAGGCAGATTCGACCGAGCTATTCAAAATGGAAATAGATTGCCATCTCAAAAGAGAGAATGTACAAGGTTACGGGGATAAGGCAGGGGGGTGGGATGAGGTAGAATGCTCTTTCAGAGAGCCAGTGCAGACTCGACCTCCTTCTGTAACGTGATGTTACACCAACAAGGTTTGAATATTCGATGAGGGGGGGGCGGGGGTTGATCATGTGTCGGGGGGGCTTCCGAATTATATTCACATTTATTGAAATCCATTAAAATTAGGTTTTCGCCCTTTGTGAACATGAATCTCATGATGTCACGGGCGAGGGGTGTGGAAAATCGGGAAATGGGGCTGGATTCTCCGTTTCAGCGGCTAAGTGCCGGGTCGAATGGAGAATTTGCGGGTGCTTTATGACTCCAAAAACGGGCCGAACCCTCACCGAGGACCGGTGGGGGCTAGTAGGGTCGTCGGATGAAATTCCTGGCTCCTGCACCGAAAACAGTTCGGCGAATGGCCGGGTCCCTGGCCATGCATGCGCAAGGCGACGACCTGCAGCAGCTTTGCCATACAATATGGTGCCAGCCGTGGGCGGACAAGACCCGCCATTGCGACCGCACAGGCCACCCCCTGGCTGCCCCCACCTGTCCCCCCAGCCCTCGTGGAAGCCCCACCCGGCCTGCGGCACGGATCCCGGCCGAGTGTGGAGGCGCTGGACACAGTCCGCAGCTGCCACGTCGGGTTCCCGACTGATGAGACCACACATGTTCCACACGGTTGGGAACTTGGCCCATCAGGGGCGGAGCACCACAGGAGGGCGTTTCGATGATGCGTTAACGCCGCTGCAACGGTCTGCGTGCACGATGCAATGACGCCATTTCGGAGGGGGCGAGCATGACTGACCAGCGCCAAACCGGCCCCGATTTGGGCATCGGAGACCATTCTCTGGCCGATTACGATATCGGTGTCGGGCAACGGAGTATGCCGCCCAGGATCTCTCCGGAGAGGATTGCGTTTTCCGATTCTCTCTGGATTTTCCGCTCATGTTATCGTTCTCTAACAGCGAATTTTCCCCATTATATTGAACAATGATATAGTGGATACAGCTATAACTAGATAGAAGACCCTCCTAGTTCCTCAGTGTCGCATTTATGGGCTACCTCAATGAAGCGCTGGAGAATCCCTCTGGGAAGTTCCCACGTAAATGTTTAACCGACAATGGCCCCAAATTGTTTATTTCCTCTGGAGAATTGTGCTGGACTGGGAGCAATCTGACAGAAGTGATTTAAATCACTAACTCCAGATAGTTCTGCCATTTTCACCCTGATAATTAATTTGAAAGAGTTAGAATGAAAAAAATCACTTCTAATTCCAGAGTAACTATTTAAACACCCAGACCCAGCCTCACATGGGACACCCCCCAGTGGACCTACTGCACCACCCCTACCCCTGACTGGACACAAACCCCTCCCTCTTCCTACTTCTCCCCGACAACTCCTTCCCCCTTTCCAGACCCGACCCGAACCCCTCCAGCCCGAACTGACCACTGCACTCCCAGACTGACCACTTCCTGACTAATCACCCCTCTCCGATTGGACCTTCCCCCCGATCCGACTTGTTCCCACCATGCCCCCCCCAACCACCGCTCTCTTGACCGACCTGACCTGACCCCTGCCCCACCCCTGCCCCCCCCACCCCTTCTGGTCCAACCAGACTTCCCCCTCCTCCTCCTCCTCCCCCCCCCTCCCCTCCCCCCCGGGGCCTGGCCACCTCCATTAACCGCTTAACTGTCCCTTTAAATATCTTCTTCATGGCAGCTAGTGCCATAAAAAGGGGGCGTTTCTCACCTCTCTGCTTCCCAGTTACTCCTCGCTGATGCAGCCTGGGCTGCACTTTGCTGCTCCTGTCTTACCCAGCCTGGGTGAGGAATGTGGGGTCAGGCGGTGCTTTGAGTAGTGGGTGGTGACCAGGAGGTGGGCTGTGGGGTCAGGGTGGACGGGCATGGAACACCATTGCCACAGCCGGAGAGACAGCCATGTAGTTGCACATGCCGCTGACAGCCCACTGCGGACCTAGGGCCACGGGTCATATGGGTCCCCCCCCCCGGCCACACCCCGAGGTGCCCTCTGACCCCAGCCTACCCATCAATGGATCTGGTGCGCTCCAGCACAACCAGTGCCATCTTGTTGGCTGGGATGAGTGTGTGTGGGGATGGTAATGTGTATATGCGGCTGCAGCTTGTCAGCTTCTTGAGTGTCAATCACGGACCCAGAGAACCCCGCACCAGTTCCCATTGGAATTAATTGTGTTCCACGTGGCGGCGGTGCTAGCCCCTCCATAGTCGCTGTATCGATCCAGGTTCGGCGCCAGTTTTGCTGTCGTGCAAGTCCACGAATTCTGCGCCGGCATCAACACGAGTCTCAGAAACGGAGAATCCCGCCCAGTATTTTTGACATTCACTACCTGAATCAGACCAAAGCTACACATGGTCAGAAGGAAACCTTCCCAATATAGATTAGGCCATGGGACCAGCACGGGAAACAACCAGAACAGCCCCCACCTTCAGCGAAAGGGGAGGGGGTGCGGGCCCCACACATACTGCACCATGTAAATTGTGTCTAATCAGCATTTGAGTGCTAAATAAGTGGGCTTTCTGGTCGAGCTCTTCCAGGCATGTTTAAATTTTAGTAATCAGCAATTAGGGCCAAAATTGTGTGTTTGATCTCGATTTTCAAACTGGCATGTGTTATTAAATGAAACCCCGAAAAGTCTTATGTCTGCATACAGTTCTTAAAAATATCACTTCCTGTTGTCACAGATTCATGCCAATATTATTCCCCCTTATAAATTATTTTGCACACAGTACCCTTTTAATGGAGATTGCCTGTGTAACTGTCACACTGTAATTGCAATTGTGTCATCCTGCTACAGGAGGCGCTGCAGCACCTCCCTTTATGTCTCCCACCAGTACTGCAGAGAACTTCCTATTCTCTCACTAATTGTACCTTTTCACTTTCCCTTTCTAAACTGACAGATAATCTAAAATTGAAGTACTTTATCAGAATAAGACCAGATATACGAGTTTAAAATTGGGCCTAATCACATCTGTATGCTTTGGCCCAAATATCCCCTTTAGCCTCACTTTATCTGAAGGTTATACTTTAGTTTTGAATTCCTCCATGTTCAATGCCACAAGAAGTCGACTAACCTTTATTAAAAAGAAAATGTGAGATACTTTGGGCTGGGTTTTTGCCATGGAGGGTTGGAAAATGGGAGTAGGGTCTAACTTCAGTCAGAGACCTGCCTGCACGGGGAATCTGACTGAAGTTCAGATTTCCAACAGGTGAGTTGTTAATCGATATAGAGATGGGCCTCCTGTCTAATTAGAGGCAGTGGGGACAGGAATGGAGGCAGGTCAGACAATTCTTTTAGAAACCCATGGCAGCCATCACTGAGGCTGCTTCGTATCCTGAGGGAGCTGTCTGCCATCAAAGACTCCCACTGTGCTGCAGGGAAGTGGTGCCACAGGGGAGACGGAGGATTGGCACCCGACACCCAGGGCAAAGACAGCCCCTCGCCTCATTGATGCCAACCTACATATAATGATGTAAGCAATGAGGGGGAGGAGTGGAGTCCTGTTCCTGGAGAGTGGTGGGAGGAGGCCATCTTGATACAGCGGGAGTGGGGGGAGGGCCTCCTCTTTGTTCAGCATCATCTCCTTCCTCCCCCCAATTCCTCCACCTCTCTTACCCTATTCTTCTGTTCCTCCCGCGATGATCTGGCCCTTTCCATGTCCACACCACTCTGGAAATCCATGTTATGGAGAGCACAGCAGACTACCACATTGACCAACATGATTGCAGGCAGGTATTGCAGGGCACCACCTGACCGATCCAGCGACCAGAATCACACCTTCAGAAGCCCGATGGCTGACTCACTGGTTGTCTCACGGAACACATGGCATGGCTGTATTACCATGGTGCCTCTATCTGGGACTCCGGAAAAGCGGTCAGTAGTCTTCTCTTCAATGGATTTCCCTTCTCCCATCAGGTTCATCCATGTACCGTGAGGACTGGACTGAAGACCTAAGGCAATCTGGGTTGGTGTATGATGAAGGAGCCTTGTCAGTTATTATGAAAGTGGGCCCACACATGGAGGACACTTTTGTTGTGATCACAGTTGGATGTTGAGGGAATGGAAGACCTTCCTGCTGATGAATCTTACCGGCCCGTTCCTGGGTGTCATGCGGAATTGATGCCAGGAGGGTGATGGACCCCTGAACTGGCAAAGGTTCTCAAATCAAAAGGTGAGCCCATTCAACTCTGTCGCCTTTGGAGAAACCTTTTTGGTCTCTCTGACAGTCACCTGACTTGGTCCACATCTTCCTTCAATTTGTCTGAGGGAGACATTTGAATGCCAGCCAAGCCCATGCAATTTCAATTGTGGTGGAAAGTTGTCCTTTTAAAAATCCCCTTACAAATTTCATTAACCTAAACAGCAGTGTTGGTGAGTTTGTAGGCCTTTTCTCCCTTACCCTCCGAAAACATCGAACCCAGAGCACAGAGAGGCACATTGTTCGACACAATATCGCCACCATTTTGTTTCAGGTTGCCTGCCCCTGATCTGACCCAATTCAACCCACAAAAACTCAAGTATCTAGGGGCAGCACGGTAGCATTTTGGCCAGCACAATTGCTTCACAGCTCCAGGGTCCCAGGTTCGATTTCCGGCTTGGGTCACTGTCTGTGCGGAGTCTGCACATTCTCCCCGTTTGTGTGTGGGTTTCCTCCGGGTGCTCCGGTTTCCTCCCACAGTCCAAAGATGTTCGGGCTAGGTGGATTGGCCATGCTAAATTGCCCATAGTGTCCAAAATTGCCCTTAGTGTTGGGTGGGGTTACTGGGTTATGGGGACAGGGTGGAGGAGTGGTGCTTGGGTAGGGTGCTCTTTCCAAGAGCCAGTGCAGACTCGATGGGCCGAATGGCCTCCTTCTGCACTGTAAATTCTGTAAAATCTATCTTATTTCCGTTGTCATGGTTTTGGTCACATTTTCAGCTCAATAAGACTACCGATGTAAACATTTATAAAGATAATTTCTTATTTAGACAGTCGCCTATATCCTTTGTTCATGAACTAATCCAATTATTCAAAATGTTTCAACAAAAAAGAATGAATCCACAATCTCTCCTCAGTTACTGAAATTCCTCATGCACAAAATAGAACAACGTCCAAAATCAAAGCAAAAAGTCAAAAATATGTTTTGCAGCAACATAATTAAATTTAGCAGTCAAATTTATTTTTCTTTCTCTTAATTTCTCCTTAATGATTTGAATTACAAGTCTCAGCCTGCCTCAAATACACCACAGCTTGAAGTCGAGCTTTTTACCTGAGAAAAACACTGTTCAACTTCCAATCAAATGTGTGAATTCAGATGATGTGCAGTTTCAAGAATTTTCCATGACCCTCGGCGCAGCGACTGGGGGCAGTGTCAGCGGCGTCTGCGGGCCGGTCGAGGCAGCTGGGGGCGCGGGTCGGGAGGACCATGGGGCCGCTATGGGAGCCGGGAGCCGGGCCGGAGAGGTTGGTGCGCGGTGTGGGGCCCTGGGGGGGCCCGAGGGGGGGGGGGGGGCGATCCGCGGTCGCTGTGCGGAACAGCAGCGACCGACTTGGTCTGGCTGACCACCGCGTAGTGGCCCTTCTTCCCGCAGCTCTTACACAGAGCGGAGCGGGCCGGGCAGCGCGGGCGGGGGTGCTTTGAGAGGCCACAGAAATAGCAACGGGGCCCCGCTAGTTTGTCGGAGCGACCCGCGGCGCAGGCTTGGGGGGGTCGGGGTCCACGGAGGACGGGGGTGGCGCGTGCCATGAAGTCCAGGGGGTTGCCGCGCGGCCGGGGGCGTATTCGCGGGCGTTCAGGTCAGCAACCTCCAGGGAGGTTGCAAGGGTCCGTGCCTCAGCTAGGCTGAGGGTGCTCTTCTCCAGCAATCGTTGGCGGATAGAAGGGGACTGCATGCCAGCAACGTAAGCGTCTCTAATTAAAAGTTCCATGTGTTCAGTCGCCGAAACTTGGAGACATGCGCACGTTCTCCCTAGAGCTGCGAGGGCCTGGTAAAACTCGTCGAGTGACTCACCAGGGAACTGTTGTCTAGTCGTCAGGAGATGCTGTGCGTATACTTTGTTGACCGGCCGGAGAAAGTGTCCTTTGAGAATCTCCATGGCCGCATCAAAGTCGCCATCGTCCTCGATCATTGCGTAGACCGATGTGCCCACGCATGAGTGGAGGATGTGGAGTTCCTGCTCCTTGGTGGGCTTGCTGGCTGCAGTTGTCAGGTAACTGTTGAAACACGCCTGCCAGTGATTAAAGATTGCAGACGCATTTGCAGCATGCGGGCTGGTGGGGAGGCAGTCAGGCTTGATGCATAGCTCCATTCCAAAATTCTAGCTGATTAAATTGATGTACCATCAATTCGACTCAAGACACAATTAGGATCCGAACTGTGGCTTTAATCAGCTATTGTTAGCCCGGTGGTCGACTACAGCGAATGGCTGACCGCCGAGAGCTCTGGGTACTTATACCCCGCCTCAGAGGCGGGGCCTACTTGCCTCTCGACCAATTGGAGAGCAGTCACATGACTAGTCCCAACCAATCGGACGAGAGGCACATGACCAGCCAGAGCCAATGGGAAGCCAGTGCTCTGCACCAATGGCAGTGCTCATATCCATACCACCACAAACTTGAAGTCGAGCTTTTTACCTGAGAAAAACACTGATCAACCTCCAATCAAATGTGTGAATTCAGATGATGTGCAGTTTCAAGAATTTTCCATGACCCTCGGCGCAGCGACAGCAGCTAAATAAGTACTCTGCTCATCGGGTGAGGATTTAATGATTGCTTAGTTTTTCCTAAAATCATTGAAGGAAATCATTCTGCCCGTGAAGCGATCTCGGTATGGAGTCAATGCATTGGGTTGGGGGAGAAGGATAAATCTTTGGAGTGGGCTTGATCCTAGCAGGCTGATAGGGGGTCTGGTTGGGGAGGGAGGGGGGCCCGGGAGAAGGGTTGATGGTCGGGAATCGTATGTTGACCAAGTAATGGGGGGGGGGGGGCGGAAATCTTGGGGAAGGTACAGTGCAATGAGGGAGCCACAATCCTAACGTGGCAGAGGGGGAATGGGGGATAAGGGGGGGGGGGGAAATGTTGGCAGATTGTGTGGGGGGAGGGAGGCACAATCCTGGGATCCCGGAGTGGAGAGGAACGTGGGGAAGACTCTGATGGATGATGGCGCGATGGCAGCTCAGTGGATCCAAGAGGTTGGTGTAAATGTAGCCACCTCCTGTATCTGGCAACTTGCATCTGGATGGAGTTGTTGTGTTTTTTAATCCTGGGAAGCCCAGACTGATGTGTTAGGCAGGTTGGTTCAACATGAACTGCACTTGATGCAGTGTGGCGAGAGACAGACCTCTAACACTGGAGAAGATCCAACACTATTTTATTCAACGTTATAACTAATATACATGATCAGCTGTGGGTTGACACTATACTGAACTGACTGGAGACCTAGTTCTAGCCTGACCAGACTTACTAGCTATCGCATGGTGTTTGCACTGGCTAGCTCGTGGACTCTGACCGTCTGGGTGGCTGGGTCCAGAGGGAGTGGGAAATCTAGTGCCCTCTGGCTTTATAGTGGTAGTGTTCTGTCTGGTGATTGGCTGCACTGTGCTGTGTGCTTACTGGTCATCCTGTGTGTCAATCACTGCCTGTTTGCACTTCATTATGTACAGGAGTGGATAATATGACACAGGCGACCAGGGTTAATGTTGAAAAGTAGAAACCAATGAGGCTCACACCACCATTATCATATTTTGAGTGCAGTTCTCATAGAGTCATCGATTCATACAGCACAGAAAAGGCTCTCCGATCCATTGCATCTGCAACAGTTAAACATAAACACCTAACCATTCTAATCCCTTTTTCCAGCACTTGGCGCATTGCCTTGTATATCCTGGGATCGCAAGTGCACATCTAAATACTTCTCAAATGCTATGAGGATCTCTGCCTCTGTGGTATTGTGTGAAGCAAATAATGGCATGATGGGAAAACTAGTCAAGTCTTCTTGGTACAATTGAATTTCTCTATCACAGTCAAGACGCGGGGAAAATATAAAATACAACATTTGGCGCTGCGAGAAAAAATCCAATATCCTGAAGTGAGCTTCCATGAGGGACTGAGAAAAAGTGATCAAAGCCATGACCGGAGTAAAGAGACAGACGCCGGCACAAGGTAAGATTGACCTTGGTCTCTCTCTCTCTCGGATCTGTGCTGCGACCCCTCATCCCTGACGGAAGTAACTAAACAGGTGACGGTTCTCGAATCTAAATTTGACTGTGAGTACATTTTTTTTGTGTAATTAGCCGCAGGTCAGGGACCTTGTTGATCTCGTTTTTCATCCGCATCAGATTTATACAGGCTGTCAATAAATTTGGGTCCGGGACCCTTTGAATAAGTTTTGGGGTCAGGGACCCTGTCAATAAGTTTTGGGGTCAGGGACCCTCTCAGTAATGTTTTCGGGTCAGGGACCCTGTCAGTAATTTTTTGGGGTCAAGGACCCTCCAATTTGATTTAGTACCAGAAATTTTGTTTGAGCGTTTTTTTTGCCTGGGGCACATTTTACTGACATTATGCGACAAACTTTAGACAAAGCTAGGGGCAATTCCCCTCTGTTTTTCATGTGTTTAGAAACCCCCTTCTCAAGAACGTAATATTCGAAGATTGGCTGCAGCGCTGCTTTAAACAATAAATTAGGTAACGATATCTGGCCAGTAGGTAACACAGGGAACTTGGAACTTTGACAATAACATTAATGCAGAAAAAAAAACAATCTGGGGAAAAAAATGCCGGTTTCAAATTGTTTAATTTTACAGTGGAAAGAAACAGTCCACTTAACGCAACGAACAATCACAATGAGTTGGAAAGATAACGCCTGCAAAAGAGATATTAATGAGTGTGTGAATGGTAAAGAGAAAAATTGGGAGACTTTAAAATTGTAATGTGAGCTTTGGTATGGAAAACAGTCAAAATGATAAAAAGCAATTCGGCAATAACAAATCTCCTGTCGGCAGAAAAGTAGGACTGGCCAATCAGATTATAGGAAAGGAGGATCCTCCCAGTTGCTCTGGCATGCCGATGTTCCCCTATTCAAGCGATACGGAAGACGAGGAGAATTTGAACCCTGGACCCCACCCTCATTTTGCGCTCCCCGATTTTACAATTCCACTTTCCCAAGTCCTGACTCCCACTTCTGATCCCATTACCAATGAAACTCCTGCTAACGTATCCCCCTCAGCGACACGCACTCGGTCACAGACGCAAGCCGTAAATATCGAACAACCCTTCTCTACGGAAAACATGATAATTGACTAAAAGGTATTGATTAAAAGGTCCACAATAAGGAAATTTTAGAAGTGAAGTTAATAAGTTACCAATTTAGAAGCATGCTGGGAATAATGACTGGATTTTAACATTTCTTTTGCATGAAATTTAGATGATCAGATGATGTTAACTAACTACTGCTTGGAATGTTGTACTGGCCTTATTATGATAACAAGTGGTTCTTCTAAAGGACAACAAAATGCGTACTCAAATTGTTTTTAAACTAATGGCAAAACATTCATAATTCCTCTTGCAAATGTTCCCAAAGTTGTTCAGTTCACACTATATCAGTTTAAAAGAAAGTAACTTTACGAATAAGAGTAATTGAAATATGAATAAGTTTTTAGATTGCGTGAAAAGACGTAAATGGCATCACGCCAAGTTCTCCACCCCTTAGATTCTGCAGGAAACATTAACCATTTCAACAGACAGTTGGTCTTTTCTGAATTGACAAAGAAAAAATACTTCTCAAAGAACAGCTAATGCCTCTAAAATTAATCAGTGCAAATTGACTTAAATGGAATAACACAGATAAAGTTTTCGAAAGAGAATGAAAAGTTTTTGTTCAAAATTTGTCCGCAAGGACAAGGGCTGAATCCAAGAGAGAGAAAGAGAGACAGAGGAAGAGATTGAAAGAGAGAGAGAGCCAGCGACAGAGACAGGAACTGTTAGAGAGAGCGAAAGAGAGCGAGCCCGGGAGAGGCAGAGATGGAGAGGTAGACAGATAAAGAGAAAGAGCAACAAGAGTTCCAAAGACAGACAGAGTTATGTAGAGAGGGAGAGAGATAGATAAGAGAGAGAGGGAAAGAATTCATATTTCATTTTTCAGACTTTGACTTTAAAAATTATGTTTCAAGCTGTGATTATTTGAAAGAGGTAAAGCGATATCGATGCCAACATGGTCCTTGTTATTACCTGAAACCTTCGCGATAAAAGGTTCCCGTTAACTTTGTAAGGCGGGTTACATAAAATCTTTACAGTGTCACCTTCGAGCTGTTAATTGGTTTGTACGGAGCGCGATTACTCCGTGATTTAAATTATAATCTCCTGCAGATGCGGATAACTCTGCTTAATAACACATAAACAGGGCAAAAAGCTTGCGGACCCTGACATAAAACATCACACACGTAATTTCCTTAATCAATTGTTAAAATTGTAATTGGAAGGACCATCTGGCATCAGACAAAGTGTGCAATGGGTAAAACTTTAGATACAACTTTTTAAAATGGCAGCGTACTGCAAACGCTGGGTGAACAACTAAAAAGCCTATCAACAGTAATAGAAACTCAACAAGTGATTTAGGAAAATAATAGGGCGTCAACTGCTAAAAAGTTAGTTGCTCTATGGAGGGAATATTGTCCAAAATTGAAGGATGCTTCCTTGTTAGCCAGCTGGCAGGATAAAGAATTAAAATTGAGTATAGAATTGACAAGTCTTGAAAACGGAATGCGCATATGGAAAAGAACCAAGTTAGGCTATCCACCTTGATTAGAAAGTTGCTGATTAGACACTGCAAATTCGGAGCGGTAATACAGTGCATTGATAATGGTATGTTTATAGAACTGTCTCAAATACGAGGTCACCAGCTGCAGAATTTAATAACTTCTGTGCCTGCGCCTGATTGCTCTGTGTTCTATGCTGGCAGCTAACATTAACCCTGAGTACCACTGTTTAAAACACCCGATAGAGTCCAGATGAGAGAATATAGTGACCCAAGCCTTGATAACCGCATTACTATATCACCTATCCCGCAGGCCCAGCTTCGAAACTTTCCCCTATTCACTATTCCACAATGGTGGTCGATTGATTTTGATCCCTCACACTTTTCACCTCCCTTAGATATTCCCAATCCACATGTCACTCTTTGCTACGATCATACAGTAACCTCGCCCGATTTGGAGAGCATTTACCAAGACAAAAGAAGGGTCTGCCTTTCTTGTCGATTTACCCCACAGCCTATGACGTCAGTTGAGACTTGTGTCACCCCACGTGACCCTTTCTGTCAACGAAGGCTACAGTGCCAAGTCCTTGGGATTTCTGGCAGATGCACTACGAGGACAAGCTGATCCTTTCCTTAATGATAGTCAAACCCATTTGTCCACATTGGCACACTGCACCATCATCATTCAACCCAATCTACTACTCCTGAACTACCCGCAGATTTATGGGCAGCCTCCAAACATGAAGTTGTTCTAACTAATGTCCCTCCTGTTGTTATTAGAATCAAACCTGATATGCCCTTACCCTCTATTTCACAGTACTCTTTGCGTCCCGAGGCTGAAGAAGGAGTCTCGGTCATGATTCAATCGTTCCTTCAACAGGGAATTCTGATACCGTGCCAATCGCCCGGTAATACCCCGATTCTTCCACTTCCTAAGATAGGAAGACCATCCGAATAGCGTTTAGTCCAAGACCTCCGGCTTATTAATCAGATAGTTGAACCCTTGCATCCTATTGTCCCAAATCCAGCGATAATCCTTAGCAATGTCCCACCGGAAGCAACTATTTTTACCCTTGTTGATTTGCAACATGCCTTTTTTGCTATACCCCTCGCCCCTGAATCACAGTATTTGTTTGCCTTTACATTTAAGAAGACGCAATACACTTGGACTCGACTTCCACATGGTTTCATTCATTCTCCAACCCATTTCTCACAGGCATTGCACTCCCAGTTAGCGACATTAGCACCTCCTGGTGGCTCCACCATCATTCAATATGTTGATGACTTACTCCTTGCCAGCCCTGATTTCATCGCTAACCAGCGTGACACCTTTTTACCTGCTCATGCGTCTCCATTCATGGGGATATGTGATCCCGCCCGCTAAAGTTCATAAAGGCCAACGACAGGTCAAATTTTTGGATGTCCTAATTAGTGCTACTGATCGCTCCCTTACTCAAGAACGCATTACTCCTATACTGCAGACCCCATTTCCTACATCGCCCAAGCAGGTGCAAGCTTTTTTTAGGATTAGTGAACTTTTGCAGACAATGGATTCCGAATGTTACTGTACATACTAAAGAATTAACTCCGTACTCCTTTCAAAATGCTCCTCTTAAGTTTGATCTACCTGATTCAGCAAAGCAATCTTTTATTACCCTGAAAAACGCCCTGGCTACCGCCCCAGCACACGACCTATGTATGACAGACCTTTTCACCCAAATTCTTACTGCTGTCCATTTGTTAGTCCAGGCAGCCTCTAATCTAACCCTTCACCAGCAAGTACAAGTGCATACTTCACATTCTATCGTGGCTCTCCTAACGTCTCAGCAAACCCAGCATCTGACTCAAGCGCGATTGAGCCGCTATGATGTTTCACTATTGCAAAACCCCTACCTCTCGTTTCATTATTGTTCAACCTTAAATCCTGCCGTGTTCCTCGAATAGCCCCCCGATAACCTTGAGGACCCACCACACGATTGTTCGCTTCGGAATCACTTCCTTTCCACACCTTGCCCGGATTTAACAGACAGGCCTATTGATAATCCAGATCTAATTTTTTATGTTGATGGCAGTTCTTCAATTTCCTGTCCCACAGTCGAAATATGCCGTGGTAACCGACACTGACGTGCAGGAAGCAGCAGCCTTCCAGACCCCTGTCTCTGCACAAAAAGCCGAGCTATTCGCCCTTACCCAAGCATGTATTTTAGCCACAGACAAAAGTACTAATGTTTACACTGATTCTAGATATGCCTTTGGCGTGACCCCATGATTTCGGCCGCCTCTGGCAACAGCGAGGTTTTCTCACCTCTGTGGGAACTCCCATTCAAAATGCTCTTTGGGTTAAAAATCTCCTCGATGCTATTCAGCTTCCCCGTCAATTGGCAGTTATTAAATGCATTGCGCACACGAAGGGTGACACTCCTGTTCAATTAGAAAATGCCCGTGCTGATTCAGCTGCTAAAACTGCAGCTTCATCAACCTCTTTAATTGTTCCCAGTGGGGCTAATCAGGCTCTAAACCAGGTACCTGCATTACGGACGAAGGGCATGCCAGAGATAGCTGAAGTTCAAAATTTACAGAGGGACGCCTCGGATTCTGAGCGAACACTATGGAAGTCAATGAGGTGTTCGCACTCCTTGACATGAGACCTCTGGCTGACTCCAGTTGGTCAAGTTTGTATTCCGAATTCTTTATTGCCGTTACTTGTTGATTATTTGCATTCTTGTACCCATCTTGGTAAGGAGGGAGTGGTACAGCTACTCCTAAAAACTTGGTGACACCCAGATTTGAATACAGCAGCACAAACGCGGCTGGATCGATGCGTCATTTGCATGAAACATAATAAGGGTAAAGGTATTAAATGCCCTCCGGGAACCACCCCCTTGCTAGATGATCCTTTTGCTTGTATACAGCTTGATTTTATTGAATTGTCAAAAGCACAGTGCTATAAATATTGTTTAGTAATAATTGATGTGTTTAGTAAATGGATTGAAGCCTTCCCCACCACTAATTGTATGGCACATACAGTAGTGAAGTTGTTGTTAACGGAAGTCATTCCTTGTTTTGGGGTACCCAAAATGGTGAGCTCAGACAATGGACCACATTTTGTAGCTCGGATCAATACCCTTGTAATTAAACAGCAACTGCACTGCGCGTATCACCCGCAGGCAGCAGGAATTCTGGAAAGAGCCAACGGGACTTTAAAAGAAAAATTATCTAAATTAACTGAAGAAACTGGGTTAAATTGGCTAAAAGTATAACCCTTGGCACTGTTTCACATGCGAGTGACTCCCCATTCGCGGACCGGACTGTCAGCTGCAGAGATAGTCTATGGTCGGCCAATGAGGACTCCCTGGGATGCCCATGAAAAACCCCTAGAGGGAGTAGACCTCCATGTGATGGGGGAACAAATGCAGAACTATTTGAATCAATTAACACTTTCTTTGAAGTTTCTTCACTCACAGGTAAAACAGGTACATCTACCAGTAATGACAGGGACAGCCGTCCCTCGATATCCAGTGGTCAAACCCGGAGACCTCGTGTTGGTAGAAAAACTGGGACAGAAAGAAACTAGGACAACGCTGGAGCGGACCATTCCTCGTACTACTGACGACGCCAACATCGGTCAAACTTGAAGGACGTTCAAGTTGGATACATCTATCCGATTGCAAGAAGATAGTCTCCAACCCAGACGAGAACACAGGATGAAGATCTTCAGTATAATTTTTGGACTTTCTGGACTACTTAGCCTTGATGGCCACTCGGTAGTAAAAAAACGAACTAAACGAGACCTGCCTTCCAATACCTATTTACATATGTCATATCTTTACCCCGAAAAATTGAATATTAGCAAGTGTTGGGTTTGCACCCACATCCCTGTCCATTCAAGGGAAGGAATACCTCTCCAATCCCCCCCTTTCATACCGCAGAGACAGTTCAATGGATTTAACAACAAAATCAAACAGGCATCAGGGGAGATAGGGGGAATATGAAAATATGGAGATCTGCTGGCTATGACATGACTAAATTTTCAGCTTCGTATCAACCTAACTATAATCATGCCTTAACTCCACCCTCCCTCACTGTCCACTCATATAATGTTCAAGGTTCCGTATGTTTTAATAAATCAGGGAAAGGAAAGTTAATGGGGCAAAGTAGGTGCAACCTACCAATACAATCCCCTGGATGACATCAGCTGATGATTTTACAGCCTATAATGGAACCTATTTCATATGCGGCACTAAAGCATATCCGTGGCTCCCCATTGATTGGACAGGGTCCTGCTTTTTGGGATATGTCATACCCCAAATGCATCACCGACCCATCCTTAAGCACTCCCCCTCGCGAGCAAAAAGAACAATTTCTAAAACGGAACGGGCAAGGCATGAACGAACTGATCTACATGGCCTCAGCATTGGAACATCTGGCAAACATAACTGCAACAGAAGCCAGGGACACTGGACAGGCACTGGCCGAGGTCTCAGCTGAGCTAGTGGCTGTCCGGACCGTGGCATTACAGAATCGACTGGCTTTGGATTATCTGTTAGCCTCGGAGGGAGGAATGTGCGCTATCATAGGCCAAGAGTGCTGTACTTACATTCCAGATGGCTCTGAAAATATCACTAACCTGGCCGACCATATTAAGAGACAGGCTGCTCAAATTCAAGAAATTGGCAGTGAATTTCACGACTATAACCCGCCGGGTTGGCTAGGGTGGTTGGGTCATGGATTATTTGACTGGATCTTTAAGGCCTTTTTTCTACTTCTACTAATGCTATTAGGGATAGGATTGCTTTCCTGCTTGTGTAAATGCATTTTCAAACGAATCATGGATATACCTATTTAGCTAGTTGTCATGATATGACAAAAGGGGGGAGTGTGGTATTGTGTGAAGCAAATAATGGCATGATGGGAAAACTAGTCAAGTCTTCTTGGTACAATTGAATTTCTCTATCACAGTCAAGACGCGGGGAAAATATAAAATACAACACCTCCACCACCCTATCAGGCAGTGAGTTCCAAACTCCCAACACCCTCTAGGTGAAAATGATTTTCCTCACATCCCCTATAAACCTCCTGCCCCTCACCTTAAATCTGTGCCCCCATCAATGACCCCTCCACCAAGGGTAAAAGTTTGCCCCTGTCTACTCTATCTATGCCCCTCATAATTTTATCCATCTCAATCATGTCCCCCATCAATCTCCTAAACTTCAAGGAAAACAACCCAAGTCTATCCAATCTCACGTCATATCCAAAACTCTCCAGCCCAGGCAACATCCTGGTAAACCTCCTCTGAACCCTTTCCAATGTTATCACATCCTTCCTACAATGTGGATTCCCAAACTAGACACAATACTCTAGCTGTGATCTAACCAATGTTTTATACAGTTCCAGCATAACCTCCCTGCTCTTAAACTCTATGCCTCAGCTATTAAAGGCAAGTATACCATTGGCCTTCTTAACCACTGTATCCATCTGCTCTGCTACCTTAAAGTGTACATGCACACCAAGATCCCTATGATCCTTGGTGCTTCCCAAAGCCCCACCATTTATCATGTATACCCTTGCCTTGTTTGTCCTGCCCAAGACTATCACCTCACACTCATCCAGAATAAATTCCATTTGCCACTGATCAGCCCATCTGATCAGCCCACCTATATCCTCCTGTAATCAAAGGCTATCTTCCTCACTATTTACCACACCACCAATTTTCGTTTCATCGTAGACTTACTTATCAACCCCCCTACATTCATATCTAAATAATTTATAAAAACCACAAACAGCAAGGACCTGAACACAGATCCTTGCGGGACCCCACTGGGCATAAGCTTCCAGTCAGAAAAACACCCCTCGGCCATCACCCTCTGCTTCCTGTCACTCAGTCAATTTTGGAATACTTTAGGATTTTCTAAATGTAAGCTGCATAAATATTTGATGAAGTAGCTTTTGTTTGTTTAGAGAGTGCTGCAGTGGATTCCTTGATAGTAAACAGGCCACAGATGAGATGTGGAGGAAGCTGTCATTGGCTAATTGGGCTCTGCTTGCCTGAAATAGGGCCAGAGACAGTTCAAATCCTGCACTCCTCACTCGATTTCCCATGACCGTGTTAGATCCATAAACCCCACGCGGCTTAATCCCTGCAGCCACACTCGTGTTCCCAAACTCCAAGATCTGGTCGAAGGTCACATTTCCAATGGTCCCAGATTAGAGGTCCCCTCTCTCAGACCAGCTGGACTCAGGGTCTGTCCCTGAGTATCATCTGTCCCATTGTTTCCAGAACCTCCCTGAGAATGTTCTCAGTACCACAGAATTCATTCAGTGCCTCTGTAAACTTGGGGGGGTGGGGGAGGGGGGTGGGGGGGGGGGGGGGGGGGCAGGCTGCAAGTGGGAGCGGGGAAGAGGGGAGTTTGTATCATTGCTCTATCCTGAGATGCTGGGCAAGAATTTGCCTCCCCCATCCTCCCCATGGTGTGTTTTGTGGCGACGGAGCAGCCCACCATTGTGGTGGGACCTTCCAGTCCCATCACTGTCAACATGGTTTCCCTTTGTTCACACCCTCTGCTGCCAGGGAACCCTCAGTGGGAGTGGTTGGGATGCAGTTGGTGGGACTGGAAAATCCCATTGGTGGACATGGCTGAAAGATCCCGCCCACTATGCCTTTACTGATAGATACCAAGAACACACCCTATTTGCTGTTTGATCAGACTCCATCTTATTATAGCTCTCTTGTTGAAACAAACTAAGAACCTACTGGATCAATGTGAACAGAATGTTTCCCTTGGATCGTGAGTCTGGAACCAATGGACACAGTCTCAGAATAAGGTGAGGCCATTTAGGACTGAGATGAGAAGGAGTGTCTTCACTCAGAATCATAGAAGCCCTACAGTGCAGAAGGAGGCCATTCGGCTCATTGAGTCTGCACCTTAGAAAGAGCACCAGATCTGGGTCCAACTCCCAACCTATCTCCATAACCCAGAAAGCCCACCTAAACGTTTGGACACTAAGTGGCCGATCCACCTAACCTGCACATCTTTGCACTGCGGGAGGAAACCCGAGCACCCGGAGGAAACCCACGCAGACACGGGGAGATTGTGCAAACTGCACACAGTTATCCGAGGTTGGAATTGAACCCAGGCCCCTGGCTCTGTAAGGCAGCAGTGCAAGCCACTGTGCCACCGTGCCTCCACGAAGGTGATGAATCAATGGAATTCTCCACCCCAGAGGGTTGTGGAAGCTCAACAATTGAGCATGTCCAAGACAGAAATCAATAGATTTCTGGCATTGAGGGTCATGGAGATTGTGAGGAAAAATAGAGGTAGATAATCAGCCATGATCTGTTTGAATGGTGGAAATAGTGGAGCCGGCTTGAGGGGCTGAATGGTCTACTCCTGTTCCTGTGTTTCAATGTTCCCAGATCTGCTCCAGTTCTGATCAATCGAGGTTCACAATAACTCTTCAAGTTTGATGAAAGGTCTCAGGCTTGAAATTTGAACAATTTTTCTCTTTGCAGATACCGGCTGGGTGTTTCCAGGATCTCCTCTTTTTATTCCAGATTTCCAAAATGCACCATTTTGCTCTGGTGTTGTTCATACTAGCACCACTTTGAATCGTAAGCAGTTCTTGCAAAAGCACTAAATCACAGTGAACACTGCCACGCAAAATCTGCCCACATACTTCCTCTCACATTGCATTGCTCACCCACATTAAGTTGCAAATCAAGGATACACTATGGGTGCATTGTTTCATCTGCAAGAAAATCTGTGTCATCTGCAACTCACGTACAGCAGCTATCATTCCGTGGATGGATAACAAAGCAGGGCAGAACATCTGTCAGGTTAGCCGAACATCTGCCACTGGGAAAACATTGGAATCTGTTCGGAAGGAAGCAGGCACTGAGAAAATCATCACTCAATCAGACAGAGTCAATACGATTGTGTGAGAGGGGTATCACGTTTGGCAAATTGATGAGAGTTCATTGGGGCTGTAACTAGCAGGATGGACATTCGGGACACAGTAGATGTAGTGGGGATTTTCCACTCCCATTCCCGAGCGTGGGGATCAGCGGCAGGAGCGGGAAATCCCGCCGAAGTCCCAAAACATTGTTTACACCAGCAGGATTTCCCAGTTCGCTGCAAGTTGGGATCCCCATTTGACTCCTTTTAAATGTCCATGGCGGGGAGAGAGGTGGGGTGTTGCATGGGGCGGGGTGGATTCCGGTGTAGGGATGTTCGGTTTATTTTTGTATCAGAATGCCCTTTTTAAAGGACGCCCCTGTGGTGATATGCATCACTGTAAATACACAAGGGGTTAATGTAGATACACTAGGACACTGTAAATACACAAGGGGTTAATGTAAATACACTGGGACTAAATAAACACTAGAGGGAGCACCAGAAATATCATGACACACAGACATTCAATCAATAGGTCAGTAAGAGAGGACACGACAAATGGGCAGTCAAGAAACGCCCAGAGGTGACACTACCACAAGGGGGCTACCTATATAAAAGGACAGGGCACACATGCTCTTTCTCTTTCCATCGGCGACACTCAGAGAGACAGGAGCAGATCAGGAAGCATCACACCCACCACATGGATTAGAGCAGACTGGTTAGTTAGATATAGTTACTATAGTTAGATTAGCAGAAGAGTCGAACCCAAGTAGGAGAATTGTTAACTGTTCAATAAATGTGTTAAATCTGACTCCAAGTCTGAACCTTCCTTTGTCAGAGTATACATCAAGGAAACAGCTTATGCTACGTGAAGAAGCATAACACAACAGCCCCGATGTTTTAAAAACTAATTTTCTGGGGGGGGTGGGCTCTCTTTCTGCATGACGTGTGCTACCCATCCCATAGCCTTTTTAAAAATATGTCCCTTACAATACGGTGGATGAAACCAGCCTTGGGGCCAAAGGCTTCCGCACCGTTTTTATCGCCTGTTGCGCCACTCTGCCAAAAAACTGAGAAAATTCCGGACGAAATTCACACCGGCGGGATTCCCAGGTCCTGCTGCTGTGAATGGGACATTTGGCTCTCAGGCAAATTCTCTGACCTCGCTTGTAGGGGTAACGGAGCGGTCTCGCAATGGAGAATCCCAGCTGGGCCTGTCCTGTCTTTGGATTTCACAAAGGCATTCGAAAAGGTGCAACATGAAAAGTTATTGCACAAATTAGGTCCTGTGGGTGAGAAATTGGCCGGGATTCTCCGAGCCCGCGGCGGGTCAGAGAATCGCCGATGACACGGGAAATTCTCTGGAAAACGGAGAATCGGCGGCAATCGCACCCGCGTGATTGACGCGGCGTGGTCAGGGGCAACTGAAAGAAACCCCCACGGTAATTCTCCGTGGTTGACCTGCCGAATTCCCGCTGAGTTCCACCGAGTTCCGCCGACATGGTTCCAACTTGGTGCCACCCGGTGGGAGCTCAGACCCACGGCCGCAGTGGCCGTCCGGTGGGGGGCGGGGAGATCAGACTCCGGGGGGGGGGCCTCCACGGCATCCAGGCCAGCGATCCTCGGCTACCGATTGGTGGGCGCCCGCGATCTGGAGGGGGCCTGCGTCTATCTGCGCGGGCCGGCTGTAGGGCTCCACTATGTTGCACGGCGCCGGCGGGGAAATGGCCACCACGCGCATGTGCCGGCGCGGAGACAATCGTCGCATGCATGCGCAGACCCACGCCGGCAGTGCACGGCCACGTATCAGCGCCGCAGCTGCGTGGAGCACTCCGGCGCTATGCTGGTCCCGTGAGGGCCGCTGAATCACTGGGCCAGGAGGCCCGTTGACACCGGCGTACACCACTCCAGTGTTTATGCCTGCTTCAACACTTGGCCAGGATTTTGGAGAATCCTGGCCATTAGGACAGGGAGAGAATTGACTAACTAGCAGCAATCAGAGAGTTCGGATCAATGGGCCTTTTCCAGGTTGACTCGTGGAATACAACAGGGATCAGTGCCGTGGCCTCAGCTATTTACAATCCATATTGATCACTTGGATAATGACTCCATTGTACACAAATTTGCTAATGATACAAAGATAAATAGGGAAGCAAGTTGTGAGGACACCCAGGTTTACAAATGGATATAGATAGGTTTAAGGAGTAGACAAAAAATTTGGCAGAAGGAGTATAATGTGGGATTGGCCACTTTGGCAGGCGAGAGGATTCAAGAGCAGGGGTGTCTTGCTGTAATCATATAGGGCCTTGGTGAAGCCACACCTGGAATATTGTTTGTAGTTTTGGTCTCCTTATCTGAGGAAGGATGTTCTTGCTCCAGAGGAAGTGCAGCGGAGGCTTACCAGACTCATTCCTGGCATGACAGGATGGACATATGAGGAGAGATTGGGTCGGTTAGGATTGGATTTGCTGTAGTTCAGAAGAATGAGGGGGGACCTCAGAGAAACCTAGAAAATTCCAACAGGACTAGACAGGGTAGGAAGGATGTTGCCAGTGGTGGGGGTGTCCAGAACCAGCGATCACAATCTGACGATCCAAGGTAGACCATTTTGGACAGAGATGAGGTGAAATTTCTTCACCTAGAGACTGGTTGACCTTTGGAATTCATTACCACAGGAAGTAGTTGAGGCCAAAACAAAGTAGCAGTTGGATATAGCTCTTGGGGCTAAAGGGATCAAAGGTTATGGGGGAAAGGCAGGATTAGGCTATTGAGTTAGACGATCAGCCATGATCATATTAAATGGTGGAGCAGGCTCGAAGGGCCGAATGGCCTCCTCCTGCTCTTATTTTCCATGTTTTAATGTTTCATATAGAAGTAAAATGTTTAAATACAGAGAGGCTGGAGAGTGCAGCAGTACAGAGAATCATCCCAATGTGCGTGAACATGAATCACAAAAGTTCACCAAAACTGAGTTTGATTTTTGATCAACCGACCCCCTGAAAAAGCACCCTACCAAGTCCCACGCCTCCACCCTATCCCCATAACCCCACGTAACTCTTTGGACACTCAGGGGCAAGTTAGCATGGCTAATCCACTGAACAATACTTTACATTGTGATGGACTCCCACAGAATGCAGGATTGGATTGGATTTGTTTGTTGTCATGTGTACCGAGGTCCAGTGAAAAGTATTATTCTGCGAGCAGCTCAACAGATCATTAAGTACATGAAAAGAAAATGAAATAAAAGGAAATACATAATAGGGCAACAGAAGGTATACAATGTAAATACATAACACCGGCATTGGGTGAAACCTACAGGGTGTAGTGTTAATGAGGTCAGTCTATAAGAGGGTCGTTTAGGAATCTTGTAACAGCGGGGAAGAAGCAGTTTTTGAGTCTGTTCATGCGTGTTCTCTCAGACTTCTGTGTCTCCTGCCCGATGCAAGAAGTTGGAAGAGGAGGGATCTTTGATTATGCTGCCCACTTTCCCAGGCAGCAGGTGGCGTAGATAGAGTCAATGGATGGGAGGCAGTTTTGTGTGATGGACTGGGCTGTGTTCACGCCTCTCTGAAGTTTCTTGCGGTCTTGGGCCGTGCAGTTGCCATACCTGGCTGTGATGCAGCCACGTAGGATGCTATCTATGGTGCACCTGTAAAAGTTGGTAAGAGTTAATGTGGACTTGCCGAATTACCTTAGTTTCCTGAGGAAGTATAGGTGCTGTTGTGCTTTCTTGCTGGTAGAGTTGACGTGGGTGGAACAGGACAGATTTTTGCAGATGTGTATCCCAAGGAATTTGAAACTGCTAAGCATCTCCACCTCAGCCCCGTTGATGCTGACAGAGGCGTGTACAGTACTTTGCTTCCTGAAGTCAAAGGCCAGCTCTTTAGCTTTGCTAGCATTGAGAGAGAGATTGGTGTCGCTGCAACACTCCACTAGGTTCTCAATCTCCCTCCTGTATTCTGATTCGTCATTCGAGATCCGGCCCACTATGATCGTATCGTCAGCAAACTTGTAAATGGAGTTGAAACCAAATATTGCTACGCAGTCATTTGTGTACAAAGAACAAAGAAAAGTACAGCACAGGAACAGGCCCTTCGGCCCTCCAAGCCTGCGCCGACCGTGCTGCCCATCTAAACTAAAATCTATACTTCCGGGGTCCTTATTCCCATCGTATTCATATATTTGTCAAGATGCCCCTTAAATGTCACTATCGTCCCTGCTTCCACCACCTCCTCCGGCAGCGAGTTCCAGGCACCCACTATCCTCGGTGTAAAAAAAGGGAGTATGGTACAGTAGGGAGTATAGGGAGTATGGTAGGGGGCTAAGTACGCAGCCTTGCGGGACCCCGGTATTGAGTACTATTGTGGAGGAGGTGTTGTTGTTTATTCTTACTGCTTGTGGTCTGTAAGTTAGAAAGTCGAGGGTCCAATTGCAGAGTGAGGAGCCAAGTCCTAGGTTTTGGAGCTTTGATATGAGCTTGGCTGGGATTATTGTGTTGAAGTCGGAGCTGTAGTCAATAAATAGGAGTCTGATGTAGGAGTCTTTGTTGTCGAGATGCTCTAGGAATGAGTGTAGGGCCAGGGAGATGGTGTCTGCTGTGGACTGGTAGCGGCAGTATGTGAATTGCAGTGGGTCAAGGCATTCTGGGAGTATGGAGGTGATACGCTTCATGACCAACCTCTCGAAGCACTTCATTACTACTGAAGTCAGGGCCACCGGACAATAGTCATTGAGGCACGTTGCCTGGATTTTCTTTGGGACCAGTATGATGGTGGTCTTCTCGAAGCAGGTGGGGACCTCCGAGCAGAGTAGGGACAGGTTAAAGATGTCCGCGAACACATCTGCCAGCTGGTCCATGCAGGCTCTTAGTGTATGACCAGGGATCCCATCCGGACCCGTCGCCTTCCGAGGGTTCACTTTCAGGAAAGCCGATGAAACTTTTAAAACATGGTTAGCTCTGGAGGTACTGATCTTTTGGAGATGTCAAAACCTCATGGGTTATCTCAAACTCGAGTTTCTTGACGCCAATAGTACAGAAAATCACTCGCCAGATAATATCAGGCTGCATTGCTGGTCACGAATAGGCGTGAGATATCAGACATAATTAAATCAGGTCCTTGGATTCAGGGTAACAAGAATAAATATAAGTTTGCGACGAGATCACCCTGAAAATATTTGGGTAGCCATTCCAGCAGTTAAAGCAGGGAGCTTGACACTTTTATACTTCAGAGTTGATCCTGCCAGAGATAACGGGGACAGTGGAAAGACAACTTATTTGCATGTGGCTGACTCAGATCCCACCAGTTCTATGACCCCAGTGGATCTCTCGGCTAACTGCCTTTCGGTGACAGTTATCAGTGCTCCCTCCCCTTGAGACCTGATCAAATCCTTTCCCCTCCATACCCTATGTAATGGGCCCAACTGAGAATTTGTTTCAAATGAACATTTATTCAGATGCCTTGGCCATGGAGCAGATTGGGGTACAAGGTCAACAGGTGCTAGTCACTGTCCAGTACCTTGTTTTGTCAGTGAATGTTTGCCAACGGTACAAATTCAGAGGGGATTGCTGCACAGTATAGATGAGGGGAGCGCATCCTCTGCACTCTGCTTCAGAACAAACCAGGCCTGAGTGGTTTAGTCAGGTCCAGCTGAAATGACTGGGCCTCAGGAAGTGCGGAGAAAGGTGAGGTGGGTAGTCTGTAAGCTTACGATGTGCTAATGTTGTATTATCTCCCTTACAATATCCTGATGCTATGGAATTTTACCAATAGCGGACCACAATTGGACAGGCTTACACCCTATGGAGGAGGGCAGCCAATGTATATATATATATATATATATAGAGGCCCTATGAGCAGCCATTTTACTGATGGTGGTGTGATTACTCACCAACTAAATGATGGGGCCTCAAGCACATGCCAAGGGAAAGATTTTTTAAAGTAAAGACAGGGCCATGGTTAAGGAAGCTAGGCACCATGGTCAGGCCAGATCCCACACCCCCAGTGATTTCCCCTGAGAAATCCTCGCTCTGGTACTCAGCCCCTGAAGATTTTTTTTACAGATATTCTTTGCCAATCTCCTGTTGGCTGCAGAGCCCCAATGACGTTGAAAATTGTGCAGTCATCACTGAACATCCACATTTCCGACCTTATGATGGAAGGAAGGTCATTGATGAAGCAGCTGAAAATGGTTGGGCCTCGGAAACTACCCTGAGGAACTCCTGCAATGATGACGTAGGGCTGAAATTCTTGACTTCAAATAACCACAAACTTTGTGCTCGATATGACTCCCACCAACAAAGAGTTTTGCTGCCTGATTCCCATTGGCTCCAGTTTTTCTTGGGCTCCTTGATGCCATAGTGGGTCAAATGAAATAAAGGGCATCAATCTCACCTCTCACCCCTAGAGTTCAGCCCTTTTGTCCATGTTTGGACCAAGGCTGCAATGAAGTCAGGGGCTGAGTGACCCTGGAGGAACCCAAACTGAGCGTCCGTGAGCAGGTTATTGCTGAGTAAGTGTGCCACTTGATAGCCCTGGTGATGACTCCTTTCATCAGCTAATTGAGCCAAGTGACACTGTCCGTTTGTCAAAATTAAGATTCTAGCAAGAATCTATTCAAGGCAGAATTATCCATTTAGATGACCCCCCTCCTCTGGATGTGTTATTGTAATCGCAATGATGTGATCTACAAATTAGATATGCCACCGCAAGGTTCCAGTGTCAACAATTTCATTGATCGGTGTTTGGTTAAGTGAGGCAGTCAGTGGTTAATGGGTGAGTTAATGAATTGCAACAGTGCCCTTTCTTCCCATCTGCCGTCACAAAGACACTACCTGGTGTTAGGATGCAGTCAAACACAAACTCCATCCTTCTGTCCCTTACCCTAGCAATGCTGCATTTTCTATTTTGGATATTAAGCACTTAAACGATTGTTGCCTTCCTCCTTTTTTGTTTAAAATATCTTCATTTATCTCACTGCTCCTGGAAGTTTAACTGATCCAGAACTAAAGCCCCATAATTTTCACGTACCCTCGGGTGGATTGCTGAAGTAGCTATTCTTCATGTGTGAATCTGGTCACTATCTGTAAATAGGCTATTTAACTGTAGGAGTAGGCCGATTGATATCCTCACACAACATTTACACTGGCATTTTCCTCGCTTTGCTGTCTCGTTTGACTTTCTGTCCATATTGTGTGGAATGTTCGTTGTTCCACTGTGTTCTGCAATTCCTCCTTCAGAAATTCCACACACTCGGAGCAGCCATTTACTGAACTTGCGTAACACCGTGATATCTCACCCCCGAAAGCCCTTCCTCTAACTTCTTCAGTCGAGGTGTCGTCGGGATTAGTGATGGAACTGTCAGTTTAATTTGGACTGGTGTTAGCGCTCAGTCCTGCCGAGGAATTTGAGAAACATGGTTTGAATCAGATCATTAACTTCTGATTGCCAGAATGACTTTCTGTCATAGCATGCACAGAAGCAAAGGGAACTCTGCTATCCGCAAGGGCACAGGGACATAACAGGATATAGTGGAGAACTTTCTTTCAAGGGCACATTGCCATTTTAATCCACAGTTATGATCATAACATAATGGGGCTGTATCCTTGGATGTGTAACAGCAACACAAAAGCTGTTCCTGTGCTAATTGGGTGGCAATGGCATTGGCACAGATGGTTCTGGCAAGGACACTCTGAAGGATTTTACATCCAGTCCAGGAAAAAGAGACTTTGTTGTTGCAATGAGGTAGCAGATGTGTGCCAAGGGAAGCGAGGAATAGTTCAGTAAAATGCACCATCTTGAACATCCTAGATTCAAAGATTCATAGGCGTTTACAGCACAGAAGGAGGCCATTCAGCCCCTCGTGTCCACGCTCGTCAACAAAGATCTGACTACACGAATCCCATTTTCCAGTGCTTGGCCCATGGCGGTTATGACAGTGCAGGTGAATATCTATTCCCCCTATCCATATCTCTTACGCAATATGAAGAATCGAAGATTAGCTGAAAAGTATGGGACCTGAGTTCTGGATTAAAATTTAGCATTGTGACAAGTTTCTTTTAAATCAACCTGAAAGGGGCTAGGACAGCGATATAAAATAACTAAACTTTTCTATCAAAAGGCACCAATAATTCCCTTAACTTCTGTTTCTGGAAAACAAAGGCAAATTATTGTGAGGAACAATGACCCTGGGCTGGATTCTCCGTCCCGCCGCGCCAGATATCTGGGTCAACATGCCGGCGGGTTGCTCCATTTCGCCGGCTGGTGAATGGGGTTTTTGATTGTGGGGCAGCCCCACGCCGTCGGGAAACCCCCCAGGCTGCTGGCAAAATGGAGCATCCCGACGGCGGAGAATCCAGCTGCCTGTCTTCAAAATGTGACAACATCATGTATCTCTTTAGCTGCTGTTCTCGGTGGTGGGGGTGGGTTTGGGAGGGAGGGAAGATACTTGGGTTTATTTTGGCGGGGGGAGGGGGAGGGGGGCTAGAAATTGTGCACTGGTACCAATATTTTCCACTCAGATTCTCAATTTCAGCATCTAGCAATCCCCAGCCACAGAACAAAGCAAAAGTGTTTGTCTCAGTGTGCTGCCCAATATTTATCAATTAGATAATATAGGTGATCTAGTCATCACCTTACCCCCTTTCTCTCCCTCACTACCTCTACTTTTCCCCAATAAGATGTCTGACATCGAACCTCAGACAAGGACTGGATTTTTGCAGAGTTGGCATTACTCCAAAGCCATTTAAAAATGGCAGACGTGCTACGATTCTGGAATTCCTGACCTGTTCCCAGTGCCAATAAGTTTCACCGAAGCAGGAAAAGTGAGTGAGCCCGTACCCTGGAGACCCTACCTGACCATATCTACTGAGGGGATAGGAATCCTTCTTTGTGGAAGGCCCCTCAATAGAAGTCACGATCCATGGTCGGGATTTGGGAACTTTTCAAAAGGTAAGTTTAAAAAGGCGAATCAATGCCCCTCAGCCACTCCCCATGATCCCTCATTCCCTTGTTCCAACCCAATGCCAACTCATGCCTCCCTTTTGCCTTTCATTTTCTCTATGCCAACTCAGTGCAAACTCATGTCTCTGCCATCCAGATGACCCTGCCTCATTATGCATGCTTAGCTGAGAGCGCAGGCCAATCAGTAAAAGCATGAGCTCAACAGGGAATCTGTTTGATGAGGGAAATTAATTGTTGACTTTGCTTGATTGACATCTTTAAGTGGTTATAATAAGTGATCCTTTGTGTGATCTCTTTTGCCAATGTTTCAATGTTTATTTGAACAAAGTTACAGAAGTGAAATATTTTTGCTATGGATATTTTAATGGTCTGTCTGACTGACACTTTACAGGGTTGTAGGAACAGCAGTTTTTTTCAAAGAACATTTCCAAAGTGTTTTTGGCTCAGTGGTACCACACTTGCTTTTATTATTATATGGCTCATTGGTTATCTCCAGAGTACATTCTAGATGAATGGACATCAAAGTGGCATGGAAAATATCAGAGGCCATGGCTTGGCTAGGGGAATGAGTTGGCATTGAGATTAGATGGAGGATATGGGGTGTTTGGGGAAGATGAGGTGGTGTCAGAGTTGAGGGCTAGGCAGCCTAACTGCTTTTATTAAAACTGGAAAAAATCCTAAGGAACTGAGGTGGGCTTTCTAACTGGCCCACATTGACATTTGCCACCCTCCCATCTCCCATGGCTGACTCCCTCCACCTCCATGGCTGACTGGGATCTGCCTCTGGGATCAGTAGGTCTGACCCCATCCCACAACCTGCTCTCCTATTTTTTTTTTATTTGTTCAGGGCATTGCTGGTTAGGCCAGTATTTGTTGCCAATCCCTAGTTGCTCTTAAACTGAGTGGTTTGTTGGGCCATGTCAGGGGGCATTCAAGAATCAACCACATTGCTGTGGGTCTGGAGTCACATGTCGGCTAGACCAGGTAAGTGTGACAGACATCCGTCACTAAAGGACATTAGTGAATCGGGCGGACTTTTATGACAATTGATAATGGTTTCATGGTCAACATTAGACTTTTAATTCCAGATTTTTATTGAATTCAAATTTCACCATCTGCCGTGGTGGGATTTGAACCTGGGTCCCCAGAGTATTGAAATGAAAAATGAAATGAAAATCGCTTATTGTCACAAGTAGGCTTCAATGAAGTTACTGTGAAAAGCCCCTAGTCGCCACATTCCGGCGCCTGTTCGGGGAGGCTGGTACGGGAATCGAACCGTGCTGCTGGCCTGCTTGGTCTGCTTTAAAAGCCAGCGATTTAGCCCAGTGAGCTAAACCAGCCCCTATTGCCCTGGGTCTCTGGATTACAGTCCAGTGCCAAAAGCACTACGCCACTGGCTCCCCCAGCATCAAAACAATTGTGTGCGAACGGATGCTTAGAGTGAGGTGGGCCTGCAGAATCGGGTCATTTCTCGTCTCTAGCTAGCACCTCAGTCGCGTAAAAGAGTTCTCATGGCAATTTGTGCTGCTGCTCGCATTCCTCACACTTGCCTCTTGCAGGGGCAGAGAGCGGCGACTTTGCCTCTGAGCTGGGTGATTGCCCTCAATGTCAGCTCACATAGAACTCTCGGAGGTAGATCAGGGTGGGCAGACTGTCATCCCATCAGTTTGGGCTGGACATTTATAATGACAAGCAGAATGCTCTTTCATACATTATGAATAAATGGATAATTCCACCTTATTGTTATAGCTGGCTGCGTGATGCAAATTCCAGATGGTTGCTGGTTGAGGTCCCATACCTTGCTGTCAGTCAAAACCACCTGTTACAGCACAATTACAAGAAGTTTCATTAGCTGATGTATCCTCGCAACATCACACTGGAGGGAATCCAACTCAGCCCCCAGTCAGAAGCTTGCTTTGTAGTCTATCCTCAACTGTGCATTTATTGCCACAGAGAGAGAGGGACATGCATTTATAAAGCACATAAGGCAGGATGTGCCAAAGTGCTTAGGAGCAAATCAAGTGCCTTTGAAATAGAGCCACTCTTGTAATGTGGATGTGACAGCCAATATACACACAGCACTTAGTCATCTTGATCAAGGGATAGACATTGGCCTGGACATCAGGGAGAATGCCCCTTCAAATAGTGCCATTGGATCTCTTATCTCCACCTGAGGGGACAGACGAGACCTTGGTATAAAGTTTCACCTGAAAGCACAGCACTACCTCAATACTGCACTGGAGTGTCAGATGAGACAAGGACTGGGATCTTTCAGCCCTGCTGAAGTTGACCCTCCCCCTCTCTGCAGCAGTGGGTTCGCTGGTGGAGGGGCGGCTGAGCCATGGAAAACACCATAGATGTCGGTGATACCGAAAGGGCGGCACGGTGGCACAGTGGTTAGCACTGCTGCCTCACAGCTCCAGCGACCCGGGTTTGATTCCCACCTTGGGTGACTGTCTGTGTGGAGTTTGCACGTTCTCCCCGTGTCTGCGTGGGTTGCCTCCCAAGTCCAAAGATGTGCAGGTCAGGTGGATTGGTCATGCTAAATTGTCCCTCAGTGTCCAAAGGTTAAGCGGGATTACGGGGATTCGGTGGGGTTGTGGGCCTAGATAGTGTGCTCTATCGGAGGGTTGGTCAGAACGATGGGCCGAATGGCCTCTGATTCTATGATTTTAAGACCCTGCCGTAAGCCAATGGCAAGCCGCCCCTGCTGCAGACAACACACTGCCGGTGTGTAATGCATGTGGAGAGTGCAGAAAATCGCGGCCTATGTGTCCCCTGAGTGGTTCTCACTGAGCCAACACAGACCAAAACTATCTGCAGCTTTAACTGTGAGTTTCACACCGGCAATTACAGAAATGATGCTCTGCACCGTATTCGGCTGCTGGGTTTTGCCATGTGTTTTCAGGCAGCAAAGGACGTCAGTGTAATGACTGGAAGTCACCTCCATCGGTGACAGCATAATTGGATTGGAGAGGTCAGAGATATGTGATAGTGTGATAATGGTACATTCATCACTGGCACTCTCATTCTTTTCACTTAGGCTGCCCCAGGCTCAGGAGATATCCCTTAACATCAGCTTAGAAAAGTAGTTGTCATTGGCAGGACGTCTCAGAAACCAAACTGTTAGAAAGAAAGGCCACCAAATTTATTATCCTTTGTTTGTCCCCCCATTTCTGGGGGTATATATTATTTTTAGTGAAAATACATCATTTTCTGGGAGACTTTGGATAGGTTTAGCTTCTAAACCAAACAGACCCAGCCTGATCGAAACTCCAACCACTGGAATACTAAATTACCCTTTGCCTTGCCCTCTAATGCAGAACTTTTCAACTTTTTATCCCAGAACACACTTTTGCCAACTTGCTGACTTTCGGGACCTACGCCAGCTGACCTTCATGACCCATGCCGGTCGACCTTTGCCACCCACACCACGTTTGCTTACCTTTAATGTAAAAGCGGAGCCTGCTTGGTCCTCATAATCCCACTCCAATCAGGTTCACAGGAGGAGAGGGAAATGCTCATATCAGGTGCAGACTTCAGCCAGTTCCTTTGTGTCTTCTTAATCTTTGGGTGAATGGAAAATCCAACCTTGCACATGTAGGTCATCATGAAGGGCAACAGCAACAAAATTCTCATTTTACTCAGCACTGGAAGCTCTTGAGAGATGCTACTCCAGAATTCCATCAGCTTCATGGGCTTTCGGCGTGTTTTTAATGTGGTATCGCAGGTAAGGTACAGTAACACAGTCGTTTCATTTAGAGTCAGCTGTAAGTTCATCACTGACTCTGTGGTCTCAACCTCAAAAGGAATTTTTCACTCTTTCAAAATCTGAAACTTTCTCCTCTCATCTGCCAGTACTTCCCTGCATATAACACACATAGGCTTTGCATCCTTGTTTGCATTGGCACAATTGACAACATCAAATCTCAAAAAGTCACCTTTATACTGATTTGTTCCCGAGTTAAGTTTCTTCTTTGTAGGTTGCCAAGCAGAGGGCCTGGAGCTCTGTACAGAGCCAACACTAGCATTGCCCTGACCTGCCCTGGATTCTCCTGATCATCTCTCTCCAGCAGATTCAGATGTGAGATTCTGGCCAGGGGATACACTGCCTATTTGAGTCTCTGACCTTCTTTTTCTTATAAGAAAATGATTCATCTTAATAGTCCTCTTGCCTTGCTTGGCAGCAGCTAGAAAATGAAATTTGATTTGATTTAATGATTTGATTTATTGTCATCTCCTCCATGATTTGCTTCAAAAAGCACATACATACATGGAGCTTGATGTCAAGTGTACGTGCAGGGCGCGTGACCTGCTCACTGCTGCCGCTTCTGGCCAGAAGACTGTACACAACCCCCTTTCCTCCATTCTCAATAAAAAAGCCGGTAGCAGCCATTGGGTGCTTCTCCATGACAGGACCACCCCGGGAACGCCGCCACTAATTGCTCCATGACTCACCCCCACTTTGAAAAACCCTTCTATAATAGATTCGGAACTTTACTAACACCCCTCTGCAGCACCAACCAGACAAATGGTTTAACTTTGGAAGATTTGTTAGGAGATGACCAATAAAAATAGGAAGGTTGCCCATCACTGCTTGTCCTATCGCATGCTTTGGAATCAATTGAACCTTCCTTGAACCCCTCAGGTTTACTCAATAAGGGAAAATCCAGCCGAAGCTCTTTTAACGGTTTAAAACAAATTAACATGCTCAGCTATTGACAGGCTACTGGAAAAGCCTGTGGCCTTTCGATCAGGATGAAGTCAGACAGATATTGTGATTTAATTGTGTCAAATTGAGCAGAAACATAGAAAATAGAAGCAGGAGGAGGCCATTTGGCCCTTCGAGCCTGCTCCGACTTTCATTCTGATCATGTTTGATCATCAAGTTCAATACCCTGATCCCGCCTTCCCCCCCATATCCCTTGATTCCTTTAGTCCCAAGAGCTATATCTAATTCCTTCTTGAAATTACACAACATTTTGGCCTCAACTACTTTCTGTGCTAGTGAATTCCACAGATTCACCACTCTCTGGGTGAAACAATTTCTCCTCACCTCAGTCCGAAAAGGTTTACCCCGTATCCTTAAACCACGACCCCTAGTTCTGGACTCCCCCACCAACGGGAACATTCTTTCTGAATCTATCCTGTTAGAATATTTTATGTTTCTGTGAGATCCCCTCACTCTTCTAAACTCCAATGAATGAAATCTTAACCGACTTAGCCTCTCCTCATATGACAGCCCCACCATTCCAGAAATCAGCCTGGTAAACCTTTGCTGCTCTCCCTCCATAGCAAGAACATCCTTCCTCCGATAGTAAGTCCCAGCATGGGACTTCCACCAGTCTCACCAATGGCCTCACCACCGGCCTCACCAACAGCACTGAACTCGGGACCCATTTCCTTCAATCGTCTCATGAGTTAAGCAAACTACGCTTGCAGGAGGACTTCCACATCCGAGAGCAGCTTGGTGACACACTGGTTAGCACTCATATAGTCCAGGGGCCAGCGAGCACCCAAGGGAGGAGGAGGTGATGGGGTCCATGCTGGCGCCTCCCGCAAGAGCGATGCAAGAACATCTCAGACATTCTGGTCCCCCCCCCGTCATTGGTGCATGTCTTGGGCAGCAGGCAAAACAGGGTAGCACATCGTCACCTGTGACACCCAAAAGTCGGCTGGGCCCATCCAGGCCCAGGACCTCCAAAAGACACCCATCATGGGCATCACAGGGCCGAGGGTGAGACAAGCAGCAGGCTGCCTCCACTTCTGATGTGCTGTCTGAGGTTACACCGAGAAGAAGCAGTAGGGCACGAAAGAGTAGAAGGATAGATGATACTTAAGTTGCCGCAAGTGTAGTCACCCGCCTCCCCCCCCCCCCCCCCCCCCCCCCCCTGCTGCCAACATCTTTGGGCCTGTGAGAAGGAATTGCCAGCACGCATGCATGGTTGATCCGGCCAGATGTTATGTTATCTTATGGGCATTAGTCAGACTTTGTGTCAGACACTGAAGAGCAGCAGGGCTCATCTCACAGCAAGCCGTCATCATCCTCCGTCCCCCTGACCAAACGCACTGATACTGCCAACACAGGGACAACACCCTGTGGTGATGCTGGTAAGATTCTTGGAGGCAGGAGGGTGAACTGTGGTAGTGGGAATGAGTGGAAGGCTAGGAGGAAGGTGGTGTGAAGGACTAAGGGAGAGGGAAGGAGTGGAAGAATTAAGGGTAATGGAAGGGGTGGGTGGACTAAGGGCGAAGAAAGGGTGAGAGTCTTTCAACTATGGGGAAGGGGGAAGAGGTACGATAGGGCAGCAGAATTGCCGATGGTTAGGCCTCCTAGTTAGAAAATTGGGAAGTGTTTTCCCAATTGGCTCCATGCCCAGATCCTCCTGGACACCATCCTCATCCTACTCGTCAGATGAAGTCTGATGATCTTCCTCCTTCTCCAGCATGTTGCCCCGCTGCTGTGAAATGTTCTGAAGTACGAAGCAGGCCAGCACAATGCTCGAGGCCCTCTGGGGCTATATTGGAGTGTCCCACCAAAGCGGTCCAGGCTTCGGTAATGCTCCTTGAGAACACCGATGATCGTTCGATGACGCTCCTGGTTGCTGTGTGAGTGTGGTTATAATGTGTCTCCGCCTCAATCTAGGGCCTCTGCACAGGTGCGGTTAACCATGACCTCAGTGGGTAACACATGTCGCCCAAGAGCCAACCCCTCAGGGAGCACCTTGAAGGTGCCCGGAACCACTGAGTGCACCAAGATGTATGCGTCATGCACAGTGCCTGGATATCTGGCGAGACGTAAACGATGTGCAGCTGGTGCTGGCATACCAACTGTACAATCATGGAATGGATCCTCTTCCTATTGATGAAGGGCATCCCATGTTGAACTGAAGCTTGGAGGGCAACATGTGTGCCATCGATCAATCCCTGGACCTGAGGCATGCCAGCGATGGCAGCAAATCCTGCTGCCTTGACATCTTATTGGGCCTGGTCGAGGTTGGAGGTGATGTAGTCCGATGCCTGGGCAGATAGGGCATCCATGACAGCGCAGATGCATCTGTATGCCAACGATTGCGAGAACCCCGCTCAAGCACTGGAATGAACCAGAAGCATAAATATTCAAGACCATTATCTTGATGGCCACTGGGAGCCAGTGTCCTTCTTCTAATATGGTGCAATGTGTCCCTGGTGAGCAGGAGTCGTTGAGGCACTCATGGTCCGGCAGCTCAAAGTGCCTGCCTCAGGATTGGGGTACCCTGGCTGAGGGCAGGCGCGACGGTATACACGGGGCCTGATGCGGCGTGTCCTTTGCACCTCCTCGGCCTGTTGGATGACCGACACTTATAGAAAATCATAGATCATAGAATTTACAGTGCAGAAGGAGGCCATTCGGCCAGTCGAGTCTGCACCGGCCCTTGGCAAGAGCACCCGACTTAAGCCCACGCCTCCACCCTATCCCTGTAACCCAGTAACACCACCTAATCAGTCACACAAACAGTCACCTGAGTCCAGAATTGAACCCTGGACCCTGGAGCTGTGAGGTAGCAATGCTAACCACTGTGCCACCGGCTGGCCCCTGCTCCTCTGGGGCAGACTCCTCTTGTGCAATTACATTAATTGTAAGCTCTCGCCGCTGTGCACCCGCAATGGCAGAAGCGGCCAGGTAGATAGCGAGTATAGCTGGCTGTAATCCGAAACCTATGTCTCTTTGGGTGGAGGGGGGAGAGGCAAAGAATGTCAGCAAGTTGAAGATTCCCTTGACCATTCGACGTTACCAAGTTACATGGTTACCCTGAGTTGTACTGCTGCACCACCCTCAACATATTCCCTCTCCCCCGGTCCCTTTGGTAGTCTGCACTGCACCCCTGTCCCTGTTGCAACCATGTCAGCAATAGACTCTGTGACCCCTGTCCTGTTTTGCCCAGTGTGGTCTACTGTGGGTCTGCTCACTGGGTGGGTCGCGTGCTATCCCACCAGGAAGATGGCATCTCGTTGTGTGGTGGAGACATTGATATTGTGCAATCAGTCACCCCCAGACGAAGAGCCTGCTGTGTGGGCAGGTCCGACAGATGGGGGTGAATGAGGGATGCATGCGTTTGGTGTGACCTTAGCTGCACTGTCATGTGGAGCATGGGTTTTACACACATGTTGTGACAGGGAGCTGGTCAGGTTTCCTGGCCGGTGTCGGGATGGATGGGATCAGCGGCGCAGTGGAAGGGCAGCACTTGGAGACAGCTTGTGATTCTCAGGGGTGGGATAGCTGATAACGTCACTGGTGAGTCCTTCACTCTGAGAGGGGCTGTGTGTTACAATGACCACAGTACAAATATCCTTTGTTTGGAGTGAGATCTGCTAATCCCCTGCTTCCTCCGCTGTGGGACTGCGCTCCTGAGGAGTGCCAACACCCGGTGGGCCAGTAATTGAGCTTGGCCATGCCCATCCCCTTGATGATACTGCTGGGTCATTAGCGTGTCCAGAGGGGAGGGCGAGGTGGATTGCCACCTGACCAGAAGCCCTCGAGCATTTCCAGGATCCTCTGAGCAGTCAGCAGTCTCAACAACCTGTACATTGCAGCAATGGGAGCCTCAACCTGGGCACCCTGATCCCAAGGAGGGGGAGGGGTTGGGGGGGGGGGGGGGGGGGGGAGTCCACGCACTTGCCAACCAAGTTGTTCCCTGCTACTCCATAAGGTCCAGGTATACACAAGAGCAAGTGTGTAAAGTTGAGAAAGTTTGCTTACCTACCTGCTCCCCCTCAATGGCTTCAATGTCGCCTGGGCCCCACTAGTACATAATTAAACCAATTCATGCCCAGGTGACCCCCAGCTAAGATGACTGGAGCATCACAGTGGGCTGGGTGGGGGGGTGGTGGGGGGAGGGATGGAGATTTGGGTTTCCAGCCTGTTAATCATATTTAAATGCATACAAATTGCGGTTTTGCAGGAAGCCACTTACACCGGGCGTGCAGCCCGATGCTGCCGCTGGTGGGGGACCAGAGCGCTGGAACGGGATTAGCGCCCGAGCGATCCTTATTTTCGGCCAACACGCCATCCTCCTCCCGATTGGGCAAGCCGCTACTGTTGTGGGGTAATGGAGAATCCACGTCAGGGTTTCAAACTGTTTCTCCTTGTTTGGGATTATGAGTATTATTTTTTAAAAAACATCTTTGGCAGTTCTTTTTATCTTTGGTAGCACTCTGAAGCAATGTGTACATTGTAAGCTTACAATTAATGTAATTGTTCCAAAGTGTTTATTGTACTTTTGCCAAAGAGCAAGATGGTTTATTTTCTTTCTTCTCAAGTAGCGAGAATTTAAAGAATCCCATACTGAACTGGTTTCTTTGATTAATCGCTTGAGAGATGGTTCCAAACTTCTAATTTTATATTGGACAGTTCAATGGTTCACTCATACCGTGTGCTTCAAGAAATAATATTTTTTTTATGAACAAACCTGTGAATCCATTTAGCTTGTTATGAGAAGCAGTATTTATTGAGATGTACGAAAGCTTCTGGCGATCTGTCATCAAGTTCGAAATGAATAGAAAGGTAAGGGGAGAATCATTCAAGGGGAAACTCAAACATTTGAGCTGAGGCATGTTTGGGTTTTGAGCAATGTTTGAAGGATATCTGGGCCCTCAATAGAGCTACAAGACTCTGACCCAATGTAATGCATCATTCCAGTCCTACTTCGGCCCCCTCCCTTATCACTTGCTGGTACATTGATCATTGTATGGCTGGTGCCTCCTCCTCACACCATTTAATTGACTTTGTTTCCAATTTCCAGCCTTCTCACACCTTTGCCTGGTACATCTCTGATTCTTCCTTCCCATGTAGTATAAAGTTCAATATGTAAATATATGGTCGACATCACCAGTGATGTCAGGTCCCATGATAATGGAGCATAGAGAGAGATAACTCTGTAGATTCCCATGCAAAACCTGCACTGTGCACATTTAGTATTATGCTCAATAAAAGGTAGAGTTTACCACCAGCCTTGCCTCTAGCTCGCTCTATAAATCAAGATTGTGTACAACCTTCTTTATGGCCCATAACGATGATAGAATAATCCCTTTCTCTGACACCAGGCTATCAACAAATATTCATTACAAACAATAGATAGGGCTCAATCTTGCTGGATGGACAGAAAGAGAGAGAGAGTGTGTGCCCACTCAGGACCTTTTTCTTTGGTGTCACTTCTTCTGTTCTGTTCATTAGAGGAAAGTGGTTTCTTAAAACATAAACAGAGGTTTAGTTAGCTCATTACATGATCCCCTATCACCAATTGACCCAAACACGGTCATAGCAATTTCATTCCCTGTCCATGGTTTATACATGATAAAATAATGGCTAGAAGAGTTCCCTTCTCAGCCAATCTATTGTTCAAAGTAATTACATCTAATTACTAATCACCAGCTGAATAAGCAGGTGCTGTATGAATGTTTTGTGAATGGGTCATAGGCATTTCCTCTAAGGTGATTGTCTTTGATGGGCTCATTTAGACAGCCTGACTCCACCTTAATAGCTTTGGCACTTGTAGGGTAGGTACGGTTATGCTAAGAGTGGTGAATTTACAAGCTACTGATTCAGCCATTTTTAAAAAATGCTGCTGTTCAGTCTTTTTAGGATCAACAAGTTGTTTCAGCCAAATAAAGAAATAAAACTGTGGCTTTATAGCACTCCCATAATGTTGCATTTAGACGATTGCTGTTTCATCATTCATGTTTCATCTGGACACAATTTTTGTTTCTTTTCCACAGCCAATATGCTTGTTGTTTGGTTCTTTGGTTGCTCTTTGGTTGTTTCATTGACCTCTACCCTATCAGAGCTTCCCTTTTTTTCCTTCCTGTCCCTTCCCCCTTTCCACTGGCTTGAAAACTCTTACATTTTTATCATCCTTCAGCTCTGATGAAAAATAATCGAGCTGAAACGTTACCTCTGATTCTCTCCCCACAGATGCTGCCTGACCTGCTGGGTTTTTCCAGCATGTTCTGCTTTTGTTTCAGGTTTGCAGCATCCACAATATTTTGTTTTTATTGAGGGCGAGGTCTTCCGGCTTTTCACAGCGGCGGGATCATTCGGCCCCACCGATGGAGCACCAGCGTTGCAGGTTTCCCGGGAGCCATGGGGTGGATTCGATGGGAAATCCCATTGACAGCGGCGAGACGAGAAGATTCTGCCAACGGCCCATGGTGGGCCACCTCCCGCTGCTGAGAAACACGCTGTGGGGAGGCCTGAGTATCTCACACTCAGACTCTGACCACACCTTTGAATGCTAGGATGCAGGGGTCATGGAATCTTCCCTTACATCCCATTTTCCAAATATTTCCCTTCGTGGATCTGTCCGTTATGAACATGGGCTCAGTAATGGAAGCGTCTGTGTTTAGTGGCACTGCAAATCGCTATTGAGATTGGGTCCAAACCAATGGCGGCAGCTGGAGTGCGATTAATGTCTCTCACGCCCTAAGCGCATTGAAAATAAATGAACCTATAGGAAGTAGACAAGTTGCATTGGACGATCTTCCAAATCCAAGGAGTAACAAAGAGCCAAAGAGGAATTGTCGGGCAGAGAGCAATCATAAGAACACGCAAACTTGGAACATGCGTAAACCAGGCAGCCCCAAATCCTGCTCTACAATTCAGTACAATCAAGGCTAATATTCTACCTCAGCGAGATTCCACATTGCCCCCCCCCCATATCTCTTAACTCCATCAGTATTCAAAAATATATCAACCTCTGTCTTGGACATACTAAACTACTGAACATTCACATCCCTCGGCAGTAAAGAATTCAATAACTGGGTTACATTGAGTGAAGAAATCTCCTCATCTCAATTCTAGACCCATTATTCAGAAACTATGAACCCATGTTCTGGACACCCCAACTTTGGGAAAAGTCCTCCCAGCTTCCATTCGCTCAAGCCTCTTCAGATAGTTACACGTTTCAATGAGGTCACCTTTAATTGGATTGGATTGGATTGGATTTGTTTATTGTCACGTGTACCGAGCTACAGTGAAAAGTATTTTTCTGCAAGCAGCTCAACAGATCATTCAGTACATGGAAGAAAAGGGAATTAAACAAAATTCAAGAAAATACATGAGAATACATAATAGGGCAACACAAGATATACAATGTAACTGCATAAGCATTGGCATGGGATGAAGCATACAGGGTGTAGTGTTAATGAGGTCAGTCAATAAGAGGGTCATTTAGGAGTCTGGTGACAGTGGGGAAGAAGCTGTTTTTGAGTCTGTTCGTGCGTGTTCTCAGACTTCTGAATCTCCTGCCCGATGGAAGAAGTTGGAAAAGTGAGTAAGCCGGGTGGGAGGGATCCTTGATTATGCTGCCCGCTTTCCCCCGGCAGCGGGAGGTGTAGATGGAGTCCGTGGATGGGATGCAGGTTTGTGTGATGGACTGGGCGGTATTCACGACTCTCTGAAGTCCCTTGCGGTCCTGGGCCGAGCAGTTGCCATACCAGGCTGTGATGCAGCCCGATAGGATGCTTTCTATAGTGCATCTGTAAAAGTTGGTAAGGGTTAATGTGGACATGCCGAATTTCCTTAGTTTCCTGAGGAAGTATAGGCGCTGTTGTGCTTTCTTGGTGATAGCGTCGACGTGAGTGGACCAGGACAGATTTTTGGTGATGTGCACCCCTAGGAATTTGAAACTGCTAACCATCTCCACCTCGGCCCCATTGATGCTGACAGGGATGTGTACAGTACTTTGCTTCCTGAAGTCGATGACCAGCTCTTTAGTTTTGCTGGCATTAAGGGAGAGATTGTTGTCGTTACACCACTCCACTAGGTTCTCTCTCCTGTATTCGGACTCGTCATTATTCGAGATCCGGCCCACTATGGTCGTATCGTCAGCAAACTTGTAGATGGAGTTGGAACCAAATTTTGCCACGCAGTCGTGTGTGTACAGGGAGTAGAGTAGGGGGCTAAGTACGCAGTCTTGCGGGGCACCGGTATTGAGGACTATTGTGGAGGAGGTGTTGGTGTTTATTCTTACTGACTGTGGTCTGTTGGTCAGAAAGTCAAGGATCCATTTGCAGAGTGGAGAGCCAAGTCCTAGGTTTTGGAGCTTTGATATGAGCTTGGCTGGGATTATGGTGTTGAAGGCAGAGCTGTAGTCAACAAATAGGAGTTTGATGTAGGAGTCCTTGTTTTCGAGATGCTCTAGGGATGAGTGTAGGGCCAGGGAAATGGCATCTGATGTGGACCGGTTGCGACGGTATGCAAATTGAAGTGGGTCAAGGTGTTCCGGGAGTATGGAGGTGATGCGCTTCATGATCAACCTCTCAAAGCACTTCATTACAACTGACGTCAGGGCCACCGGGCGGTAATCATTGAGGCATGTTGCCTGGTTCTTCTTTGGTATTTCTTTAAATTCTGAAGAATATAAACCTAGTCTATTAAGTCAGAACATCTTTACCGACTGTGGGGATCTCAATGAAATAAATGAAATTCACCAATGATGTGAGATAATTTTGACTCGGACACCATGGCCTGGGGAAAGATAATTATAAACGATCAGAGACTTATTGAATTTGGCTGCTACCAGGAGATTTGCGTAACTAATACCTTCTTTCGGAACAAACGATGCAACTGGATGTAGTGATATCATGGTTGTGTTGTAATTCACCAACTGACCATAGGTGTCTCACTAGTATATAAGTGAATGTCAGGTGAACTCTCAGACTGGCTTGAGGAAGCTGGAGAGAGGTGGCTTATGCTTGGTCTTACTGTTATTCATCTGTTGTTTTGTCTATAGTTTACCCACAGTTAATGTTAATAAATGATTTATAGCTTTAGCTACAACTGTTCTTGTAATATAAATCAGGCCATCTGACAAAAACGTTACACTGGAGACATCCAAGATTTGGGCATTGGCAACAATTGAATCTGATCATCACCAGACATGACTCTGTGGTCAATGGAACAATTGGGGGAGTTTCTGATGGCTAAATTTCAACAGCAGAGAAAGGAGGCCTCAGAAGACCTGGCCACAGTGGCTGATTTGGGTGGCCATAGAGAGAGTGGAGCAAAGGCTGGAGGCGCAGAATGCGTCTCTCCAAAAGGTTGAGGAGTTAGTGACTGACCATGAAGATCAATTGGCCACGTTCGAGGCAGAAACACTGTTGATGGAGGAAGGCCAGAAGAAATCAAGAGAGAAGATGGATGCTCTGGAGAATTGCTTGAGGAGGCAGAATCTCAGTTGTCTTAAGGGATCGAGGGAACACAGGCCACAAAGTACGTAGCCAGGATGTTCAAGAAGTTGATGGGGAAGTGGGTCTTCGACCTGTCTGCTGAAATTGGGGTTTGGGAAGGGATTTGTGGATCGTGCTAGGTTGCTGTACAGGCACCCCAAGGCGAGTGTCCGTGCTAATAATGTTAGTTCGGGATAGTTTGGGTTGCATCGGGGAATGAGGCAGGGGTTTCCGGTCCCCCAATTGCTCTTCACTTTAGCGATTGAGCCGTTGGCTTTGGCACTTAGAGCCTGGGGGTGGGTGGAGGGGTATCATTAGGGTTTGGGTGTGTGTGGAGCATCGAGTCTCCCCGTACGCAAACAATCCCCCGCTGTATATTTCAAACCCAGTGGAGAGCTGTGACAGGATTATGGGGAACCTGGGGGAATTTAGTTTGTTTGGGGGGTATCAGTTCAACATGGGGAACTATGTCAGGGAGTAAGTGGCGCAGTGGTACTGTTGCTGGACTAGTAATCTAGAGATCGAGGGTAATGCTTTGGGGACCTGGGTTTGAATCTCACTAGGGAAGATGGTGAAATCTAAATTCATTAAAAATCTGAAATTGAAAGTCTAAAGATGACCATGAAACCATTGTCAATTGTCGTAAACCATCCGGTTCATTAATGTCCTTTAGGGAAGAAAATCTGTCATCTTTAAAAATAATTAAACCTGAAACATTCAAGCTAATGATATGGTGAGTTTGCATTTTGGAGACATCTTCCCAAATGGCAATCTGACAATGATGAGTTGGCAGTTTTAATTTATGCCCAGATGCGGTACTTGGATGTTTTCTGACGGTTGAACCTAAAATCTCTACAGGCCGTGACTGGGCGAGAACAATCCAGATTTGTCCCTGCCCATCCAATTGAAATTGTCCATCATAGGCTGGTCTTACCTAAACTCCCTCAGGCTTTCTTTCCCCCTCCTCTATCTGTCGGTCTCTAGCCCAGCAGCATAAATATTTATTTGCAGAGCAGAGAAGTCTGGTTCCCAAAGGGGAAATTTCCATTCACTGTGTTATGTAGCAGAAATTACCGTCAGCAAATGGAATGGATCCACTCATTGCCTCAAGTCAATTATTTCCTTGCTGCAAATAACTATTTGCTTTGAATCACAGTGACAGTCTTTAAAGAGTTTCATTTGTGAGCCATTTCCTGCCTTCTGAATTTCGTGAACTCCCAGTGCTGGTCCTGATCAAGGCCAAGAGCTCATTATGAATTGGGAAATCCTTTGAATCAGGCTAATGTAATTACAGTGAGTAAGAGGCCTTGTGCTGTGAGGCTCCACAGTTTTTGCAATGCGATCAGAAATTGCCCCAAGAGGTAATCAGACCATCAATTTACAGAGGTATTTTTTTTGCAAGGCTGGTTCTATTCTCATCACATTAAAATCTGCAGCAAAGTCTTTCACTGGGAGGACGATGCGCTAATTGGAAAACTTCCATTTGGTTGTCTCGATTAATTGCAACAGCTAATTAATTGGTCTGTTCATACAATTGGGCTTTGAAAGGTGAATTATTGAACCACAAAGTACAGGAGACAGCCATTCGGCCCATCATGCTTCTGCTAAGGTCTTTAAAGGAGCTATCCAATTAGTTTCATTCCTTAGCTCTTTCCTCATTGTGCTGCACACTTTAGCTGTTCAACCACAAATACAATTCCCATTTGACAGTTGAGATTGAATCTGATTCAACCATAGAACCATTGACAGGTTATGATGGAGAAAGAGGCCAGTCAGCCCAAAATGTCTGGACAAAAAAGAAACTAGCCATTCACTTTAATCCCACTTCCCAGCCTTGCCATAGCCATAGTCCATAGCCTTGCAGGTCACAGCATTCAGATCCAGACCCAGGTATATTTTAAATGAGCCGAGCGTTTCAACCTCAATCACAACTTAGCCAGTGAATTCCAGCACCCTCTGGGTGAAAAAGATTTCCCTCATGTCCTTTCTAATCCTTCCACGAATCACATTAAATCTATGCCCCCTGGTAATTGGCCCCTTAGCTCGTGGAGACAAGTCTTTCCAGTCTACCCTGTCTAAACCTCTGATAATTTTGTACATCTCAATTAGGTCACCCCTTAGCCTCCTCCGTTCTAAGGAAAGCAACCCGATCCTATCCAATGTCTCCTCATAGCTGCAATTTTCAAACCCTGGCAACATTCTTGTAAATCTCCTTTGCACTCCCTCCATAGCAATTCTCTCCTTCTTGTAATGTGGTGGCCAGAACTGTACATAAAACTCCAGCCATGGCATTTTATCCAGTTCCATCATTACAACTCTGCTTCCATATTCAATACCTTGCCCAATAAAGGAGAGCATTCCATTGCTTTCTTTATCACCTTGTTCACCTGCCCTGCCACCTTCAGGGATCTGAGGACATGCACTCCAAGGTATCTCACTTCCTCATCCCCTCTCAATATTTTCCCGTTTATTGAGTATTCCTCAGCTTTGTTTGCCATCCCTAAATGTATTACTTCACATTTTTCCATATTGAATTCCATTTGCCACTTCTCTGTCCACTCAGCTGAACCATTCTGTGGTCGACAGTTTTCCTCTTCACTATCAACTAGGTGCCCGATTTGTGTGTCACCTGCATATTTCCTAATTATGCCTCCTATATGAAGTCAAAATCATTAATATAAACAACAAACACCAAGGGCCCCAACACTGCCCCCTGTGCATCACCACTGGAAACTTTTATCCATTCACAAAAATTTCTGTCGAGCATTAACATTTGTTTCCTGTGATCCTCAGTGCATCCATTATTTCCTTCCTAACGTTGTTCAGCATCCTGGGATGCAATCCACCTGGCTCTTGTTACAACACCCTAGGTGAGTGTGTGGTTAATTCCAGCCCCACTTGACCTGTAGTCGCAACACAATTGAAATTAACAAATAATTCTGAGAAAATACCCAAAGTCTTTGGTCAATGGCTGTCCAATAACCACAGTCACCTGGTTTGTAAATGTGAGTTTGCGGGGGCTGTCCTGGAAGGGGGGGGAGGGGCAGGTGGATCCGACCCTGGGGGGCCCCCCCGCGATCGGGGCCTACTGATCGATGGGTGGGATGGTTTCGTGGAGGCCTCCTTTACTCCACGCCGGGATGCTGTAGGGCTCCACCATATTGCCCAGGGGCCGGCGCGGAGAAGGGAACCCCTGCACATGCGCCAAAATATGCCGGCTGTTCTGTGCATGCACGAACTTGCACGGGCCGTTCCCCGCCGGCTGGATCTGCGGGGACCACTCCGGCGGCAACCTAACCCCCTAGAAAGGTGAGAATTCCTCTCTTTCGGGGACCATTGATGCCATGTCATTGGCGCCGGTTTTCAAGCCGCTGTGGGGACATAGCCCTATTATTTGAGAAACCCACCCATGATCTTTGGCCAATTTATTGGCCACCAGCCAGCCAATCAAACTAAATCCTTCCAATATCTCAGGTGCCAAAAAGTCTGGTTTTTTCTGTTCAGAAACTATAGCGCAGTTTTGCAGCTTTTGACTTCCTCACTTCCTCTGCTTAATTTAAAAGTATATATTTTCATAGAATTTACAGCGCAGGAGGAGGTCAATCGGCCCATCGAGTCTGCACCGGCTCCCGGAAAGAGCACCCTACCCAAGGTCAACACCTCCACCCTATCCCCATAACCCAGTAACCCCACCCAACACTAAGGGCAATTTTGGACACTAAGGGCAATTTATCATGGCCAATCTACCTAACCTGCACATCTTTGGACTGTGGGAGGAAACTGGAGCACCCGGAGGAAACCCACGCACACACGGGGAGGATGTGCAGACTCCGCACAGACAGTGACCCAAGCCGGAATCGAACCTGGGACTTTGGAGCTGTGAAGCAATTGTGCTAACCACAATGCTACCGTGCTAGCCATATGTCCATTAAACATCTATGGATCAAAAATGATAACCACAAAGTTAAACAAATTGGAAATAAGGGAATCAATAGAAAGGGCCCTTACTCCCTGGTCATTTTATCAACCTTTAAGGATATGGTCTGTCCAGTATTTTCTCCCTCATTATGTTCATTGTATCTAATATTTTATACTCCCCCTCATTTACTAGAATGTCTATATAATTCCTCTCCTTAGTGAAGACAGAGACAAAGTCCTCATTGAGAACTCTGCCCACGTCTTTAGAGTCCACCTACAAGTTACCATGTGCATCCCTGGTGGCCCCACCTGATGTTGTGGGTAATCTGGGTCTACGATGACTGCGTTTACTGCAGTGATGAGAGAGACAGGCTTCCAACACTTGAAGAAATGCAACTCGATTTTATTGAACACTTAACTATAATACATGCTTTAACTGTGGGTTGACACTATGCTGACTTGACTGGAGACCTGAGGCTAACCTGACCAGACTATCTTGCTACCACATGGTGTTTGTTCTAGTTGCTGCTCACGAGCTCTGACTGTCTCAGACTCTGGATCCCAAGAGAGCAGGAAAACTAGTGCCCTCTGGCTTTATAGTGGTCGTGTCCTGTCTGGTGATTGGCTGCTGCGTTCTGTGTGTCCCCTGGCCAGCCTGTGTGTCAATCACTGCCTGTCTGCCCTCCATCATATACCTGGATGTATATTATGACATCCCCCCCTTTTATTTATTTTTTTGTTTAAAAATGTGTTCAGGTCAATAAATAGTGAGTGTGTGTACAGGAGCCTGACTATATACAGAATATGCTAACGTATTTACATGGGAAGGTGTCTAGTGCAGATAGAGGGCAGATAACATATGAAAAAAAACAATATGTACAGATGTGTAAACGATGAGATAATAAGGTAATGCAACGTTCAGTCTATAAATTCAGTCTCTGTGGCGGGCGATGAATTCTGGTTGACCGCCTCAAGGGTGGGTCAGGGGCCGCCTGCACTTGAATGGGCGGAACTGCCTCCAATGTAGAGGTCAGTAGAATAACTGGCAGATCGGTGGCCTTGTGGAAGGGCGTGTCCTGAGGAACCAGTGTGTGAGGCGAGACATCACGGTTAGGTGGCGGGCGCTCCATGTCTGCACTCCATCATATACATGGATGTATATTATGACACCACCCTTTCCTTAGTTAGTCTCTTACTTTCACTGTACTAGTAAAACATCTTTGGGTTTTCTTTGATTTTATCTGCCAATATATTTTTATATCCTGTCCTTGCTTTTCTAATTTCTATTTTTACCTGGCTCCATTACTTACTATACTCCTCTAAGCTTTCTACTACAGTATTAAGTCTTTTATGATTGTCATAAGCTTTCTTTTTCTGCCTTACCTTATCCTCTATGCTTCTGGATATCCAGGGGGCTCTAGATTTAGCAGCATGAGCCTTTTTATTTGTGTGAACATGTCTATACAGTTTATGTAGACTCTCGCCTCTGAATGTCTCCCACCGACTTGACAGTTTTTTCTTCTGATAGCAATGTCCGCTCTTACCAGCTCATATCTCAGCTTTGTAAAATTCAGGTTATTCTGATGTAGAATTTTTACTCCTGTCCTATCTTTGTCCTTTTCCAAATGATGCTTATTTTATCTGCATTATGGTTAATATCTCCAAACTGGTCTCCCACTGCTACTTCATTCACTTGCTCAGCTTCATTTCCTCAGATTAAATCTGGAATTGTGCCCTTTTTCCCTGGGCTTGTTACGTGCCAGCTGAAAAAGTTGTCTTGAATGCAGTTCAAGTATTTTGCACCCTCTCTGCCCTTCACAAGTGTGTATCCCAACTGGTATTCGGGCAGATGACGTCCCCAACAATTACTGCCTGATTGTTTATCTGTCTATATATATATATATACTCTTCCAAATCCTTTCCATTAGTTGGGGGCTGAAATACACTCCTAGCAATGGGACTGCACCTTTTTTATTTCTGAGCTCAACCCAGATGGTCTCATTCGATACTTCAATCAGTATATTATCCCTCCTCACAGCTGTAAATGATTATTTAATAGTGCCACATCCTCACATTTTTATCCCTCTATCTTGCCGAAGAGTTCTATAGCCAGGCATGTTGAGCTGCCATTCATTCCCCTCGTTATACCAAGTTTCTGTGATAGCAATGATATCATCCTGCATGTGTCTTCCTGTGCCCCCAGCTTCTCTGCTTTATTTGCTATGTTCCTTGCATTAACTTATATACATTTTAAAACTGCTGAACTTCAGTGCTGTGTACTATTTAACCTACACTGCTTCTGTCTTTCAGGGTCACTCACTAATTCTCATCTTTCATTTCCTGCTCTGAATTTGCCCTCAGGTTCCAATATCCCTGCCAATCTAGTTTAAACTTCCCTCAGCAGCATTACAATATCTCCCTGCATCCCAGTCCAGTTCAAGTGTAGACCGTCGGGCTTGTACAGATCCCACCTTCTCCAGAAACAGTGCCAATGCTTCCGAAATCTGATGTCCTCCCTCTTACACCAGCTTTCCAGCCAAGTGTCTAATTTCCCCATTTCTCTTATTTGTATGCTCGATTGCATGTGGGAATGGGAATAATCCTGAGATTATTGCTTTAGGCATCTCTTTCCTAGCTTTCTCATCCACTTTCCCACGCAGGTCAACCTCCTCCAGAAGAATTTCCTGCAGCCTCCCCATGAAATCTTTGACCCTGGCACCTTGGAGACAACATATCATCTCTGAAATGCATGTGTGTTCCGCTGACTAACAAATCCCCGAGACTGAGAGAGGGACACAGTGAATGAAGAGTGAGAGAGGGTAATGGTGAAGGCAATGAGGACAGTGATAGTGATGATAATGTAACTCTGAAGACATTTACTTTGGCACACCTAAATGATACGCGAGGAGGTCTTGTGGCATAGGCCTCCTTGGGCAGGATTCTCCGTTCCCTGATGTCGATTTCATAATCGGCGATCGGGCGAAGAATCCCTTTTTCGGATGCTGCACCCCCCCCCCCCAAAAAAAACAGAGTCACCAAGGAGCCCGCCATACGCCATTGGGATGGATTCAGGGATGTGACCTGAAGGCCCTCCCCGATGCTCCACCCCCGATGGTCTGAGTTCCCGACCGTGCGGTTGACATGTGGTCTCAGCGGTCGGGAAACCAGCGTGGCGGCTGCTGACTGTGTCCAGCGCCACCAACAAACGGGCGGGAGCCATGCTGCTGACCGGGAGTCGGGGGGTGGGGGGTGGGGTGGCAGGGGCTTCGGTGAGGGCTGGGGGGACTGGTGGGGGGTGACCCAGGGGTGGTGAGGGGTTGACCAGGGGGGCACTAAATGGCAGGTCGAGTCCGCGCATGGCCGGCACCATATTGGATGGCGTGATTGCTGCAGGTTGTCACCATAAGAACATAAGAACTAGGAGCAGGAGTAGGCCATCTGGCCCCTCGAGCCTGCTCCGCCATTCAATGAGATCATGGCTGATCTTTTGTGGACTCAGCTCCACTTTCTGGCCCAAACACCACAACCCTTAATCCCTTTATTCTTCAAAAAACTATCTATCTTTACCTTAAAAACATGTAATGAAGGAGCCTCAACTGCTTCACTGGGCAAGGAATTCCATAGATTCACAACCCTTTGGGTGAAGACATTCCTCCTAAACTCAGTCCTAAATCTATTTCCCCTTATTTTGAGGCTATGTCCCCTAGTTCTGCTTTCACCCGCCAGTGGAAACAACCTGCCCGCATCTATCCTATCTATTCCCTTCATAATTTTAAATGTTTCTATAAGATCCCCCCTCATCCTTCTAAATTCCAACGAGTACAGTCCCAGTTTACTCAACCTCTCCTCATAATCCAACCCCTTCAGCTCTGGGATTAACCTAGTGAATCTCCTCTGCACACCCTCCAGTGCCAGTATGTCCTTTCTCAAGTAAGGAGACCAAAACTGAACACAATACTCCAGGTGTGGCCTCACTAACACCTTATACAATTGCAACATAACCTCCCTAGTCTTAAACTCCATCCCTCTAGCAATGAAGGACAAAATTCCATTTGCCTTCTTAATCACCTGTTGCACCTGTAAACCAACTTTCTGTGACTCATGCACTAGCACACCCAGGTCTCTCTGCACAGCGGCATGCTTTAATATTTTATCGTTTAAATAATAATCCCGTTTGCTGTTATTCCTACCAAAATAGATAACCTTACATTTGTCAACATTGTATTCCATCTGCCAAACCCTAGCCCATTCACTTAACCTATCCAAATCCCTCTGCAGACTTCCGGTATCCTCTGCACTTTTCGCTTTACCACTCATCTTAGTGTCATCTGCAAACTTGGACACATTGCCCTTGGTCCCCAACTCCAAATCATCTATGTAAATTGTGAACAATTGTGGGCCCAACACGGATCCCTGAGGGACACCACTAGCTACTGATTGCCAACCAGAGAAATACCCATTAATCCCCACTCTTTGCTTTCTATTAATTAACCAATCCTCTATCCATGCTATTACTTTACCCTTAATGCCATGCATCTTTATCTTATGCAGCAACCTTTTGTGTGGCACCTTGTCAAAGGCTTTCTGGACCACATCCATTGGCTCCCCGTTATCTACTGCACTGGTAATGTGCTCAAAAAATTCCACTAAATTAGTTAGGCATGACCTGCCCTTTATGAACCCATGCTGCATCTGCCCAATGGGACAATTTCTATCCAGATGCCTCGCTATTTCTTCCTTGATGATAGATTCCAGCATCTTCCCTACTACCGAAGTTAAGCTCACTGGCCTATAATTTCCTGCTTTCTGCCTACCTCCTTTTTTAAACAGTGGTGTCACGTTTGCTAATTTCCAATCCACCGGGACACCCCAGAGTCTAGTGAATTTTGGTAAATCATCATTAGTGGCAATTTCCCTAGCCATTTCTTTCAGCACTCTGGGATGCATTCCATCAGGGCCAGGAGATTTGTCTATCTTTAGCCCCATTAGCTTGCCCATCACTACCTCCTTAGTGATAACAATCCTCTCAAGGTCCTCACCTGCCATAGCCTCATTTCTATTAGTCGCTGGCATTTTATTTGTGTCTTCCACTGTGAAGACCGACCCAAAAAACCTGTTCAGTTCCTCAGCCATTTCCTCATCTCCAATTATTAAAACTCCCTTCTCATCCTCTAAAGGACCAATATTTATTTACCTTAGCCACTCTTTTTTGTTTTATATATTTGTAAAAACTTTTGCTGTCTGCTTTTATATTCTGAGCAAGTTTACTCTCATACTCTATCTTACTCTTCTTTATAGCTTTTTTAGTAGCTTTCTGTTGCCCCCTAAAGATTTCCCAGTCCTCTAGTCTCCCACCAATCTTTGCCACTTTATATGCTTTTTCCTTCAATTTGATACTCTCCCTTATTTCCTTAGATATCCACGGTCGATTTTCCCTCTTTCTACCGTCCTTCCTTTTTGTTGGTATAAAACCTTTGCTGAGCACTGTGAAAAATCGCTTGGAAGGTTCTCCACTGTTCTTCAACTGTTCCACCATAAAGTCTTTGCTCCCAGTCTACCTTAGCTAGTTCTTCTCTCATCCCATTGTAATCTCCTTTGTTTAAACACAAAACACTAGTATTTGATTTTACTTTCTCACCCTCCATCTGTATTTTAAATTCCACCATATTGTGATCGCTCCTTCCGAGAGGATCCCTAACTATGAGATCATGAATCAATCCTGTCTCATTACACAGGACAAGATCTAGGACCGCTTGTTCCCTCGTAGGTTCCATTACCTACTGTTCTAGGAAACTATCGCGGATACATTCTATAAACTCCTCCTCAAGGTTGCCTTGACCGACCTGGTTAAACCAATCGACATGTAAATTAAAATCCCCCATGATAACTGCTGTACCATTTCTACATGCATCAGTTATTTCTTTGTTTATTGCCTGCCCCACCATCTCGTTACTATTTGGTGACCAATAGACTACTCCTATCAGTGACTTTTTTGCCTTACTATTCCTGATTTCCACCCAAATGTATTCAACCTTATCCTCCATAGCACCAATTTCATCCCTTACTATTGCCCGGATGTCATCCTTAAATAACAGAGCAACACCACCTCCCTTACCATCCACTCTGTCCTTCCGAATAGTTTGATACCCTCGGATATTTAACTCCCAGTCGTGACCATCCTTTAACCATGTTTCAGTAATGGCCACTAAATCATAGTCATTCACGATGATTTGTGCCATCAACTCATTTACTTTATTCCGAATACTACGAGCATTCAGGTAAAGTACACATATGTTTTTTTTTTTACCTCTGTTTTAAATCTTAACATCTCCAGTTTTAGTCCTTTTAATATTACTGGGCCTATACACTGAGCTCCCCTCAGTCACTGTACCTTGTACTGTCGCCCTTTTTGATTTTTGACTATGTCTTCTCTGTCTTGCACTTTTCCCCTTACTTCCTTTTGCTTCTGTCCCTGTTTTACTACCTTCCAACTTCCTGCATCGGTTTCCATCCCCCTGCCACATTAGTTTAAACCCTCCCCAACAGCTCTAGCAAACACCCCCCCTAGGACATCGGTTCCAGTCCTGCCCAGGTGCAGACCGTCCAGTTTGTACTGGTCCCACCTGCCCCAGAACCGGTCCCAATGCCCCAGGAATTTGAATCCCTCCCTCTTGCACCATCTCTCGAGCCATGCATTCATCCTATCTATCCTGACATTCCTACTCTGACTAGCTCGTGGCACTGGTAGCAATCCTGAGATTACTACCTTTGAGGTCCTACATTTTAGTTTTAGCTCGTGGCACTGGTAGCAATCCTGAGATTACTACCTTTGAGGTCCTACATTTTAGTTTATCTCCTAACTCCCTGAATTCCGCTTGTAGGACCTCATCCCGTTTTTTACCTACATCGCTGGTGCCTATGTGCACCACGACAGCTGGCTGTTCACCCCCCCCCCCCCCCCCCCCCCCGAATGTCCTGCAGCCGCTCCGAGACATCCTTGCACCAGGGAGGCAACATACCATCCTGGAATCTCGATTGCGTCCACAGAACCACCTTACGATCGAGTCCCCTATCACTATAGCCCTGCCATTTTTCTTCCTGCCCTGCTGTGCAGCAGAGCCAGCCATGGTGCCATGAACCTTGCTGCTGCTGCCTTCCCCTGGTGAGCCATCTCCCTCAACAGTATCCAAAGCGGTATATCTGTTTTGCAGGGAGATGACCGCAGGCGACACCTGCACTGCCTTCCTACTCTTGCTCTGTCTTTTGGTCACCCATTTTCTATCTCCCTCAGTAAGCTTCACCTGTGGTGTGACCAACTCGCTAAACGTGCTATCCACGACCTCCTCAGCATCGCGGATGCTGCAAAGTGAGTCCATCCGCAGCTCCAGAGCCGTCAAGCAGTCTAACAGGAGCTGCAACTGAACACACTTCTTGCACGTGAAAGAGCCAGGGACAGTGGACGTGTCCCTGAGCTCCCACATCGCATACGAGGAGCATGACACGGGTCTGGGATCTCCTGCCATGTCTTAAACCTTAGGTAAACTTAAACAACTACAATTTCAAAGTAAAAATAAATAAATTAGACAATGAAAAGAAAAAGAGAAACTACTTACCAGTCACTTACCAGGGTTAAAAAGCACCTCTGAAAAAGCACCTTCTCTCACTCTGCACCGAATTACCTCACTGCACCAAATTACCAAGGTCCAATTTCCCACTCTGGATTTGCCTCACTCCGGATGTGTCTCCTTGAAAAGCCATGTGCATGTGCTTCCAAGGGCCCGGCAATTCTCCAGGCGTTCACATCAGGAAGGACAGGCATTTTACGTGGCGTGGCTGCTGGACCCTCAGCGGTCGGAGGATCGGTGCTGAGGGCTCACCGATTTATCCCACGGAAAACGGCATGTATCCTCCGGACATAGCCGCAAAATCAGAGAATCCAGCCCCTTTCCTCTGAGCCAGAGGTTCTGCGTTCAAATCCCATTCCAGGGCTTAATGACCAAGTAAGTAGCGTCGATACCGCGGTCAAACTGTTGCAATGCAAACCTGCCAATCCTTCCAACACTTGGCAATAGCAGCCGATAATTCCTGGTCAGACAGGCGATGGAAAAAACATAGGAGCCTCTGCCATCACAATCCACCTGCGGAATTGTCCATCGGCGGAATCCCCCAGGACCGCACCCATGCCCACGGGTTTCCAGACCGAGTGGGGTGGCTACATGCAAACCTCATTGGTCGGCTGCGGGAATGGAGAATCCCGCCCACAGCTTCAGACTGCACCATGCTGAAAACTTGTGTGTTGCCGCAACAAGTCATGCTCTCTGAGTGATCTGTAATCATACACACCATTGATGATGCCAGTACCTACAACCCAGGTGGACACACAGACTACAGACTGTTTTCTACGACTTGGCCTCCAGACATAGTTAGAACCACTGACTTGAGCTGATGATGCTAAATGAGTAAATTGCTCCAGGAACCATGTTTAGCTCTGGATGTGATTATGTTGGGCGGTATGGGGGGGTCACTTTTAGATTACAATTCTTCTATAGATTCCACATGGAATAATATTTATTGTAGAAATATATTGAACCATGGCTGCTCACTTTGTCTAATCTTGTCTCTGTATCAGTAATAAGAACCCCAGTGTTGACTTTTATCTATTTTCTCACTTCCAGATAGATGGAGCTGGGAATTTTCAGGGGTAGAATAGAGAATACACAGGAAGTAATCAATAGAATGAAAGGAACAAAATATAGATTTTCATAAAACAAGATGTCTGGTAAATTCATCATTCACAAAATGCACTCAAAACACACAAAATAGAAGATTACAAAGAGAACTGCAAGCACACCCGCAAAGATCGGCAGGAATAAACATCTCTCTTAATAAGAACTGGCATGGAATAATGTTTTTCCAAAGTTTGTGGCAGGAAATTGAAATCTTCTGAGAAACTGGTAGGCTGGGAATGAGAAAACATGTTTCGAGTGATTTGTACCAGAACGCAATGCTCACTAACCCCTGTCAGTAACAATGGGCTGGACATGATGGATCAAAGCATTACTCCATGCAAATTGAGCCTTATTTCAGCAGAACATTAATAATCCCCCCCCCCCCCCTCTCCTCCCCCCCCCCCCCCCCCGCCGTCTCTGCAGATATATGCTTTAATTTTCACAGCTGATTCCATCAACGTTTCAATACAGATGCTTAACATTCCCACAATGTGTTTTATAGAACATTTCAGCTAAATTTATCGATGAGTTTTGGAAATCAGGTTGCCCTGTTTTATAACTGATGTGTGCAGATTGCGAATTTGAAGCCAATTAATTGTCACCCTTTTATCCCCTCGGCCAGGATTTATTTCCCATCCCCTAACTGCACCTGTCTTCTTTATCTGTGGTCGAAGTCCCCACGGGTAGTAGGGAAGCGGGGTAGCGCCAGCAGTTCCAGGATTTTGATCCAGTGGTGATTATAGAATCATAGAAACATAGAATTTACAGTGCAGAAGGAGGCCCTGTGGCCCATTGAGTTTGCACCGGCCCTTGGAAAGAGCACCCCACTTAATCCTATCCCAACCCAGTAACCCCACCTAACCTTTTTTCGACACTAAGGACTATTTATCATGGCCAATCCACCCAACCTGCAAATCTTTGGACTGTGGGAGGAAACCGGAACACCGGGAGGAAACCCATGCAGGCACTGGGAGAACATGCAGACTCTGCACAGACAGTGACCCAAGCCAGGAATTGAACCAGGGACCCCGGAGCTGTGAAGCAACTGTGCTAACCACTGTGCTACCGTGCCGTCCTGCGCCTGGTGATGGCGATACTTTTGCAAGTCAGGAAGGTGCGAGACTCAGAGGAGAATGCAGATTTCTGAGTGCGGAATATGAGCATTTGGAGGAATTAATCAGGAACAAAGTGACTGGTTCTTTTGATCGGAGCATGCTTGTGTGGGGAATTGTCCATTTTTTCTTTCCACGACATTTCTTTGCCAAAATGTGATGAATGAGTTGAAATTGGAACGATGCATAAAAAAAAACGGGACAACCAATCAAAGGCAGCTAGCTGCACACTAACAATTAAAGTCTTTCATTCCTCCTATATGTTTCTGTAGAAATGAGCTGACATCTGTAAGTGGGGGAAGGAAAGGAAAAGAAGCTACTGAAACTGCTTTGAGGGGAAATAGCTAAAAGTTAATGGACAGTAAGTTGGACAATTGAGTAAGTGGGTTTAATAATAGTATTAAAGGAAATGAGGTCTGTCAATTCACTAAATGGATTTAGTTCTCATGCAACGGCACGCTGGTCACTTTGTTCCTGTGCATTTTGTATATTTTATCACTCTCTCTCTCTCTCTCTCTCTCGTTCTATTCATTCTTCCATTCTTTGAAATGCAGTTGCTCCAGAGATTTTACAGTCTTCAAAATATTGTACCTCAGTATTAACCAAAGAAAATCATTAGTAGAAACGGGACTAATAACAGGACATTCGGAGAACCAATTACCTTCCTCATGACCAACTAAGTGCGAATGGGGGGTGGGGTGGGGCGTGAGGGGGGGAGAACCAAAGCACCTTCGGAGCCTCTGGGTCATGTGCGAAGTCATTTTGGTGGGGTCACTGAGATGGACGGCCTAGGTGCCTGCTGGAAACAGGGTGGGTATCCCATCAGCCAGGCCAAACGCCAATGGGTAGAGAGTGCAAACATTGCCAGAAGGCACTGAGTGTCTTAACCGCAGGTTCTTAAAGGGATGCCTTCAAGTTACTCCACACAGGAATTCCCTTTAATGGTTTTTGTGGAACTGAAAGAAACACTGAATCTTCATTCCTCCATTGCTTACAGTGGCTGGCTTCCTCATGGAGGAAGTTCAGATTTCACTCCGTCAGCATCTCTACTCAGAAGGTTTCCTGTCAGTGCTTGCCAAATTAAATGAAACCTCACTATTACAATCCCCACAATATATCTTGAGTGGGGGTTTCGGGGGGGTGGGTACAAAAACATTCTTTGCTGCGGCAGGGGAAGGGTGCAACCAGGAGGTAAGATGTGACCAACATTTATTCCCCATTCTTAATTGTCCTTGAAGTGGTGGTGTTGAGCTCCTTCTTGAACCCGTGCAGTCCATGTGATGGATGACCCAGCGACAGTGAAGAATGGCAATATTTTTCCAAGATAGGATGGTGAGTGACTTGGAGGGAAACTTGCAGGTGGTGGCGTTCTCATATATTTTCTGCCCATGTCCTTCTAGATGGTAAAGGTTTTGAGTTTGGAAGGCACTGTTGGAGAAGCTAGATGAGCATACCTGATGGCATACACTGCGTCCATTGTACACTGGATTACAGCGGGTGTATGTTTAGTATGGTGGTTGGGATGCCAGTCAAGCGGGCTGCTTTGCCCTTGTTAATGTCGAGTATATTGAGTTGAGTGTTGTTGGAACTGCACCCGTCGAGGAAAGTGGAGATTATTCCATCACACTCCTGACTTGTGCCTTGTAGATGTTGGACAGGATCTGGAGAGTCATCATATGGGTTACTCATAGCAGAATTCCCAGCCACTAACCTTGTCGCCACAATATTCATGTGGCTGCTCCAGTCAAGCCTCTGGTCAATGGTATAAGCACCTTGGATATTGATGGTGGGTGATACAGGGAATTTTAAACCATTGGATGTGATGGTGAGATGTTTAGATTCTCTCTTGTTGGAGCTCTCATTGTCTGACATTGTTGTGGCATGAATGTTACGTGCTCCTTCACAACCCCAAGGCTGAATGTTGCTACTTGCAGACATGAGCTGCCCATTATTTGATGAATTGTGAATGGTACTGAACATTTGTGCAATCAATGGCAAACACCCATACATCTGAGCTCACAGTGCAGGCAAGGTCATTGGCGAAGAGCCTAAAGATCATTGGGCCCAGCAGATTGTCCAGCAGAAACCCTGCAGTGATGTATCAGTGTTACTGATCCACTCTTGGTGGTGGATATTGACTTCCCCCACCTAAAGTACAATTTGTGTCCTTCCAAGTGAGGTTCAACATTGAGGAATACAAGGGAAGCACGGTGGCGCAGTGGAGCACTGCTGCCTCACGGTGGAGCACTGCTGCCTCACGGCGCCGAAGTCCCAGGTTTGATCCCAGCTCTGGGTCACTGTCCATGTGGAGTTTGCACATTCTCCTTATGTCTGGTGGGTTTCTCCCCCACAACCCAAAGCTGTGCAAGTTAGGTGGATTGGCCACGCTAAATTGCCCCTTAATTAGAAAAAATGATTGGGTACTCTAAATTTATAAAAAAAAATATTGAGGAATACGGATTCATCCCCTGAGAAGAGGCGAGTGAAATAGATGATAAACAGTGGAAGCTTGCCTTGTTCATGTTTGACCTGATACCATGGTGTAACAGGCAGAGGAAGTGATAGTGGTCACATTAAGAAAGAAAGCATAGGCCTGGAGTGAGTGTGAATGCCGACACATGAAAAGCAAAGTTCAGACCAACAAGTAGCAAAAGATGGGCGGCACAGTGGCACTGCTGCAACACAACGCCAGGGACCCGGATTCAATTCTGGCCTTGGGTGACTGTTCGTGTCGAGTTCACACGTCCTTCCCTTGTGATGCATGGGTTTCCTCTAGGTATTCCGGTTTCCTCCGAAAGATGTGCAGGTTAGGTGGGGTTATGGGGATAGGGTGGGGAAGTGGGCCTCGGTAGGCTGCTCTTTTGGAGGGTCGATGGACCGATTCGCCTCCTATAGTTCTAAAATGTGGAAACAAAGTTCATGGCCTAAAGTTGTTGAACTCGGTATTGAGTTCAGAAGGTTGTAAAGTGCCTAATGACAAGATGAGGTGCTGTTCCTTAAGCTTGTATTGAGCTTCACTACAGCAGGCCGAGGACAGAAATGTCAGTGCAAAAGCAAGATGATTATTAACAGGACAACAAATTAGAAGCTTGGAGGTGATGCTTGAAGACTGAGTGGAGGTATGCTGGAAAGCGATCACCCTGCCTGTGTTTAGTCTCCCCAGCATAGAAGACACCGCATTCTGAGCAGCGAATACAGTAGATCAAATTGAAAGGCAAACTAGGAAATCACTACTTCTTCTGGAAGATGAGCTTGGGGCCTTGGAATGGGGGTGTGGGCCTAGGCAGAGGTATTCCAGTATAGCTGCAACACTGGCATCTACCCACAATGTGGAAAGTTGCCAAGATATATCCCATATGCAAAAAACAGGGACAAGTCCAATCCACTCAATTACCACCTCATCAGTGTACTCTTGATTGGAGGTGGGAGGTATTTCATACATCCGCAGTCCACAGAGGCTGTAGCACATTTAAAAATGCAGCTTTCTTTGTTTAGAAGCAATTTTGGTCACCCAGGCTTTTGAAACATCACTTGTGGGCTTTGCACATTGAGGAAAAGTTCTAAACTTATTTATAATTCTTAGGAGAGGTCACGTACCGTTTGGGAGTGGTCAGGTAGCTCTTTGGATTGTTAAGAGTAGACATGAATTTTTGCAAAAGTGGTTATAGTATTTGGAACTGTCAAGCTATCAAGTCATTTAAGTACCCAACACATTAAACTTTTATATCAGCCAGCCAGTTGTTGAAAAAAAGAGTGCTTTCAATTTCAAGAGATGTTTATTAACATAAACCTGGGGGCTTTTGCTATCATATTAGTACTGCTTGGTTGCTTCCACGCCCTATCATTATCACAGGGAGGAGGGGAGGCTATAAGTACACAGTTTGGTTGACAGCTCGGGGAAGTTATAAAAGGATTAGCTGCCTTTAATGAAGGGCTGTGAATAGAAATGTTTGTTTTAAAATGGATTAAGCACTTGAAGGAAATGATTGTTTTTATTGTAGATTAAATACTTGAAGGGATTTAAATGAATTAAATTATCTTTTATCATTGTGGCTGTGTTTTAAATATCTGTGGTCTATAGTAGATACTTAGAACTTTATTTTATTTCATCTCATCCTGATTCCTGAGGTCTGCCTATGATGGAAATTGAGTGAGTTGGCATGGAGGGTGTAAGGGCAAGTGGTCATGGGTTGGGGTAATGGGTTGGCATATGATGGCATTAAGTTGGAAAAGGGGCTTTAAAAGGCTATAGAGACAAGTGGAGGTTCATGGGCTGGCATGGGTTGGCACAATTGGCATGGAGGACATGAGGGTCCATGGGAGTCGGATTCAGGGTCATGAGGAGTGAGGGATGTGAGGTGACATGATTTAGCAGGTCTGGGGCATGGAGAGTGTTTTAATGTTCTTTTTCCAATTGATATCGTAGCCCTCGTTTAGTTTATGGGTGATTCAATTAACGAAAAACATAACCCAGCAACAAGCTTTATGCTCAGCCAAGATAGAGAATAGTTTATTAGAATAACTACTGCTCGAAGTTACTTTGATACTTATCTAAGGACAGATACAAAGATTAATATGCAGATAAGGAAAAGGGATTCTTAAAAATGAGGGGCGGGCTTCTCCAGTTGCGTGTTTCTCGGCCGCACGCCGTTCACTGGCAGGAGGACTCCATCTTCCCGCCGATTGTCAATGGGATTTCCCATTGTAACCACTCCAAGCCACTGTCAAACCCACTGACGGGACTGCGCTGCCAGCAGGAAAATTGAATCGGAACAGACGGATGTTAAACCAGTCTTTGTGAGATATCCTTGCGTGAATTCCTTCCTTCCAGAGGATCGTGGTCAGGGCGGCACGGTGGCGCAGTGATTAGCACTGCAGCCTACGGCGCTGAGGACCCAGGTTCAAATCTTGGCCCTGGGTCACTGTCCATGTGGAGTTTACACATTCTCCCTGTGTCTGCGTGGGTTTCACCCCCACAACCCAAAGATGTGCAGGGTAGCTGGATTGGCTACGCTAGATTGCCCCTTAATTGGAAAAAATGAATTGGGTACTCTAAATTTTTTTTTTTTAAATTATGATCATGGTTGATCATCAAATGTAATACCCTGCTATCCCATGTTCACCCCATATCCCTCGATCCCTTTAGCCCCAAGAGCTAGATCTAATTCCTTCTTGAAATCAGACAACGCTTTCGCCTCAACTACTTTCTGTGATAGTGAATTCCACAGATTCACCACTCTCTGGGTAAAGAAATTTCTCCTCATCTCAGTTCCAAAAGGTTTAACCTTTACACTCTTAACTATGACCCCTAGTTCTATAGTCCCCCACCATTGGGAAAATTCTTTCTGAATCTACCCTGGGTGCAATCTAACCAAAGAAGAGTCCGTTCTGGGCAGGATGAGAGGGGTTGTTCCCAATGCTTGTAGCACCAGGAATGACCCCACTATCTAATGGCACTCTGGTTTTATTTTGCTCCTTAACGGTGAACGACCCACCAAGGCCACACTCAGTTGCATTTCCTGCTCTGAGGAGCTCCCCTCGGCAGTGCGGGAAGAGATTGGGGAGTCATTTTTAAATGACACGCGATCTCTCAACCACTCAATGTGACCCCCCCAACACCCCAACTCACCTGCTCGGGGGCCCTAGAGCTCCTTGAATCTTACTTCACATGGGCAGGGCACTCCCGGCTCCGATCTCAGGCCAAGGGCAAAGTGCCACCTGGGCACCTTAGCACTGCCAGCCTGGCACCTTGGCAGTGTCCCTTCCAGCCTTTTAGTGCCACCTGGGCACCCTGGCAGTGCCATCTGACACCCAGGGAGCACTGCCAGGATGCCCTGGTGGCACTGCTAGGTTGGCACTGATCTTATGACAGTGGCAGGATTTTGTGTATTATTCCTTTTACTGCAACAAACAGACTAAAAACACTACGGTTGCAGGAACGTTATACGTTAAACTACAGAATAGTACTTTCCTCTTTTACTTTTAACACAACCGAGAAACCCACTTCACAGGTATATTTTATAATGTCCGTTAAGTCGTCATTTGATTTTCCCCGACTCAATCCAAAGTGATTCTTCGCTCTCAATGGCTTAGTTATGTTATTTTCCTTTCCCAGCCTGGTAACTGTTGAGCTCAGACTGTCTTTAATGGTGAGAGTTTTTCCCAGTGATTCTTCCTCGAGTGTAAGTTAGGTGAATCTTCCAGCCTCTGTTCAAACCCTCACAATTTTGGTCTTTTCAATCTGAGCACAAGCTTTTCCCTCCCCCCAGGATCCTCGCAGACTAACTTGTCTGGGAGGTTCCGTTCTTCTCGAGGCCAATCTCCATGGTAATGTGTATCACATTATAGAATGTGGTCATGGCACACCCTTTTTTTAAAATCCCAAATTAAAGCCACAGTCCTGAAACATTGCAATCGGTAGCACAAGTGGATACCACTGTGGCCAGGGTCCCAGGTTTGATTCTCCACTGGGTCACTGTGCGGAGTCTGCACGTTTTCCCCATGTCTGTGTGGGTTTCCTCCGGGTGATCCGGTTTCCTCCCACAGTCCAAAGATGTGCAGGTTAGGTGGATTGGCCATGATAAATTGTCCTTCATGACCAACAAAAGGTTAGAACGGGTTCTTGGGTTCGGGGGATAGGGTGGAATTGAGGGCTCAAGTGGGTCGGTATAGACTCGATGGGCCAAATGGCCTCCTTCTGCACTGTATGTTCTATGTTCTAAATCTCACAATCGGAATACGGATGGCTTGGAAACTTAGCAGTGGTTTTACGTTCAAGAGAAGCAGCAGGTCCGTGTGCATGGAAGCAGAATGGCAAAATAATAACTCCATAAAATTGCTTTCCAGTTTGCCTTCAGAATTTCCTGAAACTCTGAACGGTGGCACAATAGTTGGCACTGCTGCTTCACAGCGGCAAGGGCCCGGGTTGAATTCCGCCTTGGGTGACTGTATGGGTGGAGTTTACATGTTCTCCCTGTGTCTGTGTGGGTTTCCTCCGGGTGCTCCGGTTTCCTCCCACAGTCCAGAAATGTCCAGGTTAGGTGGATTGGCCATGCTAAAATTACCCCTTAGTGCCCATGGATGTGCAGGTTAGGTCACGGGGATCAGAGCAGGGTAGGCTGTGGAGTTGGCCTTGGTGGGGTGTTCTTTCGGAGGTATGGTGCAGTTTCGGTGCTGCCCGAATGGCCTCCTTCTGCACTGTAGTGATTCTATGATTCTTCACTTTCACCCTAATCCGTTGGTCATAAAAGCTCCCCCTGTATTAATTTTCCCAGAATTCATTAGCAGCGCAAGTCCAGGAAAAAAACGCACATGAAAGCGACGACTCTCACTTGGACATGCAAGAATTAGGTCGGTTGTGGAAGTGGGAAGATCCCGGAAATGCTTGAAAACCGCGAGGAGGTTGAGTGAAGGCAGTTCAAAAACACGAGTGACAGAAATAACTTCCGCCCAACATTTCCTTCCTGAGGAAAAGTATACACCTTTACTAGATTGCTGATGCTGTAAGAACACTGAAGAAATTCGCCAACAAAATATCAAAGAACGCAAGAAAGTTCACAATGCAAAGAGTGAAAATTGAGGGACGAGATACAGATAGGGAGGATAATTAAAAGAGTAACAAGTTCAACAAAACTACATGGTAACATTACAGACGATCACAAGTCCGAATGGGGCCATTCAACAAATGGAAAAAAAAATGATAGAATGAGTCAGTTCATTTGATTTTCCATAACTCTTTTCTTTGAAGACATAGTATGATGATAGAATACTGCTGGTGCATGCTGTGCCTGGGATTAGAATGATTACAACCATCTGATTCACCGCAGTCAAACAGATCCTTGAAACGTATCATTGAAAATAAATGAACTGGGAGGAATGTGAACAATGTCCAAGGCTATGTAGGTTTTGTTTGGCTATTTGATGGTTTGTGAGCACAATGTTGTCCAGGTTTGCCAAAATATACATAGCTAAAGATGAGAATAACTGCCTTTCCCCACGCTGCAGCCAGATGGATGTAAGAACAGCTTCTTATTTTCTGGGAAACAGTCTCAATACTACAGCCAGCAAGCTTGCTGTCCAATATTTTAGGAACCAAATCATGCTATGGCGTATCACCCTTTGCTTTCCTTTAGGACCTGAGGAAGAATCTCCCGAAACATCGGGTGATGTGAACAATGGGCTTCATTCTACTAACACACACATAACATGCCAACTTGACTATTTTCACAAAGCACTCGCTTGTGTTGTTCCTAAGGTGCAGAAGATGTTCACATCGTGGCAGCACGGTAGCATTGTGGATAGCACAATGGCTTCACAGCTCCAGGGTCCCAGGTTTGAATCCGGCTTGGGTCACTGTCTGTGCGGAGTCTGCACATCCTCCCCGTGTGTGCGAGGGTTTCCTTCGGGTGCTCTGGTTTCCTCCCACAGTCCAAAGATGTGCAGGTTAGGTGAATTGGCCATGATAAATTGCCCTTAGTGTCCAAAATTGCCCTTAGTGTTGGGTGGGGTTACTGGGTTATGGGGATAGGGTGGAGGTGTTGACCTTGGGTAGGGTGCTCTTTCCAAGGGCTGGTGCAGACTCGATGGGCCGAATGGCCTCCTTCTGCACTGTAATTTCTATGATGATCGTATGGGACAACACAGCCGGGATCCTCCCTTCTGGGGACCTAGAATGGAATTCTCACCTTTCAAGGTGGCTAGGTTGATGCCGGAGGGCTTGACACTGCTCCAGCCGATGCCGAAGGGATGGGGCGAGTTCGCGCATGCGCGGAACGGCCAGCGTGATTCCACGCATGCGCTGGGGATTCTCTTCCCTGCGCTGGCCCCCGGGCAATATGGCGGAGCCCGACAGGGGCCCGGTGTGGAAGGAAGAAGTGCCCCACGAACCAAGCCCACCTGCATATTGGTGCACCCCGATCGCAGGCCAGGTCACCGTGGGGACCCCCCCCCCCCTTCGGGCTACAATGGGAAATCCCATTGGCCAGCGGTGACATGGGGAATCTCGCTGCCAGCAATGGCGCACCGCCAAGAAACACATGGCTGGGGAGGCGGAGAATTCGCCTCGATATATACAATTAATGTTAAAGTTACTGTTTTCAATTAAAAATTAACATAACATCGGGACATATTGAGGTCTAATAATGTGAGTTTTCCATTGAAACTCAGCAAATATTTTATTCATATTTAATTTAGATTCAAATGTCCTGAAGTCAAATGCTGGATTTCATGATATAAGACCCTGGCTCACCTTGGTTAATAAAAGGTTAAAGTGTTGTTCGATGAATGCTGTCAGGCCACGGTGAATTTTAAACAGGATTTCATTGGAAGATCAAGTTGCTACAGTATAACTTTTTCTCTGAACAACTTTCATTGAGGTGTTGCTACATTGACCTTAGTGCCTGGTACTCTGGGCTGCTATGTAATCCATCATCCACACCATGTACAGTACATTCTAGGACAATCTTCCCAGGCCCAGCCATGAATTAGATGCTCAAGAAACTTTGCAGTTGAGGGCAACATTTTCCTTATGCCATCATTGACAATGGAAATCAAGCGAGATATAGAACAGGTGGGTCATGTGATAGTGTCCTGTTTTACACTATTGGCCGAAGTCAAAATTACTCTCTCTCTTACTCATCTGCTACCCGGTTCCAACTGCCCACTCATGCTCTGTGAATCCCCCACTGCATGTCCTCATGGTCATTGTCCACACCTTTGTGTCAGTACTGAGAGGGACACAGAGAGGAAGAAAGAGAGAGAGAGAGAGAGAGTAATTGGCACAATTTGTTGAGGGGTGTTGGGTGGAATCAATTCAGAAGCCATGTGTTCTTTGTGTTGCTTTGATGTAACCAGGAGGGGCAGGTGAGCAGGAACAATGAGCTAGTGATTTTCAGTACAGCGTATGTTCTGAGGCATTCACAAGGAACAAAATCTCATGGCCGTGCCCGACTCAGGAGGGAACACGACCGGTAAATCTCATGAGGGGCATCTCGCGGGACCCAAACCTGCATATTCAAGTATTCAGTAACGCACACTTGAACATGCATTCGCTGGAGTTACCCAAGGCGCAGGATCTAACCCCCACACCTCGGAGACCCCGAGAGAGCGCTGGTTAGCATTGGTCTCCACCATGGTGGACCAGGAATTCTGGCACTTGGGATGGGCTCACAGGTGATTGGGGGCCCTGGGTGGTTGGGCTCTTGGCAGTGTGGTACCCTTGTGCCACTCTGGCACTTCCAGCCTGGGAACACTGGCAGTGCCACCTGGGCAACCATGTGCCCAGGTGGCATTGCGAGGGTGGCATTTTGCCTGCGCCGGGGTTCGAGCCGGGCAGTGTCCTGCCCTTATGCAGTGCATATAGGTCAGTTGCTGTGTTTGGGGGGGGGGGGGGGGTCTGGAAGCTGCGGTGGGGAGTCTAGAGAGCGGGCTGCTGTTTAAAAATGGTGTCCCGATCTCTTCTTCCACTGGTGAGCGGAGTTCATTCGTACAGGAAATGGGATGTTGGGACTCGGTGGGATGTTCCTCGCCAAGGCCCTGGAATGAAGCAGAGTGCCGTTGGATAGCAGGGCCGTTCTTGGCTCTCCTGGATCCGGGAAACACCCGACTAAACACGTTTGATATGGGACTCTGTTTAATTTCCATTAAATCAGGCCCAATGTCTCACAATGACAGCTAACCATGGGCTGCAGGAACTGAAGAGATAAGTAAATACCAATGATGTGACCAATCTTCATCTGCTGCCTCCCTTTTTATATTCTGTGTCCTCTACTGTTACCGCTGCATGGTCATGCAAAAGTTCCAGAGCTTCACTTAATGATGGGCCTGAGCAACCATAGGTTGAGGGAGAGACATCACTACTTTCTGACATTGGTCATGCCCTACTCGTATCTTACAGGATAACAGGGACAGTATTAACGATATGTAATGATAATTATATGTAATACTTCACCCATAATTCAGTTAGCATTCCTTGAAGAATAACTTAATCAAATATGAATAATTTACCTCCGCCCTTCACCAGAGCAAGCTGTTCACGTCCTCTGGACACTCCATGATGTCTTTTTGAAGCCAACGGATTGTTTTGAATTTTTGTGGCCATACAGAAAAGTATGACAATCCATCCCAGTACCCCTCCAAAAACCATGATGTGGAAACCATTCACCTGAAGAAGGAGCCGTGCTCCGAAAGCTCGTGTTTGAAACAAACCTGTTGGACTTTAACCTGGTGTTGTAAGACTTCTTACTGCCCTCCAAAAACGGCACTGCCCCATTCCGGCATAAACGGGGATTCTCCGGCCGATTGCCGAACGCAATTTCGGCATCGGCGAACGGAGAATCCAGTCCCATTTCTTTGTCAGCTATCCCAAACCTCTCCACTGAGGAACCGTCTGGACTTTCCTTGCCTGTATAGTTGACAAAAATGTTCTGAACAATCAGTGCGCTGACCCTTTAATCTGGAAGTCTTTATCAAAACTCAGTATCACGCTGCGATTATTCAGAACTGCACATTTCGACCTCATTTAGATAACGTTTTGTTATCAGTGTCTGCACTAATAAAGAGACCAATGGTTCTTCTGCTGCCTGCTCAGAATACATTTCCAAGATGATTTTAAACCAGACGATATTAAGCAAAGTTAGACTTCCTCAATGCCTTCGACAAAGTTTATAATCCAGCTAGAATTAAAAAATTGTAGAATGATATAGCACAGAAAAAGGCCTTTTGACACGTTACCGGACCAAACCTGAATGTTTTCCAGGTCTGGCTGCATGAGGACATCTTTGTGATTTGCAGCTTCCAGATTTTTTCTTTAATCTTTTACTGGTCCTTAAAACATTCTCAACATGCGGGTGTTCCATTGTAGTACTGAACACCTCAAAGCTAGCATCTTGTCCAGTTTGAATGCCCAACCAATTCAATCAATGAAACAACCTGCACTCTCTTTACATCTTTACAACTCCATCTCTTTACATCTTCTTCAATTCACTCTTGGGTTATGAGTACTGTTGGCAAAGCCAGTATTTATAGCCCATTCCTAATTTCCCTTGAGAAATGGTCGGTGAGCCACCTCTGTTGCTTTCCATGTGGTGTAGGTACAGTGCTGTTAGCAAGGGAGCTCCAGAATTCTGACCCAGTGGCAGTGAAGGAATGATGTTGTCTTTGCAAGTCAGGGTGGTGTGTGACTTTGAGGGGAACATGCAGATGGTGGTGTTCCCATGTGTCTGATGCCGAGTGTTCTTCTGCTTGTGGGGTTTGGAAAGCGCTGTTGCAAGAGCTTTAGTGAGTTGCTGCGATGCATCTTGAATATAGTATGGACTGGTGTCTCTGTGCGTCAGTGATGGAAGGGAATGAATGTTTATGGGGATGAATTGATCGCTGATCAAGCGGGCTGTTTTGTCCTGGATGGTGCCGAGCTTCTTGAGTGTTGTTGGAGCTGCACTCATCCAGGCAAGTGGAGAGTATTCCATCACACTCCTGACTTGTGTCTTGTAGATGGTGGGCAGGCTTTGGAGAGTCAAAAGGTGAGTTACTCTCCACAGAATTCCAAGCCTATGACCTGCTCTTGCAGCCAAAATATTTATATGGCTGGTCCAGTTCAGTTTATGCTCAATGGTAAACCCCGGGGAAGTTGATGGCGGGGTATTCAGCAATGGCAATATAATTTACCATCAAGAAGAGATGGTTAGATTCTCTCTTGTTGGAGATGATTGTTACCGGGCACAAATCAGACCAAGTCTGAATGTTTTCCAGGTCTGGCTGCATGCAAACATCAACTGCTACTGCATCCGAAGAGTTATGATATTGAACTGGAGAAAATGGTGGGATTGGATGGTATTAGCATGTGTAGGGGAAGGCAGGTTTACCTATTGATTTACTCAGTCTCTTCAGAAAATGATGGTTCTCATTGAAAATCATTTGGAATAAGTCCCTCTCACCGTGTTTGATTTCTGCCATCAGGGGTCTTTCTTTTCCTCTGCTATGGCATTGCCATCCAAGCCATCAGAAAGCCGTTTTTATTGTAAAGATACTTTGGAAAGATGCCCTGGAAGGAGATAGTTGTACTTAAAGCTGAAGTTTTACCTGGCTGTTACCATTTCACACAGTTTATTTGTCTCCAAGACACATCTCCCAATGCATATGATCCGTCAATTTAACCCGTCGAGAGCTAGATTTAAATTAATTCTAGCATCACATGAATTATTCTGAGATTCCACAATGTCCAAACACATGAGATGGGTGATGAACCATCAATCGAACGCGAGACGAGTTGCTGTACAAAAGTTAGGCTTTAATAAGCTAGAAGTTAGCCCTGCGGTCGACTACAGTAAATGGATGACCGCCAGGCGTTCTGACTATTTATACCTCGGTATGGAGGCGTGGTTAACTCAGCCTCTCGACCAATTGGAGAGCCGTCACATGACTGGTCTCAACCAATCAGTTGAGAGGCACATGACAGACCAGGGCCAATGGTAAGCTGGTGTTCTGCACCAATGGCAGACAGCTATGCAAATCATACCACCACAATGGGCAATGGGCACCTTTGCACAGATGTTATTTCAAGGGAGATGGCTTTGCAAATTCTTCCTTCCGTGGATCTGGGGGTTGGACTATGTACCCTGGATGAAACCCAAGATTTGGCTATCTGCACCCATAAGCTATGTATTCTTCTAGAGAGTTCCAGAGGGTATCAAATATCTTGAAAATCACTGTGCGCAATATGAATGGGTTTCCCTTGAGTTTTCTGACTCTGTTGGACAGCTGGCTCGTGATACAGAGCGAGGCCAACAGCCCGGGTTCCATCCCTGTACCGGCTGAGGTTATTCATGAAGGCCCTGCTTTCTCAACCTTGCCCCTTGCCTTAATTGTAGCATCCTACCTACCTTAAGGGGCCATTTTCAATGAGGTGTGGTGACCCTCAGGTTAAATCACCACCAGTCATCACTCCCTCTCAAAGCGAAAGCAGTCTATGGTCATCTGGGACTATGACGGCTTTACTTGACTTCAAGTTATAAGCTCTCATACACATTTTCAGGAGTATGAAATTCAGACTGTTTCTTTCTCTGCCGACTCTGGCTCATCTTATAAATCTTGCAACAGCACAAAAAAACCCACCTGAAGAGCACAGGTATTGATGAGATTCCAGTATATAATTAGGGATTATTCATGTTGCCCCTTAAGGTGGGTTGGAGCCATACTGCAGACTGAAATTGTAAGAAAATGAGTTCCTCAAACAGAATATTAATCGACCAACTCAGAAGGCGTGTGCCAAGATGTTGTACTCAACAAGGCTCCCTTGATGATTCCCCACCCTCCCGGACCTTGCCCACAATCTAGAGATTCAGTATGAATATTGAGCATGCCTGCTGATCTGAAATCAGTGGTGTAATACAATGTCCACCCCACTGATCTGTGGTGTGTGACGTGACGGCTTTAAATCGGTGCCAGTTAGTGTCAATGGTGGATTGAAGTTAAGTCAGAATAATGTCCTCTGCAGGGCCATAAAGATATAAGCAATATCTTAGTCAGGGACATTTATTTGGCTGAACCAGTGTCACTTCAATCCATGAATAAATTAAATAAAATATCTTCACTGGTTTTTTGCAAAGCTATTGCTTTCATTCAAAAAGGTCTGTTTTGCTCGTGATTGTCTGCAGATTTTAGCCAGCTTTCCAGTCAGTTTTGTGAACTGTGCACCGTTGCTAAGGTATGGATCTTTATATAAGGTATATAAACCCTTTTGATTTCTGAATGACCTTCCTGCACTGGTGAGATGCTGCTGCACCATCAGAATTTTCTGAAGCTCTTGATCACTCCAACAGGGGGCGCCACAATGGTACAGTGGTTAGCACTATTGCCTCATAGCACCAGGGACCCGGGTTCAATTCCAGTCTTGGGTGACTGGATGTGTGAAGTTTGCCCGTTCTCCCCGTGTCTGTGTGGGTTTCCACTGGGTGCTCCGGTTTCCTCCCACAGTCCAAAAAAATGCAGGTTAGGTGGATTGGCCATGATAAAATTGCCCCTCGGTGCGTTTGGGATGGGTGATAGGGTGGGGGAGTGGATTAAGAGAGTTGGTGTCGACTTGATGGGCTGAATGGCCTCCTTCTGCACTGTAGAGATTCTATGACTCTAATGCTTCAGCTACTGTTTTAAAGAACCCTTGCTTTTCACCACAAACTCTTCTACCTAATCTGCCGTTACTTTCTCAGCGTGATGCAGAGTGTATCAACAGCTGGCTGTTAGTTCAAGCTTGTTCCTTCTTTAATCTTCATAAGAAAAAAAAATCAATGATTCCACTGACTGAGTGGTTGAATTGTCCTGAGTGGAATCGCTGACACACTTGGACCATGGCTTCATAGCGTTAACATGCTTCCTGCGGCCAAATACCTTGCCTTGATTACTCATCCATAGGTGCTACAACTTGACAATCATTCTTGCTTGTGTAGACACCCTCCTCTTCAAACACAATGAAAATCTGCCGACCCACTGAAGACATTGACTAGCTGGTGTGAAGAGATCTCTCGTCGTGTCAACGGTATTCACATCCATGCTGTGTAGGCTCTCCATCAATTATGAACTTCATTCACTCATAGGATTATGGGTAGACCAGCATTTATTTCCCATCCCTAATTGCCCTGGAGAAAGTGGTGGTGAGCTGCCTTCCTAAAACACTGCAGTTCCTGAGGTGTAGGTACACCCTCAGAAGTTTGACCCAGCAATAGCAAGGGAACGGTGATATATTTCCAGGTCATGATGGTCAGTGGCTGAGAGGGGAATTTCCAGATGTTGCTGTTCCCAGGTGTCTGCTGCTGTTCCCCTTTTGGTGGGTGAGGGTCATGGTTTTGGAAGGTGCTGCCTAAGGAGCTTCCTGCAGTGCATTCTGTAGATGGTACACATATGGCTGCCACAGTAGATTAGTGGTGGAGGGTGTGAATGTTTGTGGATTGGGTGCCAATCTCGCAGACTGCTTTGTCCTGGATGGTGTCAAGCTTATTGAGCATTATTGGAGCTGCACAATCCAGGCAAGTGGAGAGTATTCCATTACACTCCTGACTTGTGCCTTGTAGATGGTGGGCAGGTTTTGGGGAGTCAGGAAGTGAATTACTCGCTGCAGGATTCCGAGCTTTATATGGCTGGTCCAGTTTAGTTTTTGGCCAATGATAACCCGAGGTTGTTGATAGTGGGGATTCAGCAATGATAATGAATGTCAAGGGGAAATGGGTCGGTTGACCTCCTTCTATGAGATGATTAGATTCTCTCTTGTTGGAGATGGTCATTGCCTGGCACAAATGTTACTCGAAACTTCACAGCCCAAGCCTGAATATTGTCCAGGTCTTGCTGCATGTGTACATGGACTGCTTCAGTGTCTGTGGAGTCGTGAATGGTGCTGAACATTGTGCAATCATCAGCGAACTATCGTACAAGGCTATGGGCCAAGTCCTGCAAACTGGGATTAGAATACTTAGCTGGTTGGTTTTGACCAATGTAGATGTGATGGACCTTTTCTGTGCTGCAGAGCTCTGTGACTCTATGGCTCTGACATATCTGACCTTATGATACTGGGAGAGTCATTGATTAACAGCTGAAGATTGAGTCTAGGACATTACATTGACAAAATCCTTCAGTGATGCCTTGGGATTGAGATGATTGACCTCCAACGAACACAACCATCTTCATTTGAACTAGGTATGATGTCAACCAATAACGGGTTTTCCCCCTGATTCCCATTGAGTCCAGTTTAGCTAGTGCTCCTTGATGCCATACCCTGTGAAATGCTGCCTAGATGTCAACCGCACTCACTCTCACCTCACTTCTGGAGTTCAACTCTTTTGTACATTTTGAACCAAGGCTCTACACAAGGCCAGAAGCTGAGTGGCCCTGGCACAATCCAAACTGACCGTCCGTGAGCAGGTTGTTGCTGAGTAATTGCTGCTTGACAGCACTGCCGATGATAATTTCAATCAATTTGCTGGTGGTCGACAGTAGGCTGATGGGGCGATAATTGTCTGGGTTGGATTTGTCCTGCTTTTTGTGTATCGGTAATACCTGGACAACTTTCCACATTGCTGGGTACATGTCAATGTTGTAGCTGTGCTGGGACAGCTTGGTTAAGGGTGCGGCACGTTCTGGAGAACATGTCTTCATTACTATTTCCAGAATATTGTCAGGACCCATATCCTTTGCAGTGTCCAATACCTTCAGCCATTTCTTTTTTCTTAAATTTAGAGGACCCAATTATTTTTTTTCCAATTATGGGGCAATTTAGCGTGGCCAATCCACCTAACCTGCACATCTTTGGGTTGTGGGGGAGAAACGCACGCAGACACAGGGAGAATGTGCAAACTCCACACGGGCAGTGATTCAGGGCTAGGATTCGAATCCGGGTCCTCAGCGCCGTAGTCCCAGTGCTAACCACTGTGCCATGTGCCACCCTGCCTTCAGCGATTTCTTGATATTGCATGGGCTGAATGATGAAGACTAGCATCTGTGATGCTGGGGTCCTGCGGAGAAGGCTGAGATGAATCATCCACTTGACACTTCTGGCTGAAGATTGTTGGAAAATTAACATGAGAGGCACCACTTTCTGGCAGCCCTGATCTTTCAACCCCGCCCCCTCCCTCACTGGGCTTCCAGACCACTCCACTTCACCCAATTTACCTCTTCCAGGGTCCTCGCTTCATCCACTTCCTATGGGCAAGGCACCCCCCCCCCCCCCCCCCCCCCCCCCCCCCCCCCCCCCCGAGGCCCGACCTCTGACATGGGCTACTTGGTGCCTGGACACCTTGGCACTACCAGCCTGGCACCCTGCAGTGTCCCTGCCAACTCTCACTGTGCCAAGGTGACACTGCCAATGTGTTCTGGTGGCAGTGCCCATGTGCCAGGGGGAGTGCCAGGGTACCACCCTGCCCAGTGCCTGACCGCCTGGGGATTTTCAATGGCTTGGGAGACCCCCTCCCAGGTTCCGTTATGACTGGTCCACGTTTGTGTGGGCCAGTACTAAACGGCGCCCTGACAAGGTCTCACAGGCGCAGCTGGTGAATCCCAGGCCTCGGGTGAATCTGCCAAACATATATTTAAATGGCTCATTTAAATATGCACACCTGGATCATGCCCAATGAGTAGCGTTTCGCGAGAATCAACGGCCTCGTCGGGCTAGACGGGTTTGCTGAATCGCACCCTAAATAATTCTTACTTTGTACTTGTGTAATCAAAAGGCAGACCTTAACTGACACAAATTAGACATTCACCTGGGGGAACAAATCCAGATGATGGCGATGATGAAGGACATATGAAAGAGGTGACTTTATTCTAAAAAAAATACCCTCTACTTTGAGAAGTGGCATGACAGTCCTGGATTTTGAAAGCAGCTTGCCAAATTATATGTCCACCACCTCAATTCAGTAACTGTCATGTTGGTATATTGCATTAACTCTTAATTGATTTCTTCACTATCACAGAGTTAGAACAACAGGCATTTGATACTAGCCCTTAAAGAACAGGGCTGAATTGCAAATAATCACTGCCTGCGGCCTCAAGCTATTCCTTCCAAGTTCCAGAATGAATATGAGGGGAAAAGACATTTCTCATCACCACGCTTTCTCCCGTGGATGTCTTACAATTAAAACTGCCAAATGGATTGATCCCAAGTCTTGAAATTATCCCACCAATATTGCACAAAAATTGATTTATTAAATACCACATTTGAGTTGGTTTTCTGTTCTGGTATCGTGTCAATGAAGAGCTAAGTAAAGACTGATAGAACTCATTTCAAATATAACCTTTACCAGCCATTAGAGAGTAACCTTCATCATCTTTTGCAGGGTTGAATTAGAACTCAGGTCTCCAGAGGTGAGAATACTTTGCTTTATAATAGAGTTCTAATGCACTGTACTATTTGACTTCTTTCAGCTCATTTTCTTTCAAATCAGATGGTAGCAGTGCTTAATTCAGATACTGATCCTAGTCAAATACAGAAGCTTTGCTTATCACTAATGGGGTGTACCTGGGCTTTCCTCTGTATTAAGTGGTCTAAGATGTATGGTACGGCTCTCTCGCTCTCCCTCTGATAATTACAAGAACACAGGCCAACTTTGCTGAGTAAATATAAGGCACAACAGATTACGGAGACTTTGTGCAGTTTCCAAGACTTCACCTACCTGAGGAAAGTAGGGTATCTTGTCGGTTTAAATTACAGCACCATCCATAGCACAGATACTTTAAAAACGAAAGCCGGTAACAATTAAAGGAGATCTAAGCCTTACTTGAGTATTTTTAAAGTTTCATTATTTTCTCACCAACAAAATACATTTGAGTCCCAACACAGAAGCAGGCCATTGGGCCTAACTACTCTGACCCAGCTTTTACCCTCCTTACAAGTCAATAGCTCCGCTGACATTTACTCTCCCTGTTTCTATACTAACAGTTGCTTGAGAGCACAGAGCATGATTATTGATGAAAAGAGAGACGTGCTGCCAAAGTTTTTCATCTTGCACTGATCAAGACAAACACGAGAATACCAAATTTCAAACAATCACAGCAATCTATACTACAGGAGGAAAAGGTGCTGATTGGTTGGCAAGTTGACTCTTATTCGTCAAGGCATTGCCGTGAAGAAAGCCATAGGCTCCCCAAACTCCCGAGTAATTCAAAAAATGTACAAGATTTGAACATATTCCTCTATAGTTTGCAGAGATCGGGCCCCTGCGCATGAATGTATGTTGCTTCCAGCAAGTGTAAATGAGACACATTGTGAGCTTGACTGATTATCTTAAATTGATTGTTCGTGTAACTGTGAGCACACTCCGGATTGTTCAGCAAGTGCTGTTCAATCGCATCTAACAGTAGGTAGTTTGTTTTGGGTTTTACCAATGTGGGCTGGTTGACTACAGTGCCTATTACAAACACATAAGGAACATGCTGTTTAATGTGATCAGCCAATTGTTGCAATGAACGGCCTGCATACCTGGCATCACACTGGCACTGAACAACATTCTCAATTGTGTAGTAGGTAGAAGATCATTCTGGGCTGGCAGCAGCATCCTGTTAATGGAAAGTAACACTTGAGTAGACACTACACAGTAGCAGTTTGAGCCACTTGCTTAACCTAACAGACTTGCTGGAAGCAACATTCAAATGCAGGAAAATATTCTGTCCAAATAAAAGGAATATGATCAAGCCTTGTGCCTTTTTTGTATTACCTGATAGCTTGGAGAGCCTATAATTCCAGATTGCTTTCTCCATGGCACCACCTCAGCCAATGAGAGTTGACATTCCAACCAATCACCATAACTTTCTCCTGTGGTGTAACTTGTTTTGATGTTTTCAAATTTGATATTCTTGTCTTTGTCCTGGTAGGTGCAAGAAGAAAAGTTTCAGTAACATGTGTCTCTTTTCAGTAATATTCATGATCCTTTATTCCTTCAACACTTTGTCCTTCATCTACCAATCCAATCTAATCATAGTTTCTATAATAATAATCTTCATGATAATCCTTTATTGTCACAAGTAGACTTACATTAACTGGATAAGTTTCTGGATAAGCTACTTACTGTGGATGTAAACTCCACAGCCCCACAACTCTCTCTTTAAATAAATCTCTCAAGTTGTCCATTCCAAATCTCGTACATTTAACCTGCGGCCTTTCATTCTTGATCCTTTCACCATACTCAAAAAATAACTTCTATTTCCCCAAAAATCTTTCATTATTTTAAACATTTCTATTCTATCACCCAACAATCTATGCTGGAAAATCTCAGCAAGTGTGGCAGCATCTGTAGGGAGAGAAAAGAGCCAACGTTTCGAGTCCGATGACTCTTTGTCAAAGCTTTGGCAAAGAGTCATCGGGCTCGAAACGTTGGCTCTTTTCTCTCCCTACAGATGCTGCCAGACTTGCTGAGATTTTCCAGCATTTTCCCTTTCGTTTCAGATTCCAGCATCCGCAGTAATTTGCTTTTACCCAACAATCTATGTTGTTCAACTCAAAAGAATGCTCGGTCAGGCACACTGAACCATTTGCGATCACAATGGAAATATTCCCAGCTTATGACGTAACATTTTCCACTACAAATAAGTTTAATCATCACCCAGAAATGATTGTTGGATGATATCCGTACACACAGAGGGTAATTGGGCTGTGGTTGGATAACGTAAAACAGACACTATCAACTCACCTGTCCATTATACGCTTTCTGCATTTAGTTGAATTCATTTCCCTGTTTTACATTATTAGTCAAAGTTCCAATCAGCTGCAAATACTTACTAGATTTGTACGATATTCTAGTGCCTGAAGGAAGTTTATTGTGGGTAAATTCCTGCAGTGAAATAAGGATAAAGGAATGTCACACAGAGGCAGTAGCTGTCGGGCCATTAATGACGACAATGCGATCTCTCGGTTTGCATCAATGTTGCACAGTACCTCTTTACAGTGAGGTCTCTACAGCTGAACTACACAACATCCATACAGATTTGTGATAATTCTTTGTGAGTCATATTTCTGTGGAGGTTTCTTTAAAAACACCAATATTAAGCATGTTTTATAGAATAACTTTCAAAACTGTCAAATGAGTCCTGAGCAGTCAGGTTATCGTCGCTGAACACAGCCTCCACATTACTGCAGCTCTAGATCAATGACTATATGTTCCTGTTGAGATAATAGAATGAAAATAATTCTGTTTCAAATATAATGCAGGCAATGATCTAAGGCAACATAAATGTGGTGCTGGTTTTGGGTCGAGGTTTCAGGCCAACTTATTTTGCCAATTTTCTTCCCTCCTCTCCTGAAAATTCCTTTCTTGAAATATGGACATAACAGATAATAGCCACGCTTCATGCGGTCATTATTTGACTATAAGCCTGAACAGTAAGAATGAATGGACAATCTGATGGCAAGACATCACCAATGACAAGTGTAACAAGTCCTACAACAAATCCCACTCACCCATCACTCCTGTTCTTCATTAACCTATATTAGCTTTTGTTTCCCAATGCCTCATATTTAAAACTTTAATGCTTGTGTTTAAATCCCTATTTTGCCCTCGCTCACTGTAATTTCCTGTCATTCCACAACCGCTCAGATATTTCTCATCCCTCACGCTTTGGCACCCAATGTATCTTACCCATACTTCGCCGCTCCATACGTGGTCATGCCGTTAGCATGATTTAGGCCTTGCAATCTGGAACTCATTTTCAAAACCCCTCCATCTCCCACAAGAAACCCAATTCTGAAGGAACAATACCTCGCGAAAATCGCCAACCTGCAAAAGCAGTCAAACAATTTTCATGACTCTGGTGAGATGGTGGTGTGGTGGTAATGTCACTGGACAACCCAGAGGCCGAGGCTAACGCATGTGTTTAAATCTCACAACAGCAGTTGGTGGAATGCAAATTCAGTTAATAAATTTGAAATGTTAAATTCAGTCTCGGTAACGGTGACCGTGACAAGGAAATCTGCCATCCTTACCCGATCTGGCCTACATGTGACTCCAGATTCTCAGCAATGCAGTTGACTTTTACCTTCTGAAATGGCCGAGCAAGCCAATCAGTTCAAGGGCAATTGTAGGGAGGGGAGACAAATGTTGGCCTTGTTCATATCCCATGAAATAATTAAATAAATACTAGAGAAGCAAATAGCAAGTCAATTCGTCACTAAATCACAAAGGTTGAAGAAGAAATACATTGATAGATAGAAAAGTGATAAATAAGGACATAGGGGCCGGATTCTCCAACCGCTGGGATTCTCTGTTCCCACCGGCAGCGGGTAACCTGGCGGAGCAGGGTAGCTTCAATCGGAAAGTCCATTGACAGGCAGCGAGAATGGGAATCCCACCGCCAGCTGTTGAGAAACACGCGGCTGGGGGAATCGGAAAATACAGCCCAAGAAATATGAGCAAGTCTTAAGGCCCTTGGAGCCTGCTTGATATCTAGCAGCAAGATAAGGGTCTGTATGGCCTAACCCTGTCCCCGGACAGGCAGACGGAATGACAGCTGATACATAGAACCCCAACATTATTGTCTGCCACTCAGATAAACATGATATATCATCATCTACAGATAACACTGCCCCCTCAGATGCTGGAGTACTCAGCCTGGATTTTCTCCAATCTGTTGAAGACTATTTTTTGCTGATTGTGGTGAGATTCACCACCTTTTTTTTAAAAACTCGTATGACTCACTGTTTCTTTCTCTCCAAACATAGCTACCTCCTGCCTGCAGGCTTTTCATAGATAATAATATAACAAGGAGGTCATAGGTTTAAAGTTGAGATTTCATGTTCAATGAAAAGACTGAGGACTAATTGTCTTTTTTTTTGTACGAATGCAGCCTCACCATTCCCTGACACTAGTTAACCTTTACACAAGAACAGGCATCCAATTAAACGAAAAGTTGAAGCCAGCCATTAGAAAATCAATTAGAATGTAAGCTTTATCAATAAGTATTCCTTTATATTTTTTTGTTTAACCTTATGCACTTGGCATAAATGCTCTTCCTAAAGCAGCTGACTTATGTACGACTTTCTCCACTGTGTCCTTTTCCCTGACTGTTTATCATCTCCTGAGTCAATTGGTTGAAAGATAACTCATTCTCCTTTTGGGTCTCCTTCTCAAGGGCATCCCCTACCCTTTGTTGTTTTAAATACTTGGCCCAATTCTCCAGCTACTGAGCTGTTATTAGGTTACCACATAACTATAAGATTATTTCACAGCAGATATGATTACTTTGTGTCGGGAGTTACATCGTAGCATGGACAAAGAATTAGTTAGCTAGCAGGAAGCAGAGAACAGGAATAAGTGGCTCCCTTTTGGTTTGGCAAGCAGGTAACTCATGGAATCCCATAGGGATCAGTGCTGGGGTGCCAACTATTTATAATCTACTTCAATGACTTGGGTGAAGGGGCCGATTGGTTGCTAAATTTGCCGATGGCACAAACATAGGCAGGAGAGTAAGTAGTCAAGAGGAGGTAGAAATTCACCAAATGAATAAAGACAGGTTAAGTGAGTGGACATAAATGTGACAGATGGAGTATAATGTGGGAACCTGTGAACCCATCCACTTTGGCAGGAAGAATAGAAAAGCACTATATTATTAATGGAGAGGGATTGCAGAACTCTAAGGTGCAGAAGGATCTGGGTGTCCTGGACCATAAATCAAATAAAGTTAGTATTCAGGTACAGCAAGTGATTAGGAGGTAAATAGAATGTTGGTGTTCATTGCAAGGGGAATGGAATATAAATGTAGGGATGTTCTTCTGCAGCTGTACGGGACCTCGGTGAGACCATGGTTGGAATGTTCTGGTCCACCCAACCAGAGACAGAAAATTCATGGCCAAAGTCGACGGTCATTTCAATGGCCCATCACGATGATTTCCGTGGTGAGCCGGACTGGAAATTTTACTCCCGTATCGGAATACCGAGGGCGATTCTCCACCAATGTTGTGTACGGCACACATCCCGCTATGCTGGGAGAGTAGCGGGAGATCTCCTAAACGGGTAACACAGCTGAGACCGGCAGGAAAATCACTACTGGTCTCCATGACCAGAGACCTGGTGTGGTGGACACACGGAGGCCATTGCAGCCCTCGGATGGCCTGGTAAATGGCAAGGCAGTTTGGCACTGCCAAGGGCTGGGGCATGAATAGGTGGTGGGCCTGAAAGGAGGGGCCTGAAAGGGGATGGGTCTGAAAGGTAGGCATGATTTGGGGAGACATGAAGGGGAGGCACTTGTCAACCCCAGAGTGGGGTGTCGCTCACTGGGGGGGGGGGAAAGGCAATGGTACCGGCGACTGGGGGGGCTTGATGCCAGCGAGAAGGGGTGGGAGGGGTGCACCGATCTCTGTGAATCCGGGCTTGCCACTGTGTTTAGGTCCAACCCCTCTCAGCGCCGGTGCAAATCCTACCCCCTCCAAAACAATTTCTAAGTGTAGATCGGTTACGATCTAAAACATGGCAGCATGGTAGTATAGTGGTTAGCACAGTTGCTTCACAGCTCCAGTGTCCCAGGCTCGATTCCCGACTTGGGTCACTGTCTGTGCGGAGTCTGTGTTGGTTTCATCCGGGTGCTCCGGTTTCCTTCCACAGTCCAAATATGTGCAAGTTAGGTGAATTTGCCGTGTTAAATTGCCCTTAGTGTCCAAAAAGGTTAGTTAGGGTTACTGGGTTAAGGGGATAGGAGACGTGGGCTTAGGAAATGGTTACAGGGTGGAGACATGGACTTAAGTAGGGTGTTCTTTCCAAGGGCTGGTGCAGACTCAATGGGCCGAATGGCCTCCTTCTGCACTGTAAAATCTATGATACTATGAACCACCCAATGGGAATCGCACCTCGTTTACCACCTCTGACCACACTTCGAAATGTTGTGGGCGAATTCTGCTCACTATTTACTGCCTTGGTCTTCTTATTTGAAAAAAAACCAAGTTATTGTTTCTGAAACAGTTCAGGAAGGTTCACTCGACTAATTTTTGGGATGGGGGGGCTTTTCTATTGAAGAAAGGTTGAACATATTGGGCCTGCACACGTTAGGATTTAGAAAAATGAGAGATTACCTTGTTGAAATATATAAGATCCTGAGAGGATTTGATAGGGTAGATACTGGGAGGATGTTTCCAGTTCTGGAACTAGGGGACACAGTTTAGGAATAAGAGGTCCAGTGTTTGAGATTGAGATAAGGAGACTTTTTCCCTCAGAGAGTTATTAATCTATGGAATTCTCGTCTCCAGAGGGCAGTGGAGACTGGGTAATTTATTCAAAGCTGAGTTAGATAGATTCTTGATAGACAAGAGAGTCAAGGGTTGTGGGGGGACGATGGCAAAGAAACCCACAACTAGATCAACCATGATCACATTGAATGGCACAGCAAGCTCGAAGAGCTGAATGCCCAATCTTGCTCCTGAGTCCTGTGTTCCTATGTAACTAACTGTGAAAATGTTTGATAGGGTTGATGTAAGGAACCACACTGTGCAGGAGGTCAAAACAAAAGGCCACAATGTTACAGATGCCTGGTCAACTCTCGACAGTGGCTAAGAGGCTGTACCAGAGGCATAACTTTTTTAAATTTTAAGACGAGGCTGAAATATCAATTCATTCCAGGAGTGATACTGTAAGAAATAGGGTTTGGTTATTTTATAAATAAACTTTGTTAAAAGAAAATAAAAAAATATTTGAACTTTAAACTTCAACCCTAATAATAAGAGATTTCATGCAGTTTCTTAGCCTTAACACACTAGTTCCCATTAAACAACACTGTAATAGAACATGCAGCTCTCATGCCACTTTCTCAGGCAGACAAAGGCAATATTTTCATTTACGAAGCAACTTTTCTTCTGGTAGAGACATTTATTCTGAGCCCTTTTTCCAAAGACTATCTCAATATTAACTTTCATGACCTTCTTGGTCGATTTCCAAATCCTTCTCCCTGGAACTGTTCAAAACAGTGGCCAGGATTCTCCCCCAACCAGCGGGTGGGCTGTACCGGCACCACGGAGTGACGTGTACCACTCCGGCGTTGGGCCGCCCGGAAGTTGCGGGCTAGGCTGCCGCTGGAGTGGTTGACGCCGCGCCAACCGCCAACCATCTCCGCCGGCCAGCGCGAGTTGGCGCATGTGCGGGAGTGCCAGCGTGTTCTGGTGCATGCGCAGAACCGCTGGTGTGATCCCTGTGCATGCGCAGGGGGTTTCTTCTCCGTGCTAGCCATGGCGGAGCTTTACAGAGGCCAGCGCAGAGGGAAAGAGTGCCCCCACGGCACAGGCCCTCCGCAGATCTGTGGGCCCCGATCATGGGCTAGGCCACCGTGGGAGGCCCCCCCCCCCAGGGCCGGATTCCCCACACTCCTGATGAGGACCCCACTAACCGCCCTCAGAGCCAGGTCCCGCCGGTATGGACCTTGTATATTTCAAGCCGGTGGGACCGGCTGAAAACGGGCAGCCGCTCGGCCCATCAGGGCCTGGAGAATCACCAGGGGGCACCACTGCCAACGGCCTCCAACTGGCGCGACGTGATCCCCACCCCCGCGAAAAAACCAGCGCCGGAGAATTCGGCAGCTGGTGTTGGAGCGGTGAGGCATAATTCACGCCGCCCACCCCACCGGCGAGTATCTGACCCAGCGGGGGTCGATGAATCCCGCCCAGTATTCCCTCTCTTTCTCTCTTTCTAAGCTCCACCCAGCCCCTCAAACAAAACGTTCATTGGGGTTTCCACCTATCATCATTATCTTGGCTGATTGCCCACTCCCATTTATACAAAAAAACAGAGCGTGCTATTGATATGCAACTAACCTCCTATTGACGGACAAAGAGACCATCAGACTGAAATGGGCTAATCGCTGATCGGACAGGAGTGTCCCAAAGAACAATGGATCTGGGGTATCCTGTGTATTCTTACTAATGAGTTTAAGTCTGACTGGGGCAATGTAGCTTTACCAGGTATGGGCATATGTCTCTTAATCTGTACCAGCAGGTTTTATCCCCCCCCTCAGTCTGTTTAACCTCTAAATTGCCTGCTACATTGGGGTCTCATTTCTGGACCCAATTTCCTAATATCTCCCTCACATACAAGATAGTCTCTAATAAATCAAATTGGGATTTCAGAAGGAACTTCTTTAGGTTACTGATTAGAATGTGGCACTTGCCACGAAAGTTGAGTTGAATCGTATTGTTACATTTAAAGGAATTCTAGGTGTAAACATGAATGAGAAAGGAATGGAAGGATATGTTGATTGGGCAAGGCGAAGAGGGGTAAGAGGTGGCCCATAAGGACTTTAACAACAGTATAAAACATTACTTGTGCTGAGCATTTCTATGTAATTTTCTTTCAATTCTGTTGCTCGAGGCAGTAAAATCCTCTGCATTTACTGACATCGTTGATAATCATTGTACTTGAAATGAATTCATTTCATTTGAAGTACTTTGACATGTTTCTTCGAGGTGTCAAAAGATGATGAATGAAGACAAGCCTTCATTTGTTATCTGTCCCTGCAGGTCTTTATGAGACTCTGCCCCTTCTCCTTGCCCTCTGCTTGTGTCCCATATTGGAAGATGTTTATGTTCAGCTTTTCATGCCATAACCAACAAAAACATCTCACCTATGAACAAATGCAGTTCCAAAAACAGAGTTATAAGATTAAAAAGAGCGACGCTCCTCTTGAATTAGGGATTAAAAATTAAAATCAGAGTTCATCTTCTGGACAAAAACTTCTGAAGTTTATAAACATGCCTAATCATAACTGTGTGCTCCAGAACACCAAGACCCTGTGCACAGGGTATGGCATATCCTTGAATACATGGCAGTTCCTGAAAAACAGGAACTGACATCTACATCACCTCAGCAAGGCATTGATAAATTGCAATACACCACAACCTAACAATAGTAACCTTAAGGATGCCCCTAAATCCATCAGACTAGAAGATGGAGGAGCAGAAGTAGGCCACTCAGCCCATCCTGTCTGATCCACCATGCAATGAGGTCATGACTGGTCTGATACAATCTTCAACTTCACTTTCCCGACTTATCCCCACAACCCTTGATTCCTTTACTGATTAAAAATCTGCCTATCTGATCCTTGAACATACTTAATGACCCAACCTCTACAGCTCTCCGTGGTAAAGAATTCCATCGACTCACTACCTTCTGAGAGAAGAAATTCCTCCTCATCTCTATCTTAAATTGTCGACTCCTTACTCTGAGATTATGCCGTCTGGTCCCAGGCTCTCCTGCGAGAGGAAACATCCTCTCAGCATCGACCCTTTCAAGCCCCAGAGAATCTTATATGTCTCAATAAGGTCGCATCTCATTCTTCTAAACTTCAATGAGTACAGGCCTCAGTAAACCTCTTCTCAAAAGAAAATCCCTCCATACCCAGGATCAACCTGGTGAACCTTAGATATGGGGAGCAAAACTGGTCACAGTATTCCAGGTGTGGTCTACCTAGTGGCTTGTATAGTTTTAGCAAGGCTTCCCTATTTTGAAATAAAGGACGACATTCCATTTGCCCTCCCAATCACCTGCTGAACTTGCATGCTGGCTTTTTTGTGATTTATGCATAAGGATCCCTTAGGTGGCTCGAGACATAGAATTTACAGTGCAGAAGGAGGCCATTTGGCCCATCGGGTCTGCACCGGCTCTTGCAAAGAGCACCCAAGCCCACACCACCCTATCCCCATAACCCAGTAACCCCACTTAACCAACACTAAGGGCAATTTTGGACACTAAGGGCAATTTAGCATGGCCAATCCACCTAACCTGCAAATCTTTGGACTGTGCGAGGAAACCGGAGCACCCGGAGGAAACCCACGCACACACGGGGAGAACGTGCAGACTCCGCACAGGCAGTGACCCAGCCGGTAATCGAACCTGGGACCCTGGAGTTGTGAAGCAATTGTGCTAACCACTATGCTACCGTGCTGCCCCTGGAACATAAACTGGAAAGTTCCAATAGTAAACAACGGATTTATTGATGAAATGCAAGGACAATTAGATAGCAGGCACAGAACACTATATAGCAGGCCTTTACACTTCAGCTCCCTGGTCCACACTGCCCCCGGGGTCCTGCTCCCCATGGGCCGGGATTTGTGCGCTCCCACGTGACTGGCACCTAATCCATCATGCACTGTGGAGCTGAGGCGAGCGGAGCTCCTCATAGAACATAGAACATTACAGCGCAGTACAGGCCCTTCAGCCCTCGATATTGCGCCGACCTGTGAAACCACTCTAAAGCCCATCTACGCTATTCCCTTATCATCCATATGTTTATCCAATGACCATTTAAATGCCCTTAATGTTGGCAAGTCCACTACTGTTGCAGGCAGGTTATTCCACGCCCTTACTACTCTCTGAGTAAAGAACCAACCTCTGACATCTGTCCTATATCTATCTCCCCTCAATTTAAAGCTATGCCCCCTCGTGCTAGCCATCATCATCTGAGGAAAAAGGCTCTCACTGTCCACCCTATCTAATCCTCTGATCATCTTGTATGCCTCAATTAAGTCACCTCTTAACTTTCTTCTCTCTAACAAAAACAGCCTTAAGTCCTTCAGCCTTTCCTCATAAGATCTTCCCTCCATACCAGGCAACATCCTGGTAAATCTCCTCTGCACCCTTTCCAATGCTTCCACATCCTTCCTATAATGCGGCGACCAGAACTGCATGCAATACTCCAAATGCGGCCGCACCAGAGTTTTGTACAGCTGCAACATGACCTCATGGCTCCGAAACTCAATCCTTCTGCCAATAAAGGCCAACACACCATAGGCCTTCTTAACAACCTTATCAACCTGGGTGGCAACTTTCAGGGATCTATGTATATGAACACCGAGATCTCTCTGCTCATCCACACTACCAAGAATCTTGCCATTAGCCCAGTACTCTGTCTTCCTGTTACTCCTTCCAAAATGAATCACCTCACACTTTTCTGCATTAAACTCCATTTGCCACCTCTCAGCCCAGCTCTGCAGCTTATCCATGTCCCTCTGTAACCTGCAATATCCTTCCGCACTGTCCACAACTCCACTGACTTTAGTGTCATCTGCAAATTTACTCACCCATCCTTCTACGCCCTCCTCCAGGTCATTTATAAAAATGACAAACAGCAGTGGCCCCAAGTGCAGGAGGAGATTACAGCACCATTTTTAAATGGCGTCCCCATGTCTTGACACCCCACCACAGCCCCCGGAACCCCCCAGCACGTTGTCTCACTTATAAGGGGGTCCTCGGGCCTCTCCACAGGGCACCCCTGGGCGCAATCTCCGATGCGGGCAAAATGCCAGCCTGGTGCCAGGCTGGCATCCGGGTGGCACAGCCAGGGTGCCCATGTGGGACTTCCTGGGTGCGACCCTGCCCAGAGGCTGACCACCTCGGGGCCTCCAATCACCTGGGAGACCCACCCCTCCAGATACTGTTCTGCCTGGACCCCGTGTGTGGGGACTAGTACTGAACAGGGTCCAGCAGGGGTCTCCTCAGCGAGGTTGGTTGATCTCGGGTGGCCGTTCGATCCGGAGGCAGCAAGGTTAAGCGGGTTCTTAAACTAACCTAGTCATGCGAGACTGGGTCCTGCCCATTGTAGACGGGATCCAGATCTCGACGTCTCGCGAGATCTGGTCCGATCTTACGAGGTGTAACGGCCGTTATGGTATTTATTTCCTCCCTCCCTTCTGCCCCTTGATTATTTAGTATTTTTGGATGTTATTTGTGTCTTCCACCGTGAAGACTGACACAAAGGGCGGGGATTCTCCGACCCCCCGCCGGGTTGGAGAATCGCCGGGGGGCGGCGTGAATCCCGCCCCCGCCGGCTGCCGACTTCTCCAGCGCCGGAGATTTGGCGGGGGTGAGAATCGTGCCGCGCTGGTCGGCGGCCGCTCACAGCGCCCCCCCCCCCCCCCGGCGATTCTCCAACCCGCGATGGGTTGAAGTCCCGCTCATTCTATGCGTGTCCTGCTGGCGTAAATTGGACTAGGTCCCTTACCGGCAGGACCTGGCGGCACGGGCGGGCTCCGGGGTCCTGGGGGGAGCGCGGGGCAATCTGGCCCCTGGGGGGTGCCCCCACGGGGCCTGGCCCGCGATCGGGGTCCACCGATCCGCGGGCGGGCCTGTGCCACGGGGGCACTCTTTTCCTACGCGCCGGCCATGCAGGCCTCAACTATGGCCCGTGCGAAGGTGAACGCCCCCTGCGCATGCACGGGGATGATGTCAGCAGACGCTCCCGGGCATGCGCAGACTCGCGCCGGCCGGCAGAGTCCCTTCGGCCCCAGCTGGCGTGGCACCAAAGGCCTTCCCGCCGGCCAGCGGGGCACCTTTGGGGTGGCCCGACGCCGAAGTGGTTCACGCCACTCCGTCCCGCCAGGACCCCCCCGGCCCGCCGGGTATGGGAGAAACCCGCCCAAAGAATTTACTGAACTTCTCAGCCATTTCCTCGTTTCCCATTAGTATTTCCACAGTCTCACTCAAGGGGTCCATGTTCATTTTGTCCTCTCTCTTCCTTTTTAAATATTTAAATAAGGTCTTGACGACCATTTATATATGACTTGCTAATTTATCCTCACAGTTTACCTTCTCCCTCTTTGTTGGGTTTAACACAAAGAAAAATAAGCATTTTGATCAATCAATCTTTAGTCCACCATCTCCGTGTAACCCAATTCTAACTAACCGAAAAAGACTTGGAAAAACGATTTGAAACTGTGGTAAATTAAAAATATAGGCCCATAGTTGAGTAGAGTGGCCAGTTTGTGTGCTGAAAATTCCATGTAATCCCCTTATAATGACTCAGAGGAAAGCTGTCATCGACAAAAAATGATTTTTTCACGTATTTGCAACAGTCTACGGAATGCAGCATCTCACCACCGGTGCAATCCTAACTGGGAGGACTTGTTTCACCAGACCCTGATCTGGGTCTGCTTTTATACCTTGCTCATATCGAACCCCAGGGGGGTAAGACGTGTCCATGGGTCCCAGGAGGAGATCAATGATTGTTTCCCCATGGTCCTGGTGGGGGTTACAACACCCCCGTGTCTCCAGCTGGCTCCCAGTGTAGTTCTGTACTTCCTGCAGGCTGGTTAGCTGGTGTTACAGCCTAGCGATTTTTGTTTCTGCGCGATAGGGTTTCCTGTGAATCTCTCTTGTACATTCACATCCGTTTGTTTGCTACTTGCTCGCAGTTAGAACGAAAGGAGTTTTTGAAGACAGCAAAAGGACATCAGGCTCAACAAACACATCCTTTTTTTGTTCAAATCAATTTCTCTGACCCACATTCTCACCATATTCCCCAAACCACCTCCTTTGCAGAAATGCATCCAATTATCGCATTAACCCATCTGCAATATCCTTGGCCATATTTATCTGTTACCTTACAAGTGGGAACATTCGTTTTGATCTCGCTTCTGACACCTAATGCTCTCCTTGTTGCTTCTTCCCCTATTACTTGATTCTATTCACAGAATTGGACAATTTTCATAGATCGATCAGGTCGATTGCCTTCCATTTCTTGGAAAGTTAATTGAGATAAGCACCAATGCTCCACCCCACAGTCAGTGAAGATTTCAGATTTTCTTTTAAGCGCAATATTTACTCAAATAATTGACATAATTACAGTTGATGTGTTTTCCATCCCCTCTAGAAGTGAAGGTTATTAATAGTAAAGTTCAGTAGCAAATGCTGTTGATGGTCAGTCATCCCAGAGATTGTAATGAACTATCACTTCATGTCAAAGCTGAACTGTCAATACCGAACAGAAGGCAACTTCTCAATTCTCGTTCCTTCTGTTTAACAGAGGACTTCTGTTAAATGTCAGCTTGTTCAAGGCATTCTGCGCTTCTTCACTCATCAGAGGTTTTCAGTGCCTGTACTACTAGCATTGAGGAGTTCCAGATAAGATACAATTTTATCATTTATTGGAGATAATTGTCCTGAAATGTTTCAAAGCCAAACAAGGAAGCATAGTCAAAGGCTTAGTTAAAGAGGTGGGATTTAAGAAGTGAATGGAAGTAGCGGTGTTAAAGGAGAGAATTTCAGAGCCCAGGTTGCAGGAGACGTGGTTGCCGATGTTGGGCAAAGGGGAGGGAAGAAGTGCACCAGAGGCTGGAACCAAATGAATTGAGAGCTTGGGAGAATGGGGCTGCAGAAGGTTATGGAGGTAAAATCCCTGCACTGCAGAATGAGACCATTCAGCCCATCGAGTTTGCACCAATCTTCTGAAAGTGCACTCTACTCAGACTCACTCTTCCGCCCTATCCCCACAACCCCGCCTAATCTTTGGACAAAAGTGGCAATTTAGCATGGCCAATCCACCTAACCCGCACATCTTTTGATATGGAGGGGCAGGATCATGAAGGGATTTGAAATTGAGTATGGGGAAGCGGTGGCATAGTGGTATTATCACTGGACTAGTAAAGCAGAGAACTAGAGTACTGCTCCTGGGTTCCAGGTTCAAATACCCCCACTGCAGATGGTGAAATTTGAATTCAATAAAAATCTACAAATAAAAGTCTAACAATGACCATGAAACCATTGTTGCTTGTCGTAAAAACCCATCTGGTTCACAAATGTCCTTTAGGAAAGGAAATCTGCCGTCCTTACCCCGGTCTGGCCTACATGTGACTCCAAACCCCAGCAATGAGGTTGATTCTTAACTGCCCCCCTCAAGGGAAATTAGGGATGTGTAAATAATGCTGGCACAGCCAACGATGACCACGTCCCATGAACAAATATTTAAAAAAGAGAATCGTAAATTTAAGGCATGGAGGACCAGAGATGGGTGGGTGACAATTGGGGCAACATGTTACAGTATAAAGTTCAGGCAGCAAACCTTTGGAGGAATTGTGGAGGTGATGTTTTGGAGGGAGGCTGACAAGGAAAGCATTGGAATAATTCAACCTGGAGGTGACAAATGCCTGGGGGAGTATTTCAGCAGCAGGTGAACAATGGAGAGACAAAGAGAGGTGATGTTATAGGGTTAGAAGTGGTTGGTCTTTGTGTTGGAGAGGATTTGGAACTTTAGTTCAGGGTTGACTAGAACATCAAGATTTAAAATAGCCCATGTCAGCCAGAGACAATGTCCAGAGAGAGGGGTAGAAATGGCGGCAGGTATGGATTTTGTGGTCGGCCCTCGAGGTTGTGGCAGAGGAAGTTGCACCTCCTCAAAGACGTTTTGTTGGACCAAGTGTCTGGCGACAGGTACAGAGGGGAGGTTGACAGAGTGGTTGTGATGTAGAATTGGGGATGTTCGTGTACATGTGGAAGATGACCCAATGCCTCCACCTGTCAATGAGGAGCAGCAAACAGGTGAGGGAGAAGTGGAGAGAAAGAATACATTATCTGCACTCCAGAGATGAGAGTGTGGGGGCAGGTAGATACTTTGGCTCCAATCAGATCAAGTTGAATGAAAGTGGTCAATGTTGAGCAAGAGAGTGTTTGAGAAAGCTGCTGTTCATGTCAGGATGGAAACACTTACATTGCAGCGTCCATGCCATTAGTGTGTTGTAGATATTGGCCAAAGCACTGCCACAGAGAATGCGATGGGAAACTAAAGTCTCCCGGGCAATTCAGGAATGGTGCAAGGCTCAGACATATTTATTTTGTTTACAGAGAATGGATGTCTGCATATTGGCGTGTGCTGCTTTGAGCAAGTGTAAATGAGTCATGTTACCAGCTTGACCGGTTATCTTAAATTGGTTGTTAGTTCAGCTATTAGCGCACTCAATGTTGTTCAGCAGGTGCTGTCCAATTGTAGAATCACATCTAACGGCAGCCGTTTTGTGTTTTGCAAGTGTAGGCTTGTGCGGCTTGTGCATTGCCTATTATGAAATGAAAATTGCTTATTGTCACGCGAAGGCTTCAATTAAGTTACCGTGAAAATCCCCTAGTCGCCACATTCCGGCGCCTGTCCGGGGAGGCTGGTACGGGAATTGAACCGTGCTGCTGGCCTGCTTTAAAAACCAGTGATTTAGCCTGGTGAGCTAAACCAGCTGGGTGATTTCATCAGTCAATTGCGATGGCATACGGCCTACCCACCTGACATTGCATCAGCCTGAGATTCATACAGAAAGTTGTTATGAACCCCCCGTTGCTTTCTCCAATGCCTTGGCCAATCGGAGGCGACATGCTAATCAATCAGCCAATTTTCCTCCTGCAGTATTAATTGTTGTGACCGTTTGAAATTTGGCATCCTTGTGTTTGTCCTGATGAGTACAGGATACAAACCTCAGCAACATGTCTCTTTCCAGCAATATTCAACTTCTGCACTATCGCGCAAGTGTTAATTTAGTTTAGTCCGCTTGTAGGCCAAAACCTTCAGAACCACACGTTGGACGAAAAGTCAACTTACTAAGTAAGAAAAATATGTACCTATCTTTAAAATACCCTTCAAAGTTCCCTTCTATTAAAGACAATATGGTATTTGTTTTATTTCAGAAGTTTCCTGCTGTCAGAAACATAATGAGTTTCTGTATAACTGAGTACCTTATTTTCCACTGAGTCACGCCAATAGCGGTTCACTTTCCTAATTAATTGTAATCAGTGAGGCTGATAGTTATTGATTCACGTGCTTCTGTAGATCAGGCTGCAATGAAAATTTATACTGGCGAGGAACAGCATCAGCCAAGTGTGCAACTATTCTCCAATATTGTAATATAAGTATGATCAATCTCAGTGTCTTAGCTTCTATCAAGCAGTTAATGCAAAGACGGTGCCAAAAATGCATTCGCATCTTTAAACGGAGAGCCTGCTGAACAGAATTCATTCCCGAAGCCACTGATTCATTTCTAATCGCTGTGTGAGACACTTAATAAGATGATAGCCTGGTAGCACCCCATCTGACAGTCATAATCTCAATAATCAGCAAGATTGCAGCCCAGTTCTGTCGAGATGTCTCTATTTATGAATGTGCTCTCTGTGTACTCTGATCCAATCAAGATAAGTAATGGCAATTATTTTGTAAAATCTTTTGAAGTTGGAAAGGGTTTCATAGTTCAACCCTCATTGTCAGTGTGAAAGGTAGAGGGCTCAACACAAGCAATGTGTGCTACTCAAGGCTGGAAGGTTATGTGTATGCCGAAGGCAGGATATTTGTATCATGGTTCCCTGCCAATCATGTAGCAGCCACGGTAGAACAGGACCTCAATCAAAGGTGGGTTGAGCCCAATGGGTCTCAGTCTATGCTATGAAGTTCTACAGAGACCTTGTCATACTAGAACAAGGTGACAGCACATTATAAATGGCAGTGTGCACTGACTACCCTGTTCCCTCTTATCTCTGTCACTGATATCTGACTATTGATGCTCCTTTACTAGTTTGGACATTTGAGATCCAGTTTGATGGAGGCCTAAGGAAGCCATCATCTCCTCGGGAAGAAGGCAAGAACATCATTGGCAGTGTCATCATGTTATCAGGATCCTGATGCAATTTTGCAAGGTGGAGCCTTTTGCCCCCTTTGCCCATTGGTCATTGGCATTCACCGTTCTAAACAGCATTTCAAAATAAGGGCTGAGAAACATGTTTAATTACTTTGGTGCAGTGACAAGAATTATTAATCCTCTTTGAAACGTAACCTTATACACTGCTCAGTCTTGGTGGTGCCTACTTGGGAAGTAACTTCTGCTGATCTGCTCTGGCTGGGCGCTCTGTTAGTTTGTGTGCTCTGGCTGGGTTCTCTGTTAGTTTGTGTGCTCTGGCTGGGCTCTCTGTTAGTTTGTGTGCTCTGGCTGGGCACTCTGTTAGTTTGTGTGCTCTGGCTGGGCTCTCTGTTAGTTTGTGTGCTCTGGCTGGGCTCTCTGTTAGTTTGTGTGCTCTGGCTGGGTGCTCTATTAGTTTATGTGCTCTGGCTGGGCTCTGTTAGTTTGTGTGCTCTGGCTGGGCTCTGTTAGTTTGTGTGCTCTGGCTGGTCTCTCTGTTAGTTTGTGTGCTCTGGCTGGGCTCTCTGTTAGTTTATGTGCTCTGGCTGAGCTCTGTTAGTTTATGTGCTCTGGCTGGGCTCTCTGTTAGTTTATGTGCTCTGGCTGGGCTCTCTGTTAGTTTATGCGCTCTGGCTGGGCGCTTTGTTAGTTTGTGTGCTCTGGCTGGTCTCTGTTAGTTTATGTGCTCTGGCTGGGCACTCTGTTAGTTTGTGTGCTCTGGCTGGGCTCTCTGTTAGTTTGTGTGCTCTGGCTGGGCGCTCTGTTAGTTTGTGTGCTCTGGCTGGGCTCTCTGTTAGTTTGTGTGCTCTGGCTGGGTGCACTATTAGTTTATGTGCTCTGGCTGGGCTCTGTTAGTTTGTGTGCTCTGGCTGGGCTCTCTGTTAGTTTATGTGCTCTGGCTGGGATCTCTGTTAGTTTATGTGCTCTGGCTGGGCTCTCTGTTAGTTTATGTGCTCTGGCTGGGCTCTCTGTTAGTTTATGTGCTCTGGCTGGGCTCTCTGTTAGTTTGTGTTCTCTGGCTGGGCGCTCTGTTAGTTTGTGTGCTCTGGCTGGGCGCTCTGTTAGTTTGTGTGCTCTGGCTGGGCTCTCTGTTAGTTTTTGTGCTCTGGCTGGTCTCCCTGTTGGTTTATGTGCTCTGGCAGGGCGCTCTGTTAGTTTGTGTGCTCTGGCTGGGCTCTCTGTTAGTTTATGTGCTCTGGCTGGTCTCTCTGTTAGTTTATGTGCTCTGACTGGGCTCTCTGTTAGTTTGTGTGCTCTGGCTGGGCTCCCTGTTAGTTTGTGTGCTCTGGCTGGGCTCTGTTAGTTTGTGTGCTCTGGCTGGGCGCTCTGTTAGTTTGTGTGCTCTGGCTGGGCTCTGTTAGTTTGTGTGCTCTGGCTGGGCGCTCTGTTAGTTTGTGTGCTCTGGCTGGGCTCTGTTAGTTTGTGTGCTCTGGCTGGGCGCTCTGTTAGTTTGTGTGTTCTGGCTGGGCTCCCTGTTAGTTTGTGTGCTCTGGCTGGGCGCTCTGTTAGTTTATGTGCTCTGGCTGGGCTCTGTTAGTTTGTGTGCTCTGGCTGGGCGCTCTGTTAGTTTGTGTGTTCTGGCTGGGCTCTCTGTTAGTTTGTGTGCTCTGGCTGGGCTCTCTGTTAGTTTGTGTGCTCTGGCTGGGCTCCCTGTTAGTTTGTGTGCTCTGGCTGGGCTCTGTTAGTTTGTGTGCTCTGGCTGGGCTCTGTTAGTTTGTGTGCTCTGGCTGGGCTCCCTGTTAGTTTGTGTGCTCTGGCTGGGCTCTCTGTTAGTTTGTGTGCTCTGGCTGGGTGCTCTGTTAGTTTGTGTGCTCTGGCTGGGCTCCCTGTTAGTTTGTGTGCTCTGGCTGGGCTCTGTTAGTTTGTGTGCTCTGGCTGGGCGCTCTGTTAGTTTGTGTGTTCTGGCTGGGCTCTCTGTTAGTTTATGTGCTCTGGCTGGGCTCTCTGTTAGTTTGTGTGCTCTGGCTGGGCTCTCTGTTAGTTTATGTGCTCTGGCTGGGCTCTCTGTTAGTTTGTGTGCTCTGGCTGGGCGCTCTATTAGTTTATGTGCTCTGGCTGGGCTCTGTTAGTTTGTGTGCTCTGGCTGGGCTCTCTGTTAGTTTGTGTGCTCTGGCTGGGCTCTGTTAGTTTGTGTGCTCTGGCTGGGCGCTCTGTTAGTTTGTGTGCTCTGGCTGGGCGCTCTGTTAGTTTGTGTGCTCTGGCTGGGTGCTCTGTTAGTTTGTGTGCTCTGGCTGGGCTCTCTGTTAATTTGTGTGCTCTGGCTGGGTGCTCTATTAGTTTATGTGCTCTGGCTGGGCTCTGTTAGTTTGTGTGCTCTGGCTGGGCTCTCTGTTAGTTTATGTGCTCTGGCTGGGCTCTGTTAGTTTGTGTGCTCTGGCTGGGCTCTCTGTTAGTTTAAGTGCTCTGGCTGGGCTCTCTGTTAGTTTGTGTGCTCTGGCTGGGCTTTCTGTTAGTTTGTGTGCTCTGGCTGGGCTCTGTTAGTTTAAGTGCTCTGGCTGGGCTCTCTGTTAGTTTATGTGCTCTGGCTGGGCTCTGTTAGTTTGTGTGCTCTGGCTGGGCTCTCTGTTAGTTTATGTGCTCTGGCTGGGCGCTCTGTTAGTTTAAGTGCTCTGGCTGGGCTCTCTATTAGTTTGTGTGCTCTGGCTGGGCGCTCTGTTAGTTTGTGTGCTCTGGCTGGGTGCTCTGTTAGTTTGTGTGCTCTGGCTGGGCTCTCTGTTAGTTTATGTGCTCTGGCTGGTCTCTCTATTAGTTTGTGTGCTCTGGCTGGGCTCTCTGTTAGTTTATGTGCTCTGGCAGGGCTCTCTGTTAGTTTGTGTGCTCTGGCTGGGTGCTCTGTTAGTTTGTGTGCTCTGGCTGGGTGCTCTGTTAGTTTATGTGCTCTGGCAGGGCTCTCTGTTAGTTTGTGTGCTCTGGCTGGGTGCTCTGTTAGTTTGTGTGCTCTGGCTGGGTGCTCTGTTAGTTTGTGTGCTCTGGCTGGGCTCTCTGTTAGTTTATGTGCTCTGGCTGGTCTCTCTATTAGTTTGTGTGCTCTGGCAGGGCTCTCTGTTAGTTTATGTGCTCTGGCTGGGCTCTCTGTTAGTTTGTGTGCTCTGGCTGGGTGCTCTGTTAGTTTGTGTGCTCTGGCTGGGCTCTCTGTTAGTTTATGTGCTCTGGCAGGGCTCTCTGTTAGTTTGTGTGCTCTGGCTGGGCTCTCTGTTAGTTTGTGTGCTCTGGCTGGGCTCTCTGTTAGTTTGTGTGCTCTGGCTGGGCGCTCTGTTAGTTTGTGTGCTCTGGCTGGGCTCTCTGTTAGTTTGTGTGCTCTGGCTGGGCTCTCTGTTAGTTTATGTGCTCTGGCTGGGTGCTCTGTTAGTTTGTGTGCTCTGGCTGGGCTCTCTGTTAGTTTGTGTGCTCTGGCTGGGCGTTCTGTTAGTTTGTGTGCTCTGGCTGGGCGCTCTGTTAGTTTATGTGCTCTGGCTGGGCACTCTGTTAGTTTTTGTGCTCTGGCTGGGCGCTCTGTTAGTTTATGTGCTCTGGCTTGGCTCTCTGTTAGTTAATGTGCTCTGGCTGGGCTCTCTGTTAGTTTGTGTGCTCTGGCTGGGCTCTCTGTTAGTTTATGTGCTCTGGCTGGGCTCTCTGTTAGTTTGTGTGCTCTGGCTGGTCTCTGTTAGTTTGTGTGCTCTGGCTGGGTTCTCTGTTAGTTTATGTGCTCTGGTTGGGCTCTCTGTTAGTTTATGTGCTCTGGCTGGTCTCTGTTAGTTTATGTGCTCTGGCTGGGCTCTCTGTTAGTTTATGTGCTCTGGCTGGGCTCTCTGTTAGTTTGTGTGCTCTGGCTGGGTTCTCTGTTAGTTTGTGTGCTCCGGCTGGGTTCTCTGTTAGTTTGTGTGCTCTGGCTGGGTGCTCTGTTAGTTTATGTGCTCTGGCTGGTCTCTCTGTTAGTTAATGTGCTCTGGCTGGGCTCTCTGTTAGTTTGTGTGCTCTGGCTGGTCTCTCTGTTAGTTTGTGTGCTCTGGCTGGGTTCTCTGTTAGTTAATGTGCTCTGGCTGGGCTCTCTGTTAGTTTGTGTGCTCTGGCTGGGCTCTCTGTTAGTTTATGTGCTCTGGCTGGGCTCTCTGTTAGTTTATGTGCTCTGGCTGGGCTCTCTGTTAGTTTGTGTGCTCTGGCTGGGCGCTCTGTTAGTTTGTGTGTTCTGGCTGGGCTCTCTGTTAGTTTGTGTGCTCTGGCTGGGCGCTCTATTAGTTTATGTGCTCTGGCTGGGCTCTGTTAGTTTGTGTGCTCTGGCTGGGCTCTCTGTTAGTTTGTGTGCTCTGGCTGGGCTCTGTTAGTTTGTGTGCTCTGGCTGGGCGCTCTGTTAGTTTGTGTGCTCTGGCTGGGCGCTCTGTTAGTTTGTGTGCTCTGGCTGGGTGCTCTGTTAGTTTGTGTGCTCTGGCTGGGCTCTCTGTTAGTTTGTGTGCTCTGGCTGGGCGCTCTGTTAGTTTGTGTGCTCTGGCTGGGCGCTCTGTTAGTTTGTGTGCTCTGGCTGGGCGCTCTGTTAGTTTGTGTGCTCTGGCTGGGTGCTCTGTTAGTTTGTGTGCTCTGGCTGGGCTCTCTGTTAGTTTGTGTGCTCTGGCTGGGTGCTCTATTAGTTTATGTGCTCTGGCTGGGCTCTGTTAGTTTGTGTGCTCTGGCTGGGCTCTGTTAGTTTGTGTGCTCTGGCTGGGCTCTGTTAGTTTGTGTGCTCTGGCTGGGCTCTCTGTTAGTTTATGTGCTCTGGCTGGGCTCTGTTAGTTTGTGTGCTCTGGCTGGGCTCTGTTAGTTTAAGTGCTCTGGCTGGGCTCTCTGTTAGTTTAAGTGCTCTGGCTGGGCTCTCTGTTAGTTTGTGTGCTCTGGCTGGGCTCTCTGTTAGTTTAAGTGCTCTGGCTGGGCTCTCTGTTAGTTTATGTGCTCTGGCTGGGCGCTCTGTTAGTTTAAGTGCTCTGGCTGGGCTCTCTATTAGTTTGTGTGCTCTGGCTGGGCGCTCTGTTAGTTTATGTGCTCTGGCTGGGCTCTGTTAGTTTAAGTGCTCTGGCTGGGCTCTCTGTTAGTTTAAGTGCTCTGGCTGGGCTCTCTGTTAGTTTGTGTGCTCTGGCTGGTCTCTCTGTTAGTTTAAGTGGTCTGGCTGGGCTCTCTGTTAGTTTATGTGCTCTGGCTGGGCTCTCTGTTAGTTTGTGTGCTCTGGCTTGGCTCTCTGTTAGTTTGTGTGCTCTGGCTGGGCTCTGTTAGTTTAAGTGCTCTGGCTGGGCTCTCTATTAGTTTGTGTGCTCTGGCTGGGCTCTCTGTTAGTTTAAGTGCTCTGGCTGGGCGCTCTGTTAGTTTGTGTGCTCTGGCTGGGCGCTCTGTTAGTTTATGTGCTCTGGCTGGGCTCTCTGTTAGTTTGTGTGCTCTGGCTGGGCTCTCTGTTAGTTTATGTGCTCTGGCAGGGCTCTCTGTTAGTTTGTGTGCTCTGGCTGGGTGCTCTGTTAGTTTGTGTGCTCTGGCTGGGTGCTCTGTTAGTTTGTGTGCTCTGGCTGGGCTCTCTGTTAGTTTATGTGCTCTGGCTGGTCTCTCTATTAGTTTGTGTGCTCTGGCAGGGCTCTCTGTTAGTTTATGTGCTCTGGCTGGGCTCTCTGTTAGTTTGTGTGCTCTGGCTGGGTGCTCTGTTCGTTTGTGTGCTCTGGCTGGGCTCTCTGTTAGTTTATGTGCTCTGGCAGGGCTCTCTGTTAGTTTGTGTGCTCTGGCTGGTCTCTCTGTTAGTTTGTGTGCTCTGGCTGGGTTCTCTGTTAGTTTGTGTGCTCTGGCTGGGCTCTCTGTTAGTTTGTGTGCTCTGGCTGGGTGCACTATTAGTTCATGTGCTCTGGCTGGGCGCTCTGTTAGTTTGTGTGCTCTGGCTGGGCTCTCTGTTAGTTTATGTGCTCTGGCTGGGCTCTCTGTTAGTTTGTGTTCTCTGGCTGGGCGCTCTGTTAGTTTGTGTGCTCTGGCTGGGCTCTGTTAGTTTATGTGCTCTGGCTGGTCTCTCTGTTAGTTTGTGTGCTCTGGCTGGGCTCCCTGTTAGTTTGTGTGCTCTGGCTGGGCTCTGTTAGTTTGTGTGCTCTGGCTGGGCGCTCTGTTAGTTTATGTGCTCTGGCTGGGCTCTGTTAGTTTGTGTGCTCTGGCTGGGCGCTCTGTTAGTTTGTGTGCTCTGGCTGGGCGCTCTGTTAGTTTGTGTGCTCTGGCTGGGCGCTCTGTTAGTTTGTGTGCTCTGGCTGGGCTCTCTGTTAGTTTATGTGCTCTGGCTGGGCTCTGTTAGTTTGTGTGCTCTGGCTGGGCGCTCTGTTAGTTTGTGTGTTCTGGCTGGGCTCTCTGTTAGTTTGTGTGCTCTGGCTGTGCTCTCTGTTAGTTTGTGTGCTCTGGCTGGGCTCTGTTAGTTTGTGTGCTCTGGCTGGGCTCTCTGTTAGTTTGTGTGCTCTGGCTGGGCTCTCTGTTAGTTTGTGTGTTCTGGCTGGGTGCTCTGTTAGTTTAAGTGCTCTGGCTGGGCGCTCTGTTAGTTTGTGTGCTCTGGCTGGGCTCTGTTAGTTTGTGTGCTCTGGCTGGGCTCTCTGTTAGTTTGTGTGCTCTGGCTGGGTGCTCTGTTAGTTTATGTGCTCTGGCTGGGCTCTGTTAGTTTGTGTGCTCTGGCTGGGCTCTCTGTTAGTTTGTGTGTTCTGGCTGGGCTCTCTGTTAGTTTGTGTGCTCTGGCTGGGCTCTCTGTTAGTTTGTGTGCTCTGGCTGGGCTCTCTGTTAGTTTGTGTGCTCTGGCTGGGCTCTCTGTTAGTTTGTGTGCTCTGGCTGGGCTCTGTTAGTTTGTGTGCTCTGGCTGGGCGCTCTGTTAGTTTGTGTGCTCTGGCTGGGCGCTCTGTTAGTTTGTGTGCTCTGGCTGGGTGCTCTGTTAGTTTGTGTGCTCTGGCTGGGCTCTCTGTTAATTTGTGTGCTCTGGCTGGGTGCTCTATTAGTTTATGTGCTCTGGCTGGGCTCTGTTAGTTTGTGTGCTCTGGCTGGGCTCTCTGTTAGTTTAAGTGCTCTGGCTGGGCTCTCTGTTAGTTTATGTGCTCTGGCTGGGCGCTCTGTTAGTTTAAGTGCTCTGGCTGGGCTCTCTGTTAGTTTATGTGCTCTGGCTGGGCGCTCTGTTAGTTTGTGTGCTCTGGCTGGGTTCTCTGGTAGTTTGTGTGCTCTGGCAGGGCTCTCTGTTAGTTTGTGTGCTCTGGCTGGGCTCTCTGTTAGTTTGTGTGCTCTGGCTGGGCTCTCTGTTAGTTTGTGTGCTCTGGCTGGGCGCTCTGTTAGTTTGTGTGCTCTGGCTGGGCTCTCTGTTAGTTTGTGTGCTCTGGCTGGGCTCTCTGTTAGTTTGTGTGCTCTGGCTGGGTGCTCTGTTAGTTTATGTGCTCTGGCTGGGCTCTGTTAGTTTGTGTGCTCTGGCTGGGCTCTGTTAGTTTGTGTGCTCTGGCTGGGCTCTCTGTTAGTTTGTGTGTTCTGGCTGGGCTCTCTGTTAGTTTGTGTGCTCTGGCTGGGCTCTCTGTTAGTTTGTGTGCTCTGGCTGGGCTCTCTGTTAGTTTGTGTGCTCTGGCTGGGCTCTCTGTTAGTTTGTGTGCTCTGGCTGGGCTCTGTTAGTTTGTGTGCTCTGGCTGGGCGCTCTGTTAGTTTGTGTGCTCTGGCTGGGCGCTCTGTTAGTTTGTGTGCTCTGGCTGGGTGCTCTGTTAGTTTGTGTGCTCTGGCTGGGCTCTCTGTTAATTTGTGTGCTCTGGCTGGGTGCTCTATTAGTTTATGTGCTCTGGCTGGGCTCTGTTAGTTTGTGTGCTCTGGCTGGGCTCTCTGTTAGTTTAAGTGCTCTGGCTGGGCTCTCTGTTAGTTTATGTGCTCTGGCTGGGCGCTCTGTTAGTTTAAGTGCTCTGGCTGGGCTCTCTGTTAGTTTATGTGCTCTGGCTGGGCGCTCTGTTAGTTTGTGTGCTCTGGCTGGGTTCTCTGGTAGTTTGTGTGCTCTGGCAGGGCTCTCTGTTAGTTTGTGTGCTCTGGCTGGGCTCTCTGTTAGTTTGTGTGCTCTGGCTGGGCTCTCTGTTAGTTTGTGTGCTCTGGCTGGGCGCTCTGTTAGTTTGTGTGCTCTGGCTGGGCTCTCTGTTAGTTTGTGTGCTCTGGCTGGGCTCTCTGTTAGTTTATGTGCTCTGGCTGGGCTCTCTGTTAGTTTGTGTGCTCTGGCTGGGCGTTCTGTTAGTTTGTGTGCTCTGGCTGGGCACTCTGTTAGTTTTTGTGCTCTGGCTGGGCGCTCTGTTAGTTTATGTGCTCTGGCTTGGCTCTCTGTTAGTTAATGTGCTCTGGCTGGGCTCTCTGTTAGTTTGTGTGCTCTGGCTGGGCTCTCTGTTAGTTTATGTGCTCTGGCTGGGCTCTCTGTTAGTTTGTGTGCTCTGGCTGGTCTCTGTTAGTTTGTGTGCTCTGGCTGGGTTCTCTGTTAGTTTATGTACTCTGGTTGGGCTCTCTGTTAGTTTATGTGCTCTGGCTGGGCTCTTTATTAGTTTATGTGCTCTGGCTGGGCGCTCTGTTAGTTTTTGTGCTCTGGCTGGATTATCTGTTAGTTTATGTGCTCTGGCTGGGCTCCCTGTTAGTTTGTGTGCTCTGGCTGGGTTCTCTGTTAGTTTGTGTGCTCCGGCTGGGTTCTCTGTTAGTTTGTGTGCTCTGGCTGGGCTCTCTGTTAGTTTAAGTGCTCTGGCTGGGCGCTCTGTTAGTTTGTGTGCTCTGGCTGGGCGCTCTGTTAGTTTATGTGCTCTGGCTGGGCTCTCTGTTAGTTTGTGTGCTCTGGCTGGGCTCTCTGTTAGTTTATGTGCTCTGGCAGGGCTCTCTGTTAGTTTGTGTGCTCTGGCTGGGTGCTCTGTTAGTTTGTGTGCTCTGGCTGGGTGCTCTGTTAGTTTGTGTGCTCTGGCTGGGCTCTCTGTTAGTTTATGTGCTCTGGCTGGTCTCTCTATTAGTTTGTGTGCTCTGGCAGGGCTCTCTGTTAGTTTATGTGCTCTGGCTGGGCTCTCTGTTAGTTTGTGTGCTCTGGCTGGGTGCTCTGTTCGTTTGTGTGCTCTGGCTGGGCTCTCTGTTAGTTTATGTGCTCTGGCAGGGCTCTCTGTTAGTTTGTGTGCTCTGGCTGGTCTCTCTGTTAGTTTGTGTGCTCTGGCTGGGTTCTCTGTTAGTTTGTGTGCTCTGGCTGGGCTCTCTGTTAGTTTGTGTGCTCTGGCTGGGTGCACTATTAGTTCATGTGCTCTGGCTGGGCGCTCTGTTAGTTTGTGTGCTCTGGCTGGGCTCTCTGTTAGTTTATGTGCTCTGGCTGGGCTCTCTGTTAGTTTGTGTTCTCTGGCTGGGCGCTCTGTTAGTTTGTGTGCTCTGGCTGGGCTCTGTTAGTTTATGTGCTCTGGCTGGTCTCTCTGTTAGTTTGTGTGCTCTGGCTGGGCTCCCTGTTAGTTTGTGTGCTCTGGCTGGGCTCTGTTAGTTTGTGTGCTCTGGCTGGGCGCTCTGTTAGTTTATGTGCTCTGGCTGGGCTCTGTTAGTTTGTGTGCTCTGGCTGGGCGCTCTGTTAGTTTGTGTGCTCTGGCTGGGCGCTCTGTTAGTTTGTGTGCTCTGGCTGGGCGCTCTGTTAGTTTGTGTGCTCTGGCTGGGCTCTCTGTTAGTTTATGTGCTCTGGCTGGGCTCTGTTAGTTTGTGTGCTCTGGCTGGGCGCTCTGTTAGTTTGTGTGTTCTGGCTGGGCTCTCTGTTAGTTTGTGTGCTCTGGCTGTGCTCTCTGTTAGTTTGTGTGCTCTGGCTGGGCTCTGTTAGTTTGTGTGCTCTGGCTGGGCTCTCTGTTAGTTTGTGTGCTCTGGCTGGGCTCTCTGTTAGTTTGTGTGTTCTGGCTGGGTGCTCTGTTAGTTTAAGTGCTCTGGCTGGGCGCTCTGTTAGTTTGTGTGCTCTGGCTGGGCTCTGTTAGTTTGTGTGCTCTGGCTGGGCTCTCTGTTAGTTTGTGTGCTCTGGCTGGGTGCTCTGTTAGTTTATGTGCTCTGGCTGGGCTCTGTTAGTTTGTGTGCTCTGGCTGGGCTCTCTGTTAGTTTGTGTGTTCTGGCTGGGCTCTCTGTTAGTTTGTGTGCTCTGGCTGGGCTCTCTGTTAGTTTGTGTGCTCTGGCTGGGCTCTCTGTTAGTTTGTGTGCTCTGGCTGGGCTCTCTGTTAGTTTGTGTGCTCTGGCTGGGCTCTGTTAGTTTGTGTGCTCTGGCTGGGCGCTCTGTTAGTTTGTGTGCTCTGGCTGGGCGCTCTGTTAGTTTGTGTGCTCTGGCTGGGTGCTCTGTTAGTTTGTGTGCTCTGGCTGGGCTCTCTGTTAATTTGTGTGCTCTGGCTGGGTGCTCTATTAGTTTATGTGCTCTGGCTGGGCTCTGTTAGTTTGTGTGCTCTGGCTGGGCTCTCTGTTAGTTTAAGTGCTCTGGCTGGGCTCTCTGTTAGTTTATGTGCTCTGGCTGGGCGCTCTGTTAGTTTAAGTGCTCTGGCTGGGCTCTCTGTTAGTTTATGTGCTCTGGCTGGGCGCTCTGTTAGTTTGTGTGCTCTGGCTGGGTTCTCTGGTAGTTTGTGTGCTCTGGCAGGGCTCTCTGTTAGTTTGTGTGCTCTGGCTGGGCTCTCTGTTAGTTTGTGTGCTCTGGCTGGGCTCTCTGTTAGTTTGTGTGCTCTGGCTGGGCGCTCTGTTAGTTTGTGTGCTCTGGCTGGGCTCTCTGTTAGTTTGTGTGCTCTGGCTGGGCTCTCTGTTAGTTTGTGTGCTCTGGCTGGGTGCTCTGTTAGTTTATGTGCTCTGGCTGGGCTCTGTTAGTTTGTGTGCTCTGGCTGGGCTCTGTTAGTTTGTGTGCTCTGGCTGGGCTCTCTGTTAGTTTGTGTGTTCTGGCTGGGCTCTCTGTTAGTTTGTGTGCTCTGGCTGGGCTCTCTGTTAGTTTGTGTGCTCTGGCTGGGCTCTCTGTTAGTTTGTGTGCTCTGGCTGGGCTCTCTGTTAGTTTGTGTGCTCTGGCTGGGCTCTGTTAGTTTGTGTGCTCTGGCTGGGCGCTCTGTTAGTTTGTGTGCTCTGGCTGGGCGCTCTGTTAGTTTGTGTGCTCTGGCTGGGTGCTCTGTTAGTTTGTGTGCTCTGGCTGGGCTCTCTGTTAATTTGTGTGCTCTGGCTGGGTGCTCTATTAGTTTATGTGCTCTGGCTGGGCTCTGTTAGTTTGTGTGCTCTGGCTGGGCTCTCTGTTAGTTTAAGTGCTCTGGCTGGGCTCTCTGTTAGTTTATGTGCTCTGGCTGGGCGCTCTGTTAGTTTAAGTGCTCTGGCTGGGCTCTCTGTTAGTTTATGTGCTCTGGCTGGGCGCTCTGTTAGTTTGTGTGCTCTGGCTGGGTTCTCTGGTAGTTTGTGTGCTCTGGCAGGGCTCTCTGTTAGTTTGTGTGCTCTGGCTGGGCTCTCTGTTAGTTTGTGTGCTCTGGCTGGGCTCTCTGTTAGTTTGTGTGCTCTGGCTGGGCGCTCTGTTAGTTTGTGTGCTCTGGCTGGGCTCTCTGTTAGTTTGTGTGCTCTGGCTGGGCTCTCTGTTAGTTTATGTGCTCTGGCTGGGCTCTCTGTTAGTTTGTGTGCTCTGGCTGGGCGCTCTGTTAGTTTGTGTGCTCTGGCTGGGCACTCTGTTAGTTTTTGTGCTCTGGCTGGGCGCTCTGTTAGTTTATGTGCTCTGGCTTGGCTCTCTGTTAGTTAATGTGCTCTGGCTGGGCTCTCTGTTAGTTTGTGTGCTCTGGCTGGGCTCTCTGTTAGTTTATGTGCTCTGGCTGGGCTCTCTGTTAGTTTGTGTGCTCTGGCTGGTCTCTGTTAGTTTGTGTGCTCTGGCTGGGTTCTCTGTTAGTTTATGTACTCTGGTTGGGCTCTCTGTTAGTTTATGTGCTCTGGCTGGGCTCTTTATTAGTTTATGTGCTCTGGCTGGGCGCTCTGTTAGTTTTTGTGCTCTGGCTGGATTATCTGTTAGTTTATGTGCTCTGGCTGGGCTCCCTGTTAGTTTGTGTGCTCTGGCTGGGTTCTCTGTTAGTTTGTGTGCTCCGGCTGGGTTCTCTGTTAGTTTGTGTGCTCTGGCTGGGCTCTCTGTTAGTTTGTGTGCTCTGGCTGGGCTCTCTGTTAGTTTGTGTGCTCTGGCTGGGCGCTCTGTTAGTTTATGTGCTCTGGCTGGTCTTTCTGTTAGTTAATGTGCTCTGGCTGGGCTCTCTGTTAGTTTGTGTGCTCTGGCTGGGCTCTCTGTTAGTTTGTGTGCTCTGGCTGGTCTCTCTGTTAGTTTGTGTGCTCTGGCTGGGCGCTCTGTTAGTTTGTGTGCTCTGGCTGGGCTCTCTGTTAGTTTGTGTGCTCTGGCTGGGCGCTCTGTTAGTTTGTGTGTTCTGGCTGGGCTCTCTGTTAGTTTGTGTGCTCTGGCTGGGCGCTCTATTAGTTTATGTGCTCTGGCTGGGCTCTGTTAGTTTGTGTGCTCTGGCTGGGCTCTCTGTTAGTTTGTGTGCTCTGGCTGGGCTCTGTTAGTTTGTGTGCTCTGGCTGGGCGCTCTGTTAGTTTGTGTGCTCTGGCTGGGCGCTCTGTTAGTTTGTGTGCTCTGGCTGGGTGCTCTGTTAGTTTGTGTGCTCTGGCTGGGCTCTCTGTTAATTTGTGTGCTCTGGCTGGGTGCTCTATTACTTTATGTGCTCTGGCTGGGCTCTGTTAGTTTGTGTGCTCTGGCTGGGCTCTCTGTTAGTTTATGTGCTCTGGCTGGGCTCTCTGTTAGTTTGTGTGCTCTGGCTGGGCTCTCTGTTAGTTTGTGTGCTCTGGCTGGGCTCTCTGTTAGTTTGTGTGCTCTGGCTGGGCTCTGTTAGTTTGTGTGCTCTGGCTGGGCTCTGTTAGTTTGTGTGCTCTGGCTGGGCTCTCTGTTAGTTTATGTGCTCTGGCTGGGCTCTGTTAGTTTGTGTGCTCTGGCTGGGCTCTCTGTTAGTTTAAGTGCTCTGGCTGGGCTCTCTGTTAGTTTATGTGCTCTGGCTGGGCTCTGTTAGTTTAAGTGCTCTGGCTGGGCTCTCTGTTAGTTTACGTGCTCTGGCTGGGCTCTCTGTTAGTTTAAGTGCTCTGGCTGGGCTCTGTTAGTTTATGTGCTCTGGCTGGGCGCTCTGTTAGTTTAAGTGCTCTGGCTGGGCTCTCTATTAGTTTGTGTGCTCTGGCTGGGCTCTCTGTTAGTTTGTGTGCTCTGGCTGGGCTCTGTTAGTTTAAGTGCTCTGGCTGGGCTCTCTGTTAGTTTGTGTGCTCTGGCTGGGCTCTGTTAGTTTGTGTGCTCTGGCTGGGCTCTCTGTTAGTTTATGTGCTCTGGCTGGTCTCTCTATTAGTTTGTGTGCTCTGGCAGGGCTCTCTGTTAGTTTATGTGCTCTGGCTGGGCTCTCTGTTAGTTTGTGTGCTCTGGCTGGGTGCTCTGTTAGTTTGTGTGCTCTGGCTGGGCTCTCTGTTAGTTTATGTGCTCTGGCAGGGCTCTCTGTTAGTTTGTGTGCTCTGGCTGGTCTCTCTGTTAGTTTGTGTGCTCTGGCTGGGTTCTCTGTTAGTTTGTGTGCTCTGGCTGGGCTCTCTGTTAGTTTGTGTGCTCTGGCTGGGCGCTCTGTTAGTTTGTGTGCTCTGGCTGGGCTCTCTGTTAGTTTGTGTGCTCTGGCTGGGCTCTCTGTTAGTTTATGTGCTCTGGCTGGGTGCTCTGTTAGTTTGTGTGCTCTGGCTGGGCTCTCTGTTAGTTTATGTGCTCTGGCTGGGCTCTCTGTTAGTTTGTGTGCTCTGGCTGGTCTCTGTTAGTTTATGTGCTCTGGCTGGGTTCTCTGTTAGTTTATGTGCTCTGGTTGGGCTCTCTGTTAGTTTATGTGCTCTGGCTTGGCTCTTTATTAGTTTATGTGCTCTGGCTGGGCTCTCTGTTAGTTTGTGTGCTCTGGCTGGGCGCTCTGTTAGTTTTTGTGCTCTGGCTGGATTATCTGTTAGTTTATGTGCTCTGGCTGGGCTCTCTGTTAGTTTGTGTGCTCTGGCTGGGTTCTCTGTTAGTTTGTGTGCTCCGGCTGGGTTCTCTGTTAGTTTGTGTGCTCTGGCTGGGCGCTCTGTTAGTTTGTGTGCTCTGGCTGGGCTCTGTTAGTTTATGTGCTCTGGCTGGTCTCTCTGTTAGTTAATGTGCTCTGGCTGGGCTCTCTGTTAGTTTGTGTGCTCTGGCTGGGCTCTCTGTTAGTTTGTGTGCTCTGGCTGGTCTCTCTGTTAGTTTGTGTGCTCTGGCTGGGTTCTCTGTTAGTTAATGTGCTCTGGCTGGGCTCTCTGTTAGTTTGTGTGCTCTGGCTGGGCTCTCTGTTAGTTTGTGTGCTCTGGCTGGGCGCTCTGTTAGTTTGTGTGCTCTGGCTGGGCTCTCTGTTAGTTTGTGTGCTCTGGCTGGGCTCTCTGTTAGTTTGTGTGCTCTGGCTGGGCTCTCTGTTAGTTGTTGTGCTCTAGCTGGGCTCCCTGTTAGTTTATGTGCTCTGGCTGTGCTCTCTGTTAGTTTGTGTGCTCTGGCTGGGCTTTCTGTTAGTTTGTGTGCTCTGGCTGGGCTTTCTGTTAGTTTGTGTGCTCTGGCTGGGCTCTCTGTTAGTTTATGTGCTGGGCTCTCTGGTAGTTTACCTACTCTGGGCTCTGCAGTGTGCTGATTGCTCCAGTGGACCTCGCTGACCGACTGTGAATGAGTCGTGGCCCTAGAGTGATTCCAGTTTTCCCGCCCAGCCTGTTTCCGTTGGGCTGTGCCTGTAGGATGCGGTCAGTTGAAGCTGATCCCTGTGATTCCATTATCAATAATATAATGAGAAAGAAAAGTGGCACATTTGACTTTAATGAACCTTACATCTGCCTAGTGCTCTGCTCCCTAACAATTGCTTACTAATGAAGTGAAGGAAAATTTTTTTCCATAAATTTGGAGTACCCAATTCATTTTTTCTAATTAAGGCGCAATTTAGCGTGGCCAATCCACCTAGCCTGCACATCTTTGGGTTGTGGGGGTGAAACCCACGCAGACACGGGGAGAATGTGCAATGTCCACACGGACAGTGACCCAGAGCCGGGTTTGAACCTGGGACCTCAGCGCCATGAGGCAGCAATGCTAACCACTGCACCACCGTGCTGCCTAAGTGAGGCAACATTTAAATCAGATACTTGATGAGCCCAGATATATTGGTCTGAATCATAACTCGCTGAAACAAACGGACCAGGATCAGAATTCAGAAAAACAGAATTAGGAAGCCTCAAACCCTCCCACTTCCCATTTGAAGAGGCCAATCGCGCAACAAATACGTTCACAGGAAGTGGAATGGTCACTTCATGATTATAATGAGGTGCCTGCCTTCAGTTTAACAGCCATCACTGTTCCATGGGTGGTACGGTAGCACAGTGGTTCCCACACAGTGGTTCCCACTGTTGCTTCACAGCTCCATGGTCCCTGGTTCGATTTCTGGCTTGGGTCACTGTCTGTGCGGAGTCTGCACTTTCTCCCCCTGTCTGCGTGGGTTTCCTCCGGATGCTCTGGTTTCCTCCCACAAGTCCCCAAAGACGTTAGGTGAATTGGACATTCTGAATTCTCCCTGTGTACCCGAACAGGCGCCTGAGTGTGGCCACTAGGGGATTTCCACAGTAACTTCATTGCAGTGTTCATGGAAGCCTGCTTCTGACAATAAATATTATTATTGCCATTGTTATTATCTCTTTCACTTCCCCAATACACCAATCTTCGGCCTGGTAGTAGGTAATCCCCATGGATGAAACAATTAAAGGAGCCCTTAAATAGTCCTTTCAGGACGTTTGGGATTCTCTTCTTGCCAGTTTCCTGGCCTTGTAAAAGCCTTCCTCCCCCTGAACTCCCCACCCCAGCTCATACAACATACAATATACTACACACCCACCACCCCGCACACTGCACTGCAACTCCAGCCCCCAGAACACACCTCCAGCCTTACCCATTGACACAGGATGTCAGGCGGCTACAGGTCACCGGGTTCCCCTTCTCGTTTCACTTATCGCATGGCAGTCAGGCAGCAACAATTAAACTTCTGGTGCACTCGCTCAAACTCAAACTTCAGATACAGAAAAGCTCTTGACTCTGCTGGACATCCTCCTTCCCCTACCCCATAACACTTTTAGAGTCTAGAAATCGATCTATTTCCTTCTCATTAAATTAACTGAAATTTCCTCAATGGATGTAATACAGAACTGCCCATTTTGAAATGTCACTTCACACTCAATCTCAGAATATGGGGCACAATTTTCCCTTTTTGGGCAGAGTGTTGGCTGAGGCGAATAATCTGCAGTGTGGTCCATGCATCACTCTGGCAGGCGGGGAAGCTCTAAAACGTTGGCAATACTGGGAATCACAAGTTTAAAAAGGGCGCATTGATCTCCAATAAAACACAAAGAACGCCCCTGGGGGGCGGGGGGGCTAAACTTACCTGTGTTTCCCCAACAGGTTCCCTCCGCCTGGTTTCCATTTTTAAAACCCTGTTGTAAGCCCAGGCAGTGTGAGGTCACGTTGGTGAAGGGGAGATCCCAATATGGAGGAAACGTACGGCAGGGAACCCCTTTAATCTGATGGTAATTGACCGGCAAGATTCTCGTTTTCTGACTCTGGGTGGATTTTGCGCCCACATCGCCGTTAGCCCTCATGGCGAACACAGGCGCAAAGTCCCGGCAATGGCCTAATTTAAACTAGATGTAAGTTAGCATCAAAGGAAAATCCACACCCACAACATAACATCTCCTCCAGATGCCAAGCTCTCAGAGGCTATTGGTAACCATGGACTGGTCAATGATTGTGCTTGGCAAAGTGGTTTGCCATTGCCTTCTGCAATACACCTGGCCAGGAAACTTTCCCACTCTTACTGTCTGCCATCTGGTGTATTGGGAGGATTTCCATGCTGATAATCAATCACTTTGGCCATATCACATATGCACTTTCCATGGCTATCCAGTTCTGAAGTGAGACTTGAACTCAAAGCTTTTGGTCCAGAAGTGTGGACACTATCCACTGTGCCACAAGACCCCCTCACACCTTGACTATAAACATTTTAATTTCAACTCCTTTACCCATCATTCATGCACATTAAGTGTAAGAAGTTGCAACTGAACTCACCCAGTGCTAACTGAACAGTAACTAAACATTACGGCCATAAGGACGCACCTGCCCTTTACACGTTGGCAGAGAATTACCTGAGGGTTCGCATAACCATTAATGGTATCTTTAATAAGTGCTTGGCATAATTTCCAGTTGCATGGTTTATCCATTGTTGTAGAGGTCAATGGAGAGAACTCCAGCATGAAATCCCCAATCCCTATGTTATACATACAGGGCCAATCCTGTGGTTGTGGGATTGCACAGTTCAGAGAACAGCCCCTCTCTGATCGACCACACTTTGTGTCCACAAACACTTTGTGTATTCACCCTTTAGGTCCACGATTGTTGAGAGGATTTGACAGCCTAGATAAGAATGACTTCAACTGGCAGGATGGCCAGGAACCACAGGTTTCAGGTCATTGATAAAAGACTCGGGTGAGGTTTTGTTTTAAGCATATATTGAGTTGCTGTGATCTGGAATGCACTGTCTGAAAGGTTTAGGGAATCAGGGCCGGGATTCTCCCCGATCCGGCGGGGCGGGGGGTCCCAGCGTACCGGAATGGCGAGAACCACTCCGGCGTCGGGCCTCCCCAAAAGTGGGGAATTCTCCGCACCTTTAGGGGCTAGGCCCGTGCCGGAGTGGTTTGCACCCCGCCGACCGACGCAAATGGCCTTTGGCGCCCCGCCGACCGGCACCACGGCTGGCCGAAAGGCCTTCGCCGGTCGGCGTGAGTCCACGCATGTGCCGGAGCGTCACCCCGGTGCATGCGCAGTGGAGGGAGTCTCTTCCGCCTCTGCCATGGTGGAGGCCGTGGCGGCGGCGGAAGAAAAAGAGTGCCCCCACGGCACAGACCAGGCCACCGTGGGGGCACCCCCCGGGGTCAGATTGCCCCGCGCCCTTCCAGGACCCCGGGGCCCGCTCGTGTCGCCTGCTCCCGCTGGCACCAGAGGTGGTTTAAACCACGTCGGCAGGAGAGGCCTGACAGCGGCAGGACTTCGGCCCATTGCGGGCCGGAGAATCGCCGTGGGGGGCCCGCCAACGACCAGCGCGGCGTGATTCCCGCCCCCGCTGATTCCCGGGTGGCGGAGAATTCCAGCCACGGCGGGGGCGGGATTTACGCTGGCCCCGAGCGATTCTCTGACCCTGCGGGGGGTCGGAGAATTCCGCCCCAGCTTTATGGATAATATGGTATTGGATATGTTCTCAATGAGGGAAGATTTACAGAGCTGTGAGGAAAGAGGGGTGGGGGGAGGGTTGCAGGACTAAGCTGATATCTTTTTGAAAAGAGCCATCAGAGGCGTGATGGGCTGAATGGCCTCCTTTTTAACGGAATGATGGTACGGAAATATACAGACCCTGACCAAGTGCATACGGTACAACGTGCTTTACAATTCTTCCGTAACATAAATTCGAAGACACAAAATACAGGCTGCAGCTCTGACTGAGGAGAATGTTTTTTTTTTAAACACTCAGAGAATTGTGGTTAAAAAGCCCAAAAAAATGATTTATTGTCTTCCTACGCATATTAATCTGATTGCCCCATTGAGAGGGCCCCTAATATGAGCTCTTGGAGGGCACATACGCTTGAAACACGGGATGCGACCCATTTTGTGGGTGAATGTTAAAGATTGGAGCTTAGTAATATTATAGTCACGTGCGTAACTCACTTCCAAGCAAAGTTCAGCCATATTGTAAGCCCCGTAATTTAACTTGGCATACCCAATTATAGTGAAGAAAGTACAAATTGGAGAAAGCTGAGCAATGAAATGTGTCATATTGTTTGAAAGTGAAAACTACCAAAACAATTGATCTGATGTCAAATTGTTCAACTAATTACATCAGTTTTTAACTGGCATCTTATTTATTGATTCAGCTGAGAATATACAGCCAGAAACAATAATGATCACAAAATAAACACGAAAAGAAATCACGGTTCTGTAATAAAATACATTGGATTTACTTAAAGTTAGTTAATGTTAGATATTCCCACAGGAAGGTGCCCTGAGTTAAAACCTGCCATGTGTAGAGAACTTGTGCCAGGATTTGGGTGAGGTTTCACTTCAGGCTGAGGCTAGAATAATCAGTTCTAATCGACAACTACTGGACGTGTAATTGTTTGAGGGGAATTGTGTGTGCATGTGTTTGTGTGCAGGTGTTTCAGTGAATGTGGGTGTGTACAGGTATTTCTGTGTGTATGTGTGTGTACAGGTGCTTCTGTGTGTGTGTACAGGTATTTCTGTGTGCATGTGTGTGTACAGGTATTTCTATGTGTATGTGTATGTACAGGTTTTTCTGTGTGTATGTGTGTGTACAGGTATTTCTGTGTGTATGTGTGTACAGGTATTTCTGTGTGCATGTGTGTGTACAGGTGTTTCTGTGCATATGCGGGTGTGTACAGGTGTTTCTGTGCATATGTGGGTGTGTACAGGTGTTTCTGTGCATATGTGGGTGTGTACAGGTGTTTCTGTGTGTATGTGGGTGTGTGTAAGTACGTGTGTGTTTATGTGTGTACATGTGTTTTGTGTGGGGATGTGTGCACACTAGTGCTTGTGTGTGCGTTTGTGCTATGTGTGAGTGTGTGTGTTTGAGCTGTGTGTGTGTACAGGTGTTTCTGTGTGTATGTGTGTACACGTGTTTTGTGTATGAGGTTGTGTGCATGCTAGTGTTTGTGTGTGTCTGTGTTGTGTGTGTGTACAGGTGTTTCTGTGCGTGATGATATATGTGTGTTGGTGTTCGTATGCGTGTTATTGTGATTGTATGTGTGTGAGTGTGCACATGCGTGTTGGTGTTTCAGTGTGTCTTTGTGCTTACGCATGTGTAAGTGTTTCTGTGGCTGCTTCTATGTGTCTGCAGCTGTTGTGTGTGCCTGTGAATTTAGATCCTTCTATGCATGTGTGTCAGTATGTGCGGCTGCATGCCTGTGTGTATTTCTGTGGGTGTTTTTGTGTGTGTCTGTGTGCTTAGCTGCTTGTGTGTGTATGTGGGTTTTTCTGTGTTTTTGTGTGTATACTTGTGTGTGTGCGTGTGCAGGTGTTTGTGTGCCTCTTGTTCATGTGCTGATTCTGTGTGTGCATGTGTGAGATAAAAATGATGCACAATGAGATTTGCAATTTCTGCCCTGATCCTGTGGAACTCAGAATGATACGTGATTGAAGCAGATATTTACAAAAAAATATGATTTGTAAATAATGGAAAAAGTAACATTCACATTTGTCCTATTACTTCTACAGTTTGAGCCTGTGAATATTGCTAGGTGTGTGCTGGTTGTGCTGCTGAAGAGGACATTCTTCCAACGATTGAACAAAAGCCAGAAGGATAATATAAATGACATTTTATGAAACTGACGTCTGACACTGAGATCAAACCAGAGTGAATGATCACTAATCCAGACAATAGTGAATGATCACTATTCCAGACCAGAGTGAAAGGTCACTAATCCAGACCAGAACGAATGCTCACTATTGCAGAACAGAGGGAATGCTCACTATTCCAGACCATAGTGAATGGCCACTAATCCAGACCATGGTAAACGATTACTAATCCAGACCATAGTGAATGAGCACTAATCCACACCATAGTCAACAATCACTAAGCCAGACCAGAACAAATGATCATTAATCCAGAACAGAGGGACTGATCACTATTCCAGACCATAGCGAATGATTACTAATCCAGACAGTAGTAAATGAGCACTAATCCAGACCATAGTGAACAGTCAATAATCTAGACCAGAATGAATGATCAGTAATTAATAATAAACATCATCTTTATTGTTTTACATTAACACTGCAATGAAGTTACTGTGAAAAGCCCCTAGCCGCCACATTCTGGCGCCTGTCCGGGTACACAGGGAGAATTCAGAATGTCCAAATTACATAACAGCATGTCTCTCAGGACTTGTGGGAGGAAACCGGAGCACCCGGAGGAAACCCACGCAGACGCAGGGAGAATGTGCAGACTCCATACAGTGACCCAAGCCGGGACTCGAACCTGGGACTCTGGAGCTGTGAATGAGCACTAATTCAGACCACAGTCAACGATCAGTAATCCAATCCATAGTGAAGTTTCATTAATCCAGAGCATAGTGATTTACCACTCATCCAGACCAGAGTGAATGATCAGTAACCCAGACCATAGTCAATGATCAGTAATCCAGCCCATAGTGAATGATCATTGATCCAGACCGTGGTGAATGATCACAAACCCAGACCAGAGTGAATGAACGCTAATCCAAAACACTAATCCAATCCAGACAAAACCCATGCTGGCCCGCTGCAGGAGTAGTCTAGCCAATCCCATTCCCCGTCCTTCCCCTGTGACATTGCATTTTTCCTTTCCTCCAAGATTTTATCCTTTTTTAAGGTCTCAATTGTTTCTTTGTCCCTACTCTTTGAGGCAGTGTTTTCTAACTCGTAACAATTTGTTACATAAAAGATATTCCTCCCGTCACTTTTGGTTCTCTCCCCAGTCATCCAATATCAGTATCCTCTGGGTTTTGAGGAGGAGGGCCATGCAGCCTTTCAGCCCCTGCAGACCATGGATATTGGAATTTAACAGCAATGGTGGCCTTCCTCCTAGTTGCCGCAACCCTGGGGGATGTACTGCAGCTGTATGAGCTGGAGCTGCTCGAGGAGGAGGAACCTGCAGCAGCAGAGCTTGGTCCAGAGGAACAGGAGGCAGCCAGTGTGGACGGAGAGCTGGCCGCCCAACAGGCCAAGGAAGAGGTAGGAAGGAACCACCGCATGAAGTCTTGTCTGTACCAGCAGCACCTGTCATTCGAGGACCTACCGGACTGGGAATGCTGTCGAAGACTCCGGCTGAGCAGGGCGACAGTGCAACATACCTGCCAGATCATGGAGGAATCACCATGCAGGAATCGGGAAGGGCATCATCTCCCAGTGGCCATCAGATGGGAAAGGGGGGGGGGGGGGGGGCTCCGTCATGGGTCTCCTTCGCAATAGGCCTTTGGACCGTATACCCTCATGCAGGGCCTCCTTTCCTGGCCCAACAATAAGCCCCTGAGACTTACCTTCCACCTGGCTCCCCACTCTCATGCAGTCCCAGTTCCTCAGAGCATTAACTACCTGTAGGCAGAGTTATCTACCAGCATGTCCTGAAGTGGGCAAGAAACCTCCTCTTAACTCCAGACTCATTCATTTATTGAGTTTAAATTCTACCAGCTGCTCTGGTGGGATTTGAAGCCATGATCTCGGAGCATCAGCCTGGGCCTCTGACTTACTAGTCCAGTGACATTACCACGACACCACCATACTCTCTAAGGGACAGAGTGAAGAGTTAACAGATTTGTGGATGGGAGGAATAAACTTGAGTGGCCAAAGTCCTCTCATCCCTGCCTTTTCTTAGCTTGTTGTCACTATTTGATTACAGCCCTTCACTGCTGCCACACTGTGCAGAGAAAGAACACTGAACATTGAACCCAAGTCAAAGACGTAGTTGTAAATGGGATATTAAATGACCTGAATGGGACCTCGATATTGATCTTCTTAGAGAATGGATGATTTTGTTCACAGTCCTTATGGTTATGAGAATCATGGATGAGAAATAGATTTTTAGTAACATCTACACATATCAAACACTCCCAACAAGTTTTAAAAAGGGAATAACAGCATCCGAATCTCTCCTAACAAAATGATTTAGCCATTGCCTGACAACAAGACTAATAACACACATGTGGCATTTCCTTTTCCCATAACAGTTGGGTTTGCAGCCTCTGAGGTAATATTGCTAATTCAAGATGATATTAGATTTGAATTGTTAGATTGTGTTTTTGCTGTCGTGTTGTATCCACGTGGCATTGGGTCAAGGCTAATAAAACTCAGGACAATTAGAAACTTTGCAGCCATTACAGAGAATATACTTCCATCCTATCAGCCCCAGCTTTGGTTGTGCACAACAATAAGAACTGACCGATGCGTGTGCTGACTAGAGATCCCATCAATGTGAAAGATCTGGGCCGGGATTCTCCCCTACCAGGCGGGGCGGGGGGGTCCCGGCGTGTTGGAGTGGTGTGAAGCACTCCGGGGTTGGGCCGCCCCAAAGGTGCGGACGTCTCTGCACCTTTAGGGGCCAAGTTCTCACATTGAGGGGGTAGGCCCGCGCCGGAGTGGTTTGCACTCCGCCGGCTGGCGTGAACGGCCTTTGGCGCCACGCCAGCCGGGGCCGAAAGGACTTTGCCGGCCGGCGTAGGTCCGCGCATGCGCCGGAGCGTCAGTGGCTGCTGACGTCATACCGGCGCATGTGCAGAGGAGGGGGTCTCTTCCGCCTCCGCCATGGTGAAGACCATGGCGAAGGCGGAAGAAAAAGAGTGCCCCCACGGCACAGGCCCGCCCGCCGATCAGTGGGCCCCGATCGCGGGCCAGGCCACTGTGGGGACACCCCCCGAGATTAGATCGCCCCGTGCACCCCCCCCCCAGGACCCCGGAGCTCGCCCGCACCGCCAATCCCGCCGGTCAGGTAGGTGGTTTAATTCAAGCCAGTGGGAGAGGCCTGTCAGCGGCGGGATTCGGCCCATCGCGGACCGGAGAATCACCACGGGGGGGCCCGCTGACCGGCGCGGGGGGGGGGGGGGCCGACCGGCGCAGCGCGATTCCCGCCCCCGGCGAATCTCGGGGGGCGGAGAATTCGGGACACGGCGGGGGCGGGATTGATGCTGGCCGCGGACGATTCTCCGACCCGGCGGGGGGTCGGAGAATCCCACCCCTGATGTTTTCCATTGAGCAGAAATAGGACTCAATGTCCTATTTAACCCCAACATGACCACCTATTCGCGCAATCAGTAAGACTGCCTACACCCACCTCGGAAACATTGCCTGACTTGATCCTGCCTCTGCTCATTTGCTGCCAAAACCCTCATCCATACCTTTGTTACCTGTACATCTGAGTATTCCAACACATTCTCCCATGCCATCTATCCTCTTTAAGCTTGAGGTCTTCTGAAACATTGCTGCACATGACTTAACTCACAAACTTCCATTATTCGTTGATCGAAGGTGGTTCACACCAAATCAATCTTAAAAGTTCTCACCCTTGCTCTTAAATCACTCTCTAGCGTTGTCCCACCTTATCTCTGTAATCACTTCCTGCCTCACAACCCTCCCGGGATATCTGCACTTATTAACTTTTGTTTTCCAGTATATCCTTCATTTTAGCCTAAGGTTGGGAGATGTCCCTCCAGCTGCTGAGGGCTTAAGTTCCGCAATTATCTTCTTAAACATTGTCATCTTTCTACCCCCCTCTGTCCTTCTTTCAAATCATACCTCTTTGACCACTGGCGCCAATATCTCTTTGTGTGGCTTAGTGTTGAATTTCATTTGATATGAAGTGCTTTGGAGCCTGTTACTTGTTAAATGCACGATATCAATGAAAGTAATTTTCGTGCTTTTTGATGCTTTTTCTTTGTTTATTCATCCGTTCATTGGATGTGGGGATCTCTGGCTGGGCCAGCATTTATTGCACATCCCTAACAGAATGGTTCGCTGAGCCATTTCAGAGGGGCAGTTAAGAGTCAACCACATTACTGTGGGTCTGGAGTCACATGCAAGCCAGACTGGGTGAGGATGGCAGATTTCATTCCCTAAAGGTGGGGTTTTTACGACCATCGATTGATTTCATGGTCACCATTAGACTTTTAACTCAAGGTTTTTATTGAATTAAAATTTCACCATCTGCCATGGTGGGATTCGAAACCAAGTCCCCACAGCATTGCCCTGAGTCTTTGGATTACTGGTGAAGTGACAGGATCACTCCCCCACCGCCTCCCCTATACTTTTCAAGTTCAAGTCAGCTATTCAGCGATAGCATCCAGCTGCACTTAGTGTATTGATAGAGCATCTTTATATTAGTAAGAAGCTTGGTTAATGAGATAGGTGATCCCAGATTTGGAGACTGATTCATCAGTGCTACGACCAGGACAAGTTTGACTTCTGGCCCATGTTCCTTTACTTCCAGCTCTCTGAGCTCAGCACGGAACGATAATACTGCTATTGTTCCCCAATGAACAACATAATAAGGCAAATCTAATTAGGACCTATTGTCACATCACTCGCACATGTTGCCAACATAACCAACGTGACAAGTCTTGATCTTTGCGCTCTTCCCACACAAAGAGATTTTGCTGATTTTATTTTAAACAAGTACGATGCCTCCAACACAATGAATGTAATTGTATTTCCATTGAATTGTTCAAGCGACTGTCAGCAACACATTCAAGTGCAAAGAGGTGGAAAAATATATTTTAATGTTGAGCTGGCGAGTACACATATTCACCATGCTTCAGCCATCAACAATGATTAATTAGCTGCTGTTACAGGGACTGAGCAGAAGTGCAGGACAAAAAAAAAGACTTCTTTGTGACTAAAGTAAATCTGTGTTCTGTTCATAAATTTTGTACATATGACCATCAAAACTAATAATCATTTAAATATGAATTGCTTTGTTTTAATTCAGCTGTAATGGAGGACTCGTGCCGGGACTGCGACCCTGTCTGAGACAGTTCGCAAGATCGCGTGAGTTCACTCTTAGGTTTATCCGTGAGAGACTCTTACATTCGCTGTGGGGATACCATGAATTAAAATAACCAACTTTACACAAATGAAAAAAATTACCAACAAGATTCCACTTTTTGGAACTTGTACTTTAACACAAAATTAATTTGAACATAGATCAAAAGATCATAGAATTTACAGTGCAGAAGGAGGCCATTCGGCCGATCGAGTCTGCACCGGCCCTTGGAAAGAGCACCCTAACTAAGCCCACACATCCACCCTATCCCTGTTACCCAGTAACTCCACCCAATTAAGGGCAACTTAGCCAATCCACCTAACCTGCAGATCTTTGGGCATACACAAATTACACATGAAAATGTCAATTTAACAGTCGATACAACATAGATACATTTTAGGCGGCAAGAAGCATTTGCTCTTTGCATAAATACGGTACTATTTACTACACAGTTCCAGTATAAGCTGTTCTTTATTCATCCAGGGTAGGTCAGGAGTACTATCCCATAACAACTTTCACTTTTGAGTTTCATTGGTGTGATGATCATCTACAAGGCACACTCCAATGAATCCTCCTTACCTCAGGTCACAGCAGTCCTGATGGTGTAGTTTTACCGAGTTTCTTTTCAACTAGCCAACCAGGAACATCCAGGTTCACAGTTTAGCCATTTTGGACGAACAATCAGCTCTTTAGTGTCTCCAAGCTATTTACACAGCTTTCTAGATTTCATACCTTTTTAGCCAGCTCATTCAATACTTCCAAGAGCTCATGTCTCCTTTTCTGCTGAACAGAAAAAGTTGACCTCTTCCTGAGAGAGATTTGCTTCTTCTCATCACAAGAATTCTATTCTGTGTACCCTCGTTCTGCTTCCTCTTTGTGTTTTCATCAGTGTGCTGATCATTTTTACCCTCTAGCTCCTCTACTTGGAGCTCTCCTTTGTTTCTGAAACTCTGCTTTGTGCCTACTCAACCTCATAACCTATTTCTTAACTTTCCTCTTCCTGTTGGCACTGCTTCTAGGTCAATGGTTGCCAGGTCTCATGGACCAGTATTCCTTCTTATCCAGGAGCAGTGGGGTGGCACAGTGTGATATCCCGCACGAGTGGGATTGCTTGTCTTCTCTATACTCCTTGCAGAGTACAAGCTCTCCCACTAGGGGCGGGGTACCTCAATTACCTCGAGTGTATTAGTTCGGTCAGTAAGGCATCAACCAGAGAAGTACCCAGTGGGGCTTTACCAGGGAGTGTAAATATTCCGCTTGCAAATAAAACATTGTTCTTATTTTTACTTGGTTTGGACTCTGGTGTCCTTATTAAACTGGCGACGAGGAGTGAACAAGTTTGTTGTTGATGCTGCGACCTACTCAGATGAACCACCTCCCCAATTTTCTGGACCCAGGTTTGTATTTCTTTGACTCACCATGCCTCCATTTGGGCGGTTAAATACGCTGATTTGAAAACTGGAATAATTACCCTGAACGAATGCGTTATTTCTTCTGGGCCAACAATATCATGGAGAATGAGGGCCAGACGGTCATACTGTTGATGGCCTGTGAACTGCAATGTTTGGAGTGATCTGGAGTCCCAAGTATCCAGCAACGTTGGATATGCAAACATTTGACCAGCTTGCGACGCATGTGGCACAACACTTTAAACCAACTCCATTGGTAATCATTCAAAGATATTAGTTTAATATGTTTGGAGAGGTCCTCCGGTGAGTCCGTCACCGAGTTTGTGATTGACCTATAGAAGGGAGTTGAACTTTTGTGAGTATGGAACTATTTTGTCCGAGGGGCGGGGTATCTCAATTACCCAGAGTATATAAGATCGGCCAGTAAGACACCGACCACAGAAGTACCTGGTCGGGCAGAACCGGGGAGCATAAATGTACTTTTAAACAATAAACTTAGAGTACTCAATTAAGTTTTTTCAGTTAAGGGGCAATTTAACATGGAAAATCCACCTAGCCTGCACATCTTTGGATTGTGGGGGCGAAACCCATGCAAACATGGGGAGAATGTGCAAACTCCACACGTACGGTGACCCAGAGCCAGAATCGAACCTGGGACCTAGGCATTGTGAGGCAACAATGCTAATCACTGTTCCACCGTGCTGCCCTATACTGTTTGTAAATAAAACTTTGTTTTTATTTTTACTTGGTTTGGACCCCTGCTTCCTTATTAAAGTTAGTGCTGCCGCATCACAGCGCCAGGGACATGGGTTCAATTCTGACCTTTGGTGACTGTGTGGAGTTTGCACATTCTCCCCGTATCTGCGTGGGTTTCCTCCGGGTGCTCTGGTTTCCTCCCACAATCCCAAGATGTGCAGGTTAGGTGGATTGGCCATGATCAATTGCCCTTTAGTCTCCAAAAATGTGCTGATTAGGTGGAGCTGCGGAGATAGGGTGGGGGAATGGGCCGAGGTAGGTTGTTCTTTGGAGGGTTGGTGCAAACTCAAGGGCTAAATGGCCTTCTTCTGCACTGCAGTCATTCTATGGATTCTAGTTGTTTACATTTCCTACATTATCCACTCTTTTGCTCATCAGTTCCTTTAATGTAACATTCTCAAGGACTGAGCGGTTCTGAAACTGTTGGATTTCTAGACAGGGGTATGTTTCCTGGTACGGCACAGAGAAGTAGGACTGGATTGTGGCAAGTGTTCAGTCTACGTAATTCCTAAAAGGATTGACATCATGATTATTCACAACCCATCGCTGCGATCCCTGCTTGGACTGGCCTTAGGGGCAGGGAGCTCACACAACATGGGACTGGAATTTCTTCTCAACTCTCAAAGACGTACTGAAAGGAACACAGCCGATGGATGTTGGAAAGTTCCAGCTTTTCTGCTGAAAGTGTGGATATTAGATATGAAAGAAAGGAGGAAAGGAGAAGACACTACACATGCCATGTTTTTACAGCAAGTGTCGGAAAGGCAGGCTGCTTTGTTTGGGTCACAGAATCATCCTCTTCACTGAGTAGCTGTCCACACTGCCTGGAATGAAGTGACGGAGAGGGTAAATGTCATCTCTTGTGTCTGCAAATTTCTCCTTCAGCTCTTCTGGACATGCTAAATTCAAAAGAAGTAGCCAGAGTTTGTCTGCTGAAAGTACAGAGAGACACAGCACCCCCTTTATAAAGGTGTCCTCTTCTAAAGGTGTGCCTTAATTGAGGTTTAATGCAAATGATATGTGATTCTTTCAGTATTGTGCATTGCATGTCTACATTATTACATACCGTGCGTTGTAGCAGCAAATAGTGTCTGGGTCATAGCATGATTTGAAAAGAACTAAATAAATAGCCTTATATAGAGAGTAAAACACAGATGCAGGCCCTTTGACCTGACCTGTCTGTATAGCGTTTATGCTCCACAGAAGCATCCCCTCCTTTTCTACATTAAACACCATCAGCATAACCTCCTATTCCTCTCATGCTTATGCATTTGTGTCATCTATGCTGTTCATCTCAACCAATCCCTCTGTTTGTGAGTTGAACCTTTTTTTTATTAATTCTTAAATCTTGGGTGTCTCTGCCTAAGCCCAGCATTTATTGCCTGTCCCGAATTACCCTTGAGAAGGTGGTGGTGAGCTGCATCTTGAACCGTCTGCTGTTTGGGAGGAAGTTCCAGGATTTCGACCAAGTGACGGTGAAGGAACGTCCAATATATTTCCAAGTCAGGATGGTGAGTGACTTGGAGCGAACTTCCTGGTGGTGGTGTTGCTGCCCTTATCCTTCTAGATGATAGCGGTTGTGTGTTTAGAAAGTGCTGCCTTAGTGACTACCTGCAGTGCATATGGTACACACTGCTGCAACTGGTGGAGGGAGTGAATGTTGAAAGTTGCCTATGGGGTGCCAATCAAGGAGCAGCTTTATCCAAGGTGTGTTGAACTTGGAGGAGCTGCACTCATCCAGGCAAGTGGAGAGTATTCCATCACATTCCTGACTTGCATCTTGTAGATGGTGGACAGGCTTTGGGGAGTCAGGAAATGAGCCACTCACCACAGGATTCCCAGTCTCTGACCTGCTCTTGAAGCTTGAGTATTTATATTCTTACTGTTCTCTAGGGAGATTGAAAGAATTTCGAAAACAGGCCGTACAAGTGCCAGGCAATAACTGTCTCCAACACGAGAGAACCCAACCAACTCGTTCAATGACATTACCATTGCTGATGAATATTCCATTATCTTTTTTTAAAAATTTAGAGTACCCAATTAATTTTTTCCAATTAAGGGGAAATTTAGCGTGGCCAATCCACCTACCCTGCACATCTTTGGGTTGTGGGGGCGAAACCCACGCAGACACGGGAGAATGTGCAAACTCCACACGGACAATGACCCAGAGCCAGGATCGAACCTGGTACCTCAGCGCCGTGAGGCAGCAGTGCTACTCACTGCGCCACCGTGCTGCCCTGAATATTCCATTATCAACATCCTGGGGGGTTACCATTGAGCAGAGACTGAACTGGACCAGCCATATAAGTACTGTGGCTACAAGCCAGGTCAGAGGCTGGGGATTCTGGAGGGAGTAATGTAGTTCCTGACTTCCCAAAGCTTGTCCACCATCCACAGACACAAGTCAGGAATGCATTGGAATGGTATCCATTTTCTTGGACAAGTGCAGCTCCAAAGACAGTCAAAAAGTGTATACCATCTAGGACAAAGCAGTCCGCTTGATTGTCACCCCATCCACAAATACTCACTCCCTCCACCACCAAAGCACATGGAAGGCGTGTGTACCATCTACAAGATACATTGCAGGAACTCATCAAGGCTCCTTTGACAACATCTTCCAAACCCACAACCACTGCAATCTAGAAGGACAAGAGCAGCAGATGTATGAGAACACCGCCACCTAGAAGTTGGACACCAACACCGAGTTCAAGAAAGCAGCTGACTACACCTTCTCAAGAGCAATTAGGGATGGACAATACACGCTGGCCTAGTCAGCAATATCCACATCCCGTTAATGAATAAAACATTTTTAAAGTGAAGTTGAAGCCCAAAATCAGCTATGTAATAACCCCATGAGGCCCACGGGGATACCTTGATTGATCTCCCCATGGGACCCGTAGAGTATAAGCTTCCCCACTAATGGGCAGAGGCCCGCCCAGCTGGGGCTCATAAGAACTTAGTATTAAGTCTGGCCTAGACAGGAGCCGGCATGTTGACTGTCCCAACAGGGCTGTACTCTGTAAACATATCCACAGCAGGTGGCAGTGGATCTACACCACGTGACAGTGCAACCTTGAGAAGTCTGAGTGAGGAGTCGTCGTGGATAGTCGTGTTTTGTATTAGCTCTTGTATTCTAGTCGTTAACAGTTTACAGTTCGTTAGGAAGATTAGTATTGTTTTCCACCCACGTTATTGTAATTAAATAAATCTTAACTAGTCACAAACTAGATGTTTTTTGGTGCACTGAGCCAATCATTACAGTGCACTAGAGTGTAACTGGCAGGTGCTTTGTGACCATGAATAAATCAACGTTCACCTTACTGCTCAGCTTCCTGGGTCTTAACAATTATATTGAATGGCTTGTGGGCTGGCCGTGGAGGGGGAGCCCGGGGGTGGGGGTGGGGGAGTGGAATTGGCGGATGTTGGGGGTGGGCTTGGCTCAGTGACTGCAGTTCAGCCGGCACTCACCACTCCAGTGTCCCACCCACCACACTCACTTTTTTCATGAAGGTCTCATCAATCTTTCCTGTAATTGCATGCAAATTTGTTTCTTTACGTTTGGGAGACTTGACTGAAGAGAGAAAATGTCAGCAATTATATTCTAACGGGCTTAAGGTGGCATCAGAGTTACAGATTATTGGATGTTGACATTCATTACTTGTTCCTGGTAGTTCCTTTCCAGCGGAATCAATGATAACCATCTGTAACACGGCCAGAACAAACATTGTTGATTATTAGGCTATTATCCAGAACTCAATTTTCAAAGCAAATTGTTGTCATTGGCAGAGTTTGATCATACCAGTGCCATTTACCTTGGCTCATTGGTCTCACCTGCTCATTCCAGAGTTTGTTCGCATTTGCCTTCTTTAATGTTAACACCTGCCAAAATGAGAATTGTACAATTACGAGTGAAATATCCATTTCTTCATTTCACGGCCCCGCTGAAATCAACACATTTGGCTTTAGAGAATTGAGGTCAGGAGCATTGAGATCTCAGCGGCTCTGACTCCCAATGTCAGCAGCAAGCACTTCCAGGTGAGGTTTGGCACTGGGGAGAAGGCAGGAGGAAAGCTCCAGCTGTTCATACCAGCTGGGTCTTTTGTTCTGAAACACAGCCTCATTTCCGCAGAAGGCTTTCCTTTACAACTGGCACAGCACAGTTTTGCTGAAAGCCACAGGGAGCGATTCAACCAAAGCTTTTCTAAGTGACGTTTTGGGCGGGTTTGGAGGGGTGTTTCCCGCCGACTGTTTGGGTGAGAACCTGACTGGTATTCACCCCCACATTGTGCACTATTTAATGGGGTGTTTCCAGGCACTTGCAGTGCCGGGAAGGGCCCCACTATTAAATAGGACTTGGTTTTTTGGGGGGGCCTCGGTGAGGAGGCCGCACTTACCTTCATTTCCTGCACCCAGGATCTCAGCTCGCCAGTGCAGCAAGGGATCGGGGCCACATTTTTAAATGGCGCCCCCGATCTCTTGACCTCCCAATGTGACCCCAGACCTCCCCCAATGCCCCAAATTACCGATTGTGAATCTTCAAGCCCCCCCTTCACCCACTTCATAAGGGCAGAGCATCCCTGGGCCCGATTCCTGGCACAGGCAAGCTGCCACCTGGACACCTTAGCACTGACAGCCTCGCACCCTGGCAGTGCCACCTGGGCATTCTGGAAGTGCCTGGGTGACATCTGGGTGGTACTGCCAGAGTGGCAGGCTGGCAGTGCCAAGGTGCTGAAGTGGCATCAGCAATGCCAAGGTACCACCTTTCTGAGAGGCCGACCAAACGGGTGCCTCCAAGCGCCTGGGAGATCTCCCCAAGTGCAGTCTCGCCTGGTTCACGTTTGTGGAAACCAGCACCAACCCGGAGTCTCCGAGGCGAGGGGATTCTATCCCAGCGCTTAGTAGATCCAGCGTAGATAGATTTAAATGAGGCTAACTACTCACTTGACTATGCAAATCTGATGGGCAGGACCCAGATTGTGTCGCCTCCCGAGAATCCTGTTAGATCTCGCAAGGCGTAACAAGACGGGTAAATCTCGCGAGAGGCCTCTTGTGAGATTTGCTGGCCGGGTCGTGCCTTGGGTAGGGCGTGGCATTAGATTGCATCCTTAGTCATTTTTCTGGGCCTTGGGCAGTTTCTCCCTGGTCTAGCCCAAACTTAGAAATTGTTTCAACAATGTGGAGCTCGGTGCGCCATTTTGAAAGGGTACCTCGATCTCTAAGTCAGTTTGAGGGTCTCCACAGCCCCGACCCATGGGCAATGCCACTCACAGGCATGAGTCTGTGAGTTACCCATTACCCCACCCCGCTGCAAGTGGCTATGGACTCGCTGAGGGTCCCCCAATTCAGGCCGCCCCCCAGCCAGTTTCAGGACACCTCCTCCTTTATGACGCCCCTGCAACCTCCCCTTTACGCCCACACCAATGATACTCCCCCCCACTCCCCTTTTGTAGACATGGCTTTCTCAGGGCCCAACCCTTGTTAGTGCCAACCTGGATCCCGAGCACTGGGCACTGACAACCTGGGAGATAGCAGTGCCCCTGGCAGCGACAACCAGGTACACGGGCAATTCCGTATTAACACTGCTGGGGAGTGTGGTTGGCACTGCCAGGGTACCGAGGGAGTGCCAGGGTACTGCCCTTCCATGTCCCTGACCATCTGGGGCCTTCAATGGCATTCAACACCCTCCAAGTGGCCAGTCAAATTAGTTTCCGCTTGCTCAGAACAGTACTAATCGGCACCCACTGGTTCCTTGCCGGTGGCGCTGGATGAATGTGGCATTAAGATGGCCGCACATATTTAAATGAGCCATTATATTACCTGGATCATGCCTAGCAAGGGCATGATCCTGATGGTGTCGGGTGCTGGGATTCGGGTGACTGGCAATCCCATGATTCACCCGGATAAGCCGGACGCAACGCTGTGGTAGAATCATGCCCAATCGTCGATCATTTCCTCTCAAATATCACAAGGTAATGTGTCAGTTTAGTCAGTAGACAGTGTACTCTGTCAGTTTAGTCAGGAGGCAGTGTGCTCTGTCAGTTTAGTCAGTGGACAGTGTGCTCTGTCAGTTTAGTCAGTGGACAGTGTGCTCTGTCAGTTTAGTCAGTAGACAGTGAGCTCTGTCAGTTTAGTCATTGGACAGTGTGCTCTGTCAGTTTAGTCAGGAGGCAGTGTGCTCTGTCAGTTTAGTCAGTGGACAGTGTGCTCTGTCAGTTTAGTCAGTGGACAGTGTGCTCTGTCAGTTTAGTCAGTAGACAGTGAGCTCTGTCAGTTTAGTCAGTGGACAGTGTGCTCTGTCAGTTTAGTCAGTGGACAGTGTGCTCTGTCAGTTTAGTCATTGGACAGTGTGCTCTGTCAGTTTAGTCAGTAGACAGTGAGCTCTGTCAGTTTAGTCATTGGACAGTGTGCTCTGTCAGTTTAGTCAGGAGGCAGTGTGCTCTGTCAGTTTAGTCAGTAGACAGTGAGCTCTGTCAGTTTAGTCATTGGACAGTGTGCTCTGTCAGTTTAGTCAGGAGGCAGTGTGCTCTGTCAGTTTAGTCAGGAGGCAGTGTGCTCTGTCAGTTTAGTCAGTGGACAGTGTGCTCTGTCAGTTTAGTCAGTGGACAGTGTGCTCTGTCAGTTTAGTCAGTGGACAGTGTGCCCTGTCAGTTAATCAGTGGACAGTGTGCTCTGTCAGTTTAGTCAGTGGACAGTGTGCTCTGTCAGTTTAGTCAGTGGACAGTGTGCACTGTCAGTTTAGTCAGTGGACAGTGTGCACTGTCAGTTTAGTCAGTAGATAGTGCACTCTTTCAGTTTAGTTAGTGGACAGTGTGCCCTGTCAGTTTAGTTAGTGGACAGTGTGCTCTGTCAGTTTAGTCAGTAGATAGTGTGCTCTGTCAGTTTAGTCAGTGGACAGTGTGCTCTGTCAGTTTAGTCAGGAGGCAGTGTGCTCTGTCAGTTTAGTCAGTGGACAGTGTGCTCTGTCAGTTTAGTCAGTGGACAGTGTCCTTTGTCAGTTTAGTCAGTAGACAGTGCACTCTTTCAGTTTAGTTAGTGGACAGTGTGCCCTGTCAGTTTAGTCAGTGGACAGTGTGCACTGTCAGTTTAGTCAGTAGACAGTGCACTCTTTCAGTTTAGTTAGTGGACAGTGTGCTCTGTCAGTTTAGTCAGTGGACAGTGTGCACTGTCAGTTTAGTCAGTAGACAGTGCACTCTTTCAGTTTAGTCAGTGGACAGTGTGCTCTGTCAGTTTAGTCATTGGACAGTGTACTCTGTCAGTTTAGTCAGTGGACAGTGTGCCCTGTCAGTTTAGTCAGTGGACAGTGTGCTCTGTCAGTTTAGTCAGTGGACAGTGTGCCCTGTCAGTTTAGTCAGTGGACAGTGTGCTCTGTCAGTTTAGTCAGTGGACAGTGTGCCCTGTCAGTTTAGTCAGTGGACAGTGTGCTCTGTCAGTTTAGTCAGTGGACAGTGTGCCCTGTCAGTTTAGTCAGTGGACAGTGTGCCCTGTCAGTTTAGTCAGTGGACAGTGTGCCCTGTCAGTTTAGTCAGTGGACAGTGTGCACTGTCAGTTTAGTCAGTAGATAGTGCACTCTTTCAGTTTAGTCAGTGGACAGTGTGCCCTGTCAGTTTAGTCAGTGGACAGTGTGCTCTGTCAGTTTAGTCAGTGGAGAGTGTGCTCTGTCAGTTTAGTCAGTAGATAGTGTGCTCTGTCAGTTTAGTCAGTGGACAGTGTGCCCTGTCAGTTTAGTCAGTAGACAGTGTGCTCTGTCAGTTTAGTCAGTGGACAGTGTACTCTGTCAGTTTAGTCAGTGGACAGTGTGCTCTGTCAGTTTAGTCAGTAGACAGTGTGCTCTGTCAGTTTAGTCAGTAGACAGTGCACTCTTTCAGTTTAGTCAGTGGACAGTGTGCTCTGTCAGTTTAGTCAGTGGACAGTGTGCTCTGTCAGTTTAGTCAGTAGATAGTGTGCTCTGTCAGTTTAGTCAGTGGACAGTGTGCTCTGTCAGTTTAGTCAGTGGACAGTGTGCTCTGTCAGTTTAGTCAGTGGACAGTGTGCTCTGTCAGTTTAGTCAGTGGACAGTGTGCTCTGTCAGTTTAGTCAGTAGACAGTGTACTCTGTCAGTTTAGTCAGTGGTCAGTGTCCTTTGTCAGTTTAGTCAGTAGACAGTTAACTCTGTCAGTTTAGTCAGTAGATAGTGTGCTCTGTCAGTTTAGTCAGTGGACAGTGTGCTCTTTCAGTTTAGTCAGTAGACAGTTAACTCTGTCAGTTTAGTCAGTGGTCAGTGTCCTTTGTCAGTTTAGTCAGTAGACAGTTAACTCTGTCAGTTTAGTCAGTAGATAGTGTGCTCTGTCAGTTTAGTCAGTGGACAGTGTGCTCTGTCAGTTTAGTCAGTGGACAGTGTGCTCTTGTCAGTTTAGTCAGTAGACAGTGCACTCTTTCAGTTTAGTTAGTGGACAGTGTGCCCTGTCAGTTTAGTCAGTGGACAGTGTGCACTGTCAGTTTAGTCAGTAGACAGTGCACTCTGTCAGTTTAGTCAGTGGACAGTGTGCTCTGTCAGTTTAGTCAGTGGACAGTGTGCACTGTCAGTTTAGTCAGTAGACAGTGCACTCTTTCAGTTTAGTCAGTGGACAGTGTGCTCTGTCAGTTTAGTCAGTGGACAGTGTACTCTGTCAGTTTAGTCAGTGGACAGTGTGCCCTGTCAGTTTAGTCAGTGGACAGTGTGCTCTGTCAGTTTAGTCAGTGGACAGTGTCCTTTGTCAGTTTAGTCAGTGGACAGTGTGCTCTGTCAGTTTAGTCAGTGGACAGTGTGCCCTGTCAGTTTAGTCAGTGGACAGTGTGCTCTGTCAGTTTAGTCAGTGGACAGTGTGCCCTGTCAGTTTAGTCAGTGGACAGTGTGCCCTGTCAGTTTAGTCAGTGGACAGTGTGCGCTGTCAGTTTAGTCAGTGGACAGTGTGCACTGTCAGTTTAGTCAGTAGATAGTGCACTCTTTCAGTTTAGTCAGTGGACAGTGTGCCCTGTCAGTTTAGTCAGTGGACAGTGTGCTCTGTCAGTTTAGTCAGTGGACAGTGTGCACTGTCAGTTTAGTCAGTAGACAGTGCACTCTGTCAGTTTAGTTAGTGGACAGTGTGCTCTGTCAGTTTAGTCAGTGGACAGTGTGCACTGTCAGTTTAGTCAGTAGATAGTGCACTCTTTCAGTTTAGTCAGTGGACAGTGTGCCCTGTCAGTTTAGTCAGTGGACAGTGTGCTCTGTCAGTTTAGTCAGTAGGACAGTGTGCTCTGTCAGTTTAGTCAGTGGACAGTGTGCTCTGTCAGTTTAGTCAGTAGACAGTGTACTCTGTCAGTTTAGTCAGTGGACAGTGTGCTCTGTCAGTTTAGTCAGTAGACAGTGTGCTCTGTCAGTTTAGTCAGTGGACAGTGTGCTCTGTCAGTTTAGTCAGTGGACAGTGTACTCTGTCAGTTTAGTCAGTGGACAGTGTCCTCTGTCAGTTTAGTCAGTAGACAGTGTACTCTGTCAGTTTAGTCAGTAGACAGTGTGCTCTGTCAGTTTAGTCAGTGGACAGTGTGCTCTTTCAGTTTAGTCAGTAGACAGTTAACTCTGTCAGTTTAGTCAGTGGTCAGTGTCCTATTGTCAGTTTAGTCAGTAGACAGTTAACTCTGTCAGTTTAGTCAGTAGATAGTGTGCTCTGTCAGTTTAGTCAGTGGACAGTGTGCTCTTTCAGTTTAGTCAGTGGTCAGTGTCCTTTGTCAGTTTAGTCAGTAGACAGTTAACTCTGTCAGTTTAGTCAGTGGACTGTGTACTCTGTCAGTTTAGTCAGTGGTCAGTGTCCTTTGTCAGTTTAGTCAGTAGACAGTTAACTCTGTCAGTTTAGTCAGTAGATAGTGTGCTCTGTCAGTTTAGTCAGTGGACAGTGTGCTCTTTCAGTTTAGTCAGTGGACAGTGTGCTCTGTCAGTTTAGTCAGTGGAGAGTGTGCTCTGTCAGTTTAGTCAGTGGACAGTTAACTCTGTCAGTTTAGTCAATAGACAGTTAACTCTGTCAGTTTAGTCAATAGACAGTTAACTCTGTCAGTTTAGTCAGTGGACAGTGTGCTCTGTCAGTTTAGTCAGTGGACAGTTAACTCTGTCAGTTTAGTCAATAGACAGTTAACTCTGTCAGTTTAGTCAGTGGACTGTGTCCTTTGTCAGTTTAGTCAGTAGACAGTTAACTCTGTCAGTTTAGTCAGTAAATAGTGTGCTCTGTCAGTTTAGTCAGTGGACAGTGTGCTCTGTCAGTTTAGTCAGTGGAGAGTGTGCTCTGTCAGTTTAGTTAGTAGACAGTGTGCTCTGTCATTTTAGTCATGAGGCAGTGTACTCTGTCAGTTTAGTCAGTGGACAGTGTACTCTGTCAGTTTAGTCAGTAGACAGTGTGCTCTGTCAGTTTAGTCAGTGGACAGTGTGCTCTGCCAGTTTAGTCAGGAGGCAGTGTGCTCTGTCAGTTTAGTCAGTGGACAGTGTACTCTGTCAGTTTAGTCAGTGGACAGTGTGCTCTGTCAGTTTAGTCAGTGGACAGTGGACGCTGTCAATTTAGTCAGTGGACAGTGTGCCTTGTCAGTTTAGTCAGTGGACAGTGTACTCTTTCAGTTTAGTCAGTGGACAGTGTGCTCTGTCAGTTTAGTCAGTGGACAGTGTGCTCTGTCAGTTTAGTCAGTAGACAGTGTGCTCTGTCAGTTTAGTCAGTAGACAGTGTACTCTGTCAGTTTAGTCAGTGGTCAGTGTCCTTTGTCAGTTTAGTCAGTAGACAGTTAACTCTGTCAGTTTAGTCAGTAGATAGTGTGCTCTGTCAGTTTAGTCAGTGGACAGTGTGCTCTTTCAGTTTAGTCAGTGGACAGTGTGCTCTGTCAGTTTAGTCAGTGGAGAGTGTGCTCTGTCAGTTTAGTCAGTGGACAGTGTGCTCTGTCAGTTTAGTCAGTGGACAGTTAACTCTGTCAGTTTAGTCAATAGACAGTTAACTCTGTCAGTTTAGTCAGTGGACAGTGTGCTCTTTCAGTTTAGTCAGTGGACAGTGTGCTCTGTCAGTTTAGTCAGCGGAGCGTGTGCTCTGTCAGTTTAGTTAGTAGACAGTGTGCTCTGTCATTTTAGTCATGAGGCAGTGTGCTCTGCCAGTTTAGTCAGTAGACAGTGTGCTCTGTCAGTTTAGTCATTGGACAGTGTACTCTGTCAGTTTAGTCAGGAGGCAGTGTGCTCTGTCAGTTTAGTCAGTGGACAGTGTGCTCTGTCAGTTTAGTCAGTGGACCGTGTCCTCTGTCAGTTTAGTCAGTGGACAGTGGACGCTGTCAATTTAGTCAGTGGACAGTGTGCTCTGTCAGTTTAGTCATTGGACAGTATGCCTTGTCAGTTTAGTCAGTGGACAGTGTACTCTTTCAGTTTAGTCAGTGGACAGTGTGCTCTGTCAGTTTAGTCAGTGGACAGTGTGCTCTGTCAGTTTAGTCAGTAGATAGTGCACTCTTTCAGTTTAGTCAGTGGACAGTGTGCTCTGTCAGTTTAGTCAGGAGGCAGTGTGCCCTGTCAGTTTAGTCAGTGGACAGTGTGCTCTGTCAGTTTAGTCAGTAGATAGTGCACTCTTTCAGTTTAGTCAGTGGACAGTGTGCCCTGTCAGTTTAGTCAGTGGACAGTGTACTCTTTCAGTTTAGTCAGTGGACAGTGTGCTCTGTCAGTTTAGTCAGTAGATAGTGCACTCTTTCAGTTTAGTCAGTGGACAGTGTGCCCTGTCAGTTTAGTCAGTGGACAGTGTGCTCTGTCAGTTTAGTCAGTAGACAGTGTGCTCTGTCAGTTTAGTCAGTGGTCAGTGTCCTTTGTCAGTTTAGTCAGTAGACAGTTAACTCTGTCAGTTTAGTCAGTGGACAGTGTGCTCTGTCAGTTTAGTCAGTGGACAGTGTGCTCTTTCAGTTTAGTCAGTGGACAGTGTGCTCTGTCAGTTTAGTCAGTGGAGAGTGTGCTCTGTCAGTTTAGTCAGTGGACAGTGTGCTCTTTCAGTTTAGTCAGTGGACAGTGTGCTCTGTCAGTTTAGTCAGTAGACAGTTAACTCTGTCAGTTTAGTCAGTGGTCAGTGTCCTTTGTCAGTTTAGTCAGTAGACAGTTAACTCTGTCAGTTTAGTCAGTAGATAGTGTGCTCTGTCAGTTTAGTCAGTGGACAGTGTGCTCTTTCAGTTTAGTCAGTGGTCAGTGTCCTTTGTCAGTTTAGTCAGTAGACAGTTAACTCTGTCAGTTTAGTCAGTGGACTGTGTACTCTGTCAGTTTAGTCAGTGGTCAGTGTCCTTTGTCAGTTTAGTCAGTAGACAGTTAACTCTGTCAGTTTAGTCAGTAGATAGTGTGCTCTGTCAGTTTAGTCAGTGGACAGTGTGCTCTTTCAGTTTAGTCAGTGGACAGTGTGCTCTGTCAGTTTAGTCAGTGGAGAGTGTGCTCTGTCAGTTTAGTCAGTGGACAGTTAACTCTGTCAGTTTAGTCAATAGACAGTTAACTCTGTCAGTTTAGTCAATAGACAGTTAACTCTGTCAGTTTAGTCAGTGGACAGTGTGCTCTGTCAGTTTAGTCAGTGGACAGTTAACTCTGTCAGTTTAGTCAATAGACAGTTAACTCTGTCAGTTTAGTCAGTAGACAGTGAGCTCTGTCAGTTTAGTCATTGGACAGTGTGCTCTGTCAGTTTAGTCAGGAGGCAGTGTGCTCTGTCAGTTTAGTCATTGGACAGTGTGCTCTGTCAGTTTAGTCAGTAGACAGTGAGCTCTGTCAGTTTAGTCAGTAGACAGTGAGCTCTGTCAGTTTAGTCATTGGACAGTGTGCTCTGTCAGTTTAGTCAGGAGGCAGTGTGCTCTGTCAGTTTAGTCATTGGACAGTGTGCTCTGTCAGTTTAGTCAGTGGACAGTGTGCTCTGTCAGTTTAGTCAGTGGACAGTGTGCTCTGTCAGTTTAGTCAGTGGACAGTGTGCTCTGTCAGTTTAGTCAGTAGACAGTGAGCTCTGTCAGTTTAGTCATTGGACAGTGTGCTCTGTCAGTTTAGTCAGGAGGCAGTGTGCTCTGTCAGTTTAGTCATTGGACAGTGTGCTCTGTCAGTTTAGTCAGTGGACAGTGTGCTCTGTCAGTTTAGTCAGTGGACAGTGTGCCCTGTCAGTTTAATCAGTGGACAGTGTGCTCTGTCAGTTTAGTCAGTGGACAGTGTGCTCTGTCAGTTTAGTCAGTGGACAGTGTGCACTGTCAGTTTAGTCAGTGGACAGTGTGCACTGTCAGTTTAGTCAGTAGATAGTGCACTCTTTCAGTTTAGTTAGTGGACAGTGTGCCCTGTCAGTTTAGTTAGTAGACAGTGTGCTCTGTCAGTTTAGTCAGTAGATAGTGTGCTCTGTCAGTTTAGTCAGTGGACAGTGTGCTCTGTCAGTTTAGTCAGGAGGCAGTGTGCTCTGTCAGTTTAGTCAGTGGACAGTGTGCTCTGTCAGTTTAGTCAGTGGACAGTGTCCTTTGTCAGTTTAGTCAGTAGACAGTGCACTCTTTCAGTTTAGTTAGTAGACAGTGTGCCCTGTCAGTTTAGTCAGTGGACAGTGTGCACTGTCAGTTTAGTCAGTAGATAGTGCACTCTTTCAGTTTAGTCAGTGGACAGTGTGCCCTGTCAGTTTAGTCAGTGGACAGTGTGCTCTGTCAGTTTAGTCAGTGGACAGTGTGCCCTGTCAGTTTAGTCAGTGGACAGTGTGCACTGTCAGTTTAGTCAGTAGATAGTGCACTCTTTCAGTTTAGTCAGTGGACAGTGTGCCCTGTCAGTTTAGTCAGTGGACAGTGTGCTCTGTCAGTTTAGTCAGTGGAGAGTGTGCTCTGTCAGTTTAGTCAGTGGACAGTGTACTCTGTCAGTTTAGTCAGTGGACAGTGTGCTCTGTCAGTTTAGTCAGTAGACAGTGTGCACTGTCAGTTTAGTCAGTAGACAGTGCACTCTTTCAGTTTAGTTAGTGGACAGTGTGCCCTGTCAGTTTAGTCAGTGGACAGTGTGCACTGTCAGTTTAGTCAGTAGATAGTGCACTCTTTCAGTTTAGTCAGTGGACAGTGTGCCCTGTCAGTTTAGTCAGTGGACAGTGTGCTCTGTCAGTTTAGTCAGTGGACAGTGTGCTCTGTCAGTTTAGTCAGTGGACAGTGTGCTCTGTCAGTTTAGTCAGTAGACAGTGTACTCTGTCAGTTTAGTCAGTGGTCAGTGTCCTTTGTCAGTTTAGTCAGTAGACAGTTAACTCTGTCAGTTTAGTCAGTAGATAGTGTGCTCTGTCAGTTTAGTCAGTGGACAGTGTGCTCTTTCAGTTTAGTCAGTGGACAGTGTGCTCTGTCAGTTTAGTCAGTAGACAGTTAACTCTGTCAGTTTAGTCAGTGGTCAGTGTCCTTTGTCAGTTTAGTCAGTAGACAGTTAACTCTGTCAGTTTAGTCAGTAGATAGTGTGCTCTGTCAGTTTAGTCAGTGGACAGTGTGCTCTTTCAGTTTAGTCATGTGTCAGTGTCCTTTGTCAGTTTAGTCAGTAGACAGTTAACTCTGTCAGTTAGTCAGTGGACTGTGTACTCTGTCAGTTTAGTCAGTGGTCAGTGTCCTTTGTCAGTTTAGTCAGTAGACAGTTAACTCTGTCAGTTTAGTCAGTAGATAGTGTGCTCTGTCAGTTTAGTCAGTGGACAGTGTGCTCTTTCAGTTTAGTCAGTGGACAGTGTGCTCTGTCAGTTTAGTCAGTGGAGAGTGTGCTCTGTCAGTTTAGTCAGTGGACAGTTAACTCTGTCAGTTTAGTCAATAGGACAGTTAACTCTGTCAGTTTAGTCAATAGACAGTTAACTCTGTCAGTTTAGTCAGTGGACAGTGTGCTCTGTCAGTTTAGTCAGTGGACAGTTAACTCTGTCAGTTTAGTCAATAGACAGTTAACTCTGTCAGTTTAGTCAGTGGACTGTGTCCTTTGTCAGTTTAGTCAGTAGACAGTTAACTCTGTCAGTTTAGTCAGTAAATAGTGTGCTCTGTCAGTTTAGTCAGTGGACAGTGTGCTCTGTCAGTTTAGTCAGTGGAGAGTGTGCTCTGTCAGTTTAGTTAGTAGACAGTGTGCTCTGTCATTTTAGTCATGAGGCAGTGTACTCTGTCAGTTTAGTCAGTGGACAGTGTACTCTGTCAGTTTAGTCAGTAGACAGTGTGCTCTGTCAGTTTAGTCAGTGGACAGTGTGCTCTGCCAGTTTAGTCAGGAGGCAGTGTGCTCTGTCAGTTTAGTCAGTGGACAGTGTACTCTGTCAGTTTAGTCAGTGGACAGTGTGCTCTGTCAGTTTAGTCAGTGGACAGTGGACGCTGTCAATTTAGTCAGTGGACAGTGTGCCTTGTCAGTTTAGTCAGTGGACAGTGTACTCTTTCAGTTTAGTCAGTGGACAGTGTGCTCTGTCAGTTTAGTCAGTGGACAGTGTGCTCTGTCAGTTTAGTCAGTAGACAGTGTGCTCTGTCAGTTTAGTCAGTAGACAGTGTACTCTGTCAGTTTAGTCAGTGGTCAGTGTCCTTTGTCAGTTTAGTCAGTAGACAGTTAACTCTGTCAGTTTAGTCAGTAGATAGTGTGCTCTGTCAGTTTAGTCAGTGGACAGTGTGCTCTTTCAGTTTAGTCAGTGGACAGTGTGCTCTGTCAGTTTAGTCAGTGGAGAGTGTGCTCTGTCAGTTTAGTCAGTGGACAGTGTGCTCTGTCAGTTTAGTCAGTGGACAGTTAACTCTGTCAGTTTAGTCAATAGACAGTTAACTCTGTCAGTTTAGTCAGTGGACAGTGTGCTCTTTCAGTTTAGTCAGTGGACAGTGTGCTCTGTCAGTTTAGTCAGCGGAGCGTGTGCTCTGTCAGTTTAGTTAGTAGACAGTGTGCTCTGTCATTTTAGTCATGAGGCAGTGTGCTCTGCCAGTTTAGTCAGTAGACAGTGTGCTCTGTCAGTTTAGTCATTGGACAGTGTACTCTGTCAGTTTAGTCAGTAGACAGTGTGCTCTGTCAGTTTAGTCAGTGGACAGTGTGCTCTGTCAGTTTAGTCAGTGGACCGTGTCCTCTGTCAGTTTAGTCAGTGGACAGTGGACGCTGTCAATTTAGTCAGTGGACAGTGTGCTCTGTCAGTTTAGTCAGTGGACAGTTAACTCTGTCAGTTTAGTCAGTGGACAGTGTACTCTTTCAGTTTAGTCAGTGGACAGTGTGCTCTGTCAGTTTAGTCAGTGGACAGTGTGCTCTG